>NC_056729.1:1851017587-1851105087 GCF_019279795.1 Protopterus annectens | reverse complement strand
ATTTTCTTTTTTTGTTGACCAAGTTAATCCGCTAAACTGTTGGCCTGTTTCCCAGGGGAGGCCCAAAATGGCAATTATGCTGACTAGAGAACTTTTGGATTGGGTACTGGGAAACTTCCCCTATTCTTTGGAGGACTCTTTGAGAAGTGGTCACTAGATGGCACCAGTGATTACTAAATCCAAGCTATAGCCTGTGTTACTGAATCCAAGCTGTAGGTTGTGAGTGAAGAGGATATTCAGAAGGAGAGAATTTAGAAGGAAAAAATGCATTAAAGGTGAATACTGTGCCATCAGGGGAATCTGGATGACTGTCTTACAAAAAATGATGGAATCAGAAGTCATGCATTGGAGTGTTGTGATAGACAAAATATTTAGCAATGATGAAATGAGTGAAATACAGAAGGATGCTGTAAAATGATGCATACATTGTTTACAACATCCTTCTTTCTGCTCCTCCTATCCATAGATGGAGAAAGGGTATGTGTGTCCAGTGGCCAAACTGGTTTTAAAGGCATGCTGTTTGTTGGGCTGCAGGAAGATGGAGTGGAGAGTGGTAAACAGAGATCAGCTGAGAGCAGTGTTACCTGAGGAAAACTTATGCAGCAACAGCAGCAGCAGCAGAATGTTCCGGTGAAGGATTGCTGGAAAAACGTATGTACAGGTGGAGAGGAGACAGATGGAGCTGCTGACAGCTGGAGGAAAAGGCACATGGTGGAGGATGTAAACAAAGGATGAAAAGGTCTGTGGTGGGATGAAAACAAAGGATGAAAAGGCCTGTCATGAGGGAGAAAACAAAGGATGAAATGGCCTGTGGTAAGGGAGAAAGCAAAGGATGAAAAGGCCTGTGGTAAGGGAGAAAGCAAAGGATGAAAAGGCCTGTGGTGAGGGAAAAAGCAAAGGATAAAAAGGCCTGTGGTGAGGGAGAAAGCAAAGGATGAAAACACCTGTGGTGAGGGAGAAAACAAAGGATGAAAAGGCCTGTGGTGAGGGAGAAAGCAAAGGATGAAAAGGCCTGTGGTGAGGGAGAAAGCAAAGGATGAAAAGGCTCCTGGTAAGGGAAAAAACAAAGGATGAAACTGTCAGTGATGGGGGAGAAAACAAAGGATGAAAACGCCTGTGGTGAGGGAAAAAGTGAAGGATGAAAAGGCCTGTGGTGGGGATGAAAACAAAGGATAAAAAGGTCTGTCATGGGGGTGAGACCAAAGGATGAAAAGGCCTGTGATGGAGGAGAAAACAAAGGATGAAAAGGCCTGTGGTGAGGGAGAAAGCAAAGGATGAAAAGGCCTGTGGTGAGGGAGAAAGCAAAGGATGAAAAAGCCTGTGGTGAGGGAGAAAGCAAAGGATGAAAAGGCCTGTGGTAAGAGAGAAAGCAAAGGATGAAAAGGCTAATGGTAAGGGAAAAAGCAAAGGATGAAAGTGCCTGTGGTGTGGGAGAAAACAAAGGATGAAAATGCCTGAGGTGAGGAGAAAACAAAGGATGAAAACACCTGTGGTGAGGGAGAAAACAAAGGATGAAAAGGCCTATGGTGAGGCAGAAAGCAAAGGATGAAAAGGCCTGTGGTAAGAGAGAAAGCAAAGGATGAAAAGGCTCATGATAAGGGAAAAAGCAAAGGATGAAAACACCTGTGGTGGAGGGAGAAAGCAAAGGATGAAAAGGCTCACGGTAAGGGAAAAAGCAAAGGATGAAACTGTCTGTGGTGGGGATGAAAGTAAAGGATGGAAAGGCCTCTGGTGAGGGAGAAAACAAAGGATGAAAAGGCCTGTAATGGGGATGAAAACAATAAAAAGGCTTGTGATGGGGGTGAAAGCAAATGATGAAAAGGCCTGTGGTGGGGGTGAAGACAAAGGATAAAAAGCAAACAAGCAGGTAATTTCTTTCAGTCAATATTGTTATGCTTGTAAGATTCATTTTGTCTCATAAATACATATAGGGACTGAGCTTTTCTGTGAAATTATATTTTAGACATTTGCACTAGCAGGACAAATTGTTAATGAATGTGAATGGAGAAGTAAGGAAGTATTTATCAAAATTTCAATGTACCCTTAAAAAGACAATGCTACAATTTAAAAAGACTAAGACAAAACAAGTTTAAAAAGTTTTTCTAAGTTTATGTTAGAATGTGCATGATATTAAAAAAAGTTTTGAATAACAAAAAGTATGGAAGTGGGGTTGGAAGTTTATATAACTTTAAAAACAGAAAATAAGAAGTTGCAGCGCGTGCCAGAAGTGATAATAATAAATGAGAAAGAAAGGTGTATTACCTAGTGAGGCAGTCAAAAGCATGCTGTGAGGATGATTCGTATTTGATCCAGGATTGTACAAAATGAAGTTGTGGACACTGTGGGGAGTTTGGGAGTTTTGGGAAAAAGCTGTAAACAATGTGTTAGTATGAATATCCACCAATTTGACAAGAAAGAAATTGGTGAAAATAAGGAAGATCAAGTTCTTATAAAAGAAAGAGTAGAAGAGAACAATGACAGGATGGGGTGGGGTTGAGGAACCACAAGGTGAAGGTATAGAAACAGATAAACTAGATGAAGTCCAAAGATTGATTAATGCAAAAAAAGCTTATGGAAATGGAAAACAGGTTTGGGATATTAAATACAAGGAAGAAGAAGAGGTAGGTTTATAGCTCAGATGCCGTTGTGGGCCATTTTAATCCTGGCTAATTACCCCATGTGAGAATCAAACTCTGCACCTTGTGTGACAGAGTATGCATATGTCATTGTAAGTGAAAGAAAACATTTGTGAGGTTTGCCAGAGTTGCATCTTAATAAATATGTCCATTATGGTGGTGGTGGGTGAATTTAATTGCGATTTAAGAAAGGAGAAAGGGAAAAAAACATAAGATGTAAAAGTGATGAAATGGAAGAAGAGTGAAAAGGCATAAAGGGGAAGAGAGCACTTATAAGAAGGATTTACTTAAAACAGGAGATAGCTGCATACTTTTTTCAGAAGACATGAGAGAAATAAAAGATGGACTTAGAGAAGAAAACATCGCAGATTATATAGCTGCATGTATAATGACGAGAAGATGAAAGGGTAATAAAATAAGGAAAAAAGATTGTCAGGAAAAATTGCAGGAATAGAATTTCGTAAGAAGAAAGTAGGTAATTAAGAAGATGCTATTATGATGAGGATGCCATTTTATGGAAGTTTGACAAAGTGGTGAATGGCATTCAAAGAAAACTTTAAGATATATACTTAGAAATAAAGATGAAGTAAAGGAATAGGTAACATATAATGAGCAAAGAATTGTGAAAGAATACCTGAGAAAGGGTGAGTCTTTAAGAGAAAGAAAATAATTATCATGAATAAAAAATGGAAATAAGGATATTTAATTGAAATGTTATTTGAAAGGGAGAAAAAGAGTTTCCCCATTTTAGTTAAGAAACTAAAGTATAATGACAGAAAAACGAATGCCATGAAGAGTAAAAAGAGCAGTTCATGGTTAGATACTAGACTGTCAGTCTGTAGACTATTACAAGCCTAGCCAATAGCCAGAGGTCAGAATCCAGCCCTGCACCCTGAATATGAGAGGTAAGAACCTTAACCATTATGACAACCCCTCATCTTCATGTCAAGTCTTGTCATTGGCTGGATTTGAACCTGTGCAGGGAGACCCCAATGAATTTCTAATCGATCACCTTAACTAGTTGGCCACAACTACAGCTCTGCTAATATATAAACAAGACAAAATTATGAATATAGTTAAAATATATGTACAGAAAGAAAAGAAGGTGAAAAAGAACGCAGTAGAAGAAATGGAAATATGAAAGGAAAGAGTTAACGGGTCCTATAAAGGAAGAAAAAGAAACATCTGCACTGAGTCCATATGGATTAGGGTACAGTTTTATAAGGGAATATTAGATAATGACAATATGTTGTTTCCGGATACTGGCTAAGGCTCTTGCCACCCCTAAAGTGCCTTTTCTTAGGTGATGTCCAAAGACCAAATTACCATTGTAACAGCTATAAGTAAATGCAATCCGAGGGTCATGCTGCTCAACGCTAGAAGTCTAAATATCAAGATGCACTTGTTCAAAGCACTCCTCAAAATGGAAAACATCGACATTTGTGCTGTAATGAGACCTGCTTTAAAGCAGCAGAAAGCACCCCTGCACTACCAGGTTATAACTCATTCCACAACTTTCAGCCTCAGAACATGGACCAAAGCTCCAAAGGCGGTGGTGTCTCCATATTCATAAAGGATATGCACACCAACAGACTAGAAGCCCACCATAATGTATCTGAAATACTTCAGGTAAGGTACAACTAACATTGGGTAAGACTTTGATTCAAGTTGTAGCCTGCTATAGGTCCCCAACCATGTCCCAAGACTCTCACACTACGTTCCTAAGCACCCTGGAAACTATTAGTGTCCAAGCCAACACTCTCATACTAGGTGACTTCGACTACCCCTCCATCAACTGGGAAAACTACTCATGTACCAATACACTGGCCTAACGTTTCCTGGAATTCATCAATTCCAGTGCCCTGGACCAGCTCATTCTTACCCCCACTAGAGGAAGCAATATCCTTGACCTGGTTATTACTAACATGGGCAACTGTGGCTCTACACCAATAGTCAATTCCTCCCTGGTTAGATCCGACCACAAACTAATCACCATGGAAATCCACATCTCACCCACACCCCCTGCAAAGGTAAACACCATGAAAAACATCTCCAAAGCTGACTTTGGGCTCATAAAAACAGAGGTGGCTAACTTCATGGTACCCATGTCAATGGAAAATAGATGCATGACTGCCAAATCATACACCAATGCACTGTATGAACACATACATAAATGCATGGAACTAGCCATACCCAACACAACCAAGATGCTCTCCTTCAAAAAAAGGAAGCCAATATGGTGGTCCCTTGCCATTAATAAACTCTACAACAGAAGGAAGAAACTGTTGCAGAAAAAGGTGAAATCCCAAGACTGGAAAAACTCCCTTATTAGCCTCAACAAAAAGTTGAGATCTCTCATCAAAACCGTTAAAGCCAGCTATGAAGGTAGAATTGTGGCAGTCACTAAAAACAAGCACAAAGCCTTCTATAGTTATATCAAGAATCTCCACAACAATACCCAAGTTTGCCCTGAGTTACTGCACAATGGTACCTCCTGTACTGAGCCAACAGATATTGACAACATACTGGCCAACAGATTCAGTGCCAACTTTATCCCCCCAAAGGACCAATCACAATACCAGAGAAATGCCAGGCACCCAGTATTACTGCAGCACAGGTTAAAGCTGCATTGTCCAAGGTCATGAATACAGCTTCCATGGGACCTGACAATATCCCCGGCTGTGTTCCACATGAACTACAAAGTGAACTGGTTCATAGGTTCATAGGTTCATACTAGGCTATCTGCCCTAGGGCATTTATAAGCCTAGCCAGAGTGTGTGTGGCTTTCACCACCCCTTAGGATGAGAATACTATACCCATTAGTTTGCTGTGCCTCTGTCCAGCAGTGATACAGAGATGATTCCCGGGGTAAACCTACGATCTCCCATCCACTCGTCAAGATTTCTCTTGAACAGAGTCAGTGAGGGGCTCTGCCTCACATGGACTGGGATTCTGTTCCATAGTGTAGGGAGTCTCTGGGTGATGAATCTGTCCCTCCAGCACATCCTATTTATATCCGTGTTGAGGTTTAAGTCTCTTGCTCTCGTGGCTCTGGTGGATTTGGATTTTTTGAGGTGGAGCATGTCCATTAATTCGGGGTTGGACATGGCCTTGTATGTCAGGTACAGATCACCTCTGAGCAGACGGTATGCGACTGAATAGAGCTGGAGTTTCTTCAGTCGGGCATCGTATGACATATGTTTGAGCCCTTTATCCTTTTGGTGAGGAACTTTTGGGGTCTTTCCAACTGCTGCAGGTGTCGGGTAAGGTACATTCCGAACGGGGCGTTGTACTCAATCATTGGTCTGATAAGTGAAGAGTACAGGGGTACAATGACCTCTCCTGATCTGGATGTGAATCCCTTCATGATCAGGTGGGCAATGTAGAAGGTCTTCCTAACCACTTTGGCAATGTGAGTGTCAAAAGAGAGGTTACTGTCAACTTGGGTCCCCAGGTCCCTGATAACTTCTTCTGTGTTTAATGGATTACCACCTATGTGGTAATTAGGGGTTACCTTGTTTTTCCCTATACATTTTTTGGCATTTAGCTTAAGGCCATGGCTCTGGCACCAGTTATCCATTTCTATGAGACCTCTCTGGAGGATGTCTGTGTCTGATGGAGTGTCAATTATGGTGCCCAGTTTGCAGTCATCTGCAAATTTTGTCAGCCACAATCCCCCTGTGTTTGCCTGCACTTCAGAAAAATAAATGCCGAACAAGAGGGGGCCCAGGACTGAGCCCTGTGGGACACCGCTCGTGACTGGCTTAGAGTCTGACATGGCACCAGCAACTCTAACCCTGTGTGTTCTGTCCTTGAGCCAGTTTGCAACCCATCTTGTGACATATGGGTTTACATCTAAGCTGGTGAGCTTTTCTATGATGCCCGAGTGGGGTATTGTGTCGAGTTTGCTAGGTCAAGGTAGGCTGTGTGAACTGCCTTACCCTCATCAATGGCCTTAGTGACTGTTTGGAAAAGTCGACCAAGTTCAAGAGGCAGGATCTGCCCTTGACAAAGCCAAATTGGGTAGGATCCAGTGTCTGTAGGTCCCCAATGTCTTTATTTATGAGTTCCATTATGATCCTCTCCATAGCTTTGCAGACAAGGCTCGTCAAGCTTATGGGGTGGTAATTTCCAGGGTCCGTAGAAGCACCGCCTTTGTGGAGTGGGACCACAGTTGCCGTACGCCATTCTGGCTAAGATTAAACAGCAGCCTTATGTGTGGGTTTAGTTCCTCATTGAGTTCGTGTAGCACACAGCCGGGGACACCATCCGGTCCCATTGATGCTGTGTTTTTTGCTTTAGAGAGCAGCTCTCACCTGGGCATCTGAGATGTTTGGGAGGCTAGACTCTGGTGGGATAGATATTTCTCCTTTTGGGGGGAGGGAGGGGAGAAATTTGCACTGAACCTGTCTGCCAGTATGTTGGCAATGTCTGTGGGTTCAGTGATTTTTTTATCATTTTGGACTAATTCTGAGCATATCTGGGAGTTTCCACCCAGGTTTCTAACATAGCTAAAGAAGGCCTTATGATTGTCTTTTGTGTCATTAGCGATTTTTCTCTCAAAGTTGGCCTTGGATGATTTTATGAGTGATCGTAGTTTTTTTGCTAGTATTGATCAGAGATGCCTTCCCTTTTAGGGATTTTGCTCTGTCATGTAGTAGCTTTCTCCTCTTGTTGTAGAGTTTGTTTATGGCTGGGGTCCACCAGACCGCGCCTGCCTTTGGTGGAAAGGGTCTTGATTTTATTAGGGATTGCTTGATCCATACATTCCTGGAGGTGCTGGTAGAAGGCATTTGTAAGGGTTTCAGCAGCGTGGGTTGTGGTTTCCACTGGCTCGGGGGCCTTGAAGGATACCACTCCAGTCTTAAGAAGTGTGAAGTTTGCTTTTGAGAAGTTCTTCACTGTGGTCTTTTGCTGGGGGTGCGGGATGTGGATCTCCAGTGAGATTAATTTATGGCCTGATCACACCAATGAGGGGTATACCTGGGTTGTGGAGCATTTTGTCCCCATGTTTGTGATGATCAGGTCTAGTATATTTTCTCCTCTTGTGGGAATGGTGACTAGTTGTTCCATAGCATTTGAGTTTATGAACTCCAGGAACCTTTGGGCTAGGGTGTTGGGGCTTGAGTAATGTTCCCAGTCTATGTTTGGGTAGTTGAAGTCACCCAATATGATGGTGTTTGGAGAGACATTCATACTCTCCAGTGTCTGCAGGAAGGCTGTGTGGGTTTCCTGAGTTTGAGAAGGTGGTCTGTAGCATGTTACAAACTGTAGGGCAGTTTTACCTATGGTTAATTGCACCTGGATGGTCTCCGATGCTTTGTGCATTGCCACTAACCTGGAGGTGTGGGTATCCTTTATGAATATGGATACTCCTCCTTTTGTGGTTCATTTGGGGCCGAGCATGATATGAGGTATAACCTGATAGTGCTGGGGTGCTCTCAGGAGCCTTGAACCAGGTTTCAGTCACAGCACAGACATCAATGTTCTCCATACTGAGGAGGGCTTGTGCATCTTGAGGTTTAGACTTCTGGCATTGAGCAGTATTACCCTTAGTTTTCTCCATTTTTGTTTTCTAGGGGCGGTAGGTTTATCATTTCAGCCTTGCCTAAAAAAAGGCACTATGGGGGTGGCAAGAGCCTTTGCCAATATCCGGAAGCCCAGGGTGACAGGTGCAAGCCATCCCTTGTGAAGCAGCGTGGCTTGTCAAGCATGTCATCCCAGGCAGACAGACATTGGATCCCCTTAGAATGACACCAGTAATTAAGCCAATTATTAAAGCTGATCATTTTGTCTCTGTATTGTGGCATCATTCTTGGTGAGGGTAGGATACTGCTCAGGGTCAGGGTCATACCGGCCTGGGCTACATAATCTGAAAGCTCCTCTATGTCTCTTTTCATGTAGTCCAGAGAGGTACGTCTCAGGTCGTTCAAACCGGCATGGACAATGACTGAGTCATACTTGTACTTGCTGTGGAGTGACCTGAGTGCTTGTGTTATGTGGCGGATTCTAGCGCCTGACAGGCAGCTTACTGTGATCTTTTCCTTGTTCAGTCTGGTGAGTGGGACGTCAGTGTGTCTGACTATGGAGTCACCTATAACAAGTGTGTCTGGCATTGTGTTTGGCCTTAAGGGCTGCGACTGTTTAGCACACTGACTTTGAGAACTATGTGTTGCATGTCTTATGTCTTGAGGTGGCAGTTGCTTGGGTGTCTGCTTTGGGAGGCCTCTGTAGTTTTGGTAGATTTTTGATCAGTGCCTCCGAGTATGTCTTTGTGTGTTTATGTGTTTGTTTTGCAGTTGTGATAGTTCTATGTGAAACTGGGTTTGTGGTGTGTGTGGTTTCCTTCTCCTCCTGTCTGGTCTTGCCAGTTCTGAGTTGAGAGAGCTCAGCCTCCAGTTTGGCTATATAGTTGCATCTCTCACATGTATTTGTGTTTTGTGGGAGAAGGAGTGGGTTGTCTGTGTACATGAGGCAATTGTAACATTGCCTCAAGATGCCCAGATTCACCAGCTGAAAAGGAGAGGACGCTAGCAACTGACCCTTCGACATGCTAGAAAAAGTGAAAAAGTTTGCTGTGTAACTGAGTCAGAAGGGACCTATAGGGAAATGGGTACTCAAGGGGATTCTAGGCTAATGTAGTACTTTGTTTAGTATACAAGTACTTTACCTATATAAAAATGCTTTAGGAGCAAGTGCTGAGCTTTTGAGATAGAGAATAGACTGTTTATGCCCTGTTCAATCACAGCCTCACCTCAGGTTTTGTCCCTACTGCATTGCGCACTGCTACAGTCATCCCTCTCCATAAAGGTGGAGCAACTACAGATCCTGGGAATTATCACCCCATTAGCTTGACAAGTCTGATATGTAAGGCTATGGAGTGCATCATCATGGACATAATTAACAAGGATATAGGGAATCTCCAAACTCTATATCCCACGCAATTTGGTTTTGTGAAAGATAGATCATGCCTTCTCAACCTCGTTGACTTCTTTGAGTCAGTCACCAGAACTGTGGATTAGGGAAAGGCAGTTCATACAGCCTACCTCAATCTGGCTAAGGCCTTTGATACCATTCCCCAGTCAGGAATCATTGATAAACTCTTCGAACTAGGCATCGACCCCTATATCACTAGGTGGGTTGCAAACTGGCTCGCAGATAGAACTCACAGTGTGAAAGTAGGGGACTCCAAGTCAGACTGCCGAACAGTCACAAGTGGAGTCCCACAGGGATCGGTCCTGGGTCCTCTCCTTTTTGGCATCTACTTCTCAGAAGTCCAGGCAAACACAAAGGGACTCTGGCTGATGAAGTTCGCAGATGACTGCAAGCTGGGAGCCATTATTAATTCCCCAGGTGATGTAGACATCCTACAGAAAGGTCTCAGTGAGACCAATTACTAGTGTCAAAACCATGGCTTTAAGCTTAATGCCAAAAAAATGTGCCGTCATCCCCTTTGAGAAAAACTCACTTCCCACTAATTACCACATTGATGGGAGCCCACTGAACATTGAAGGCCTTATAAGAGATCTGGGGACACAGATTGACAGCAACCTCTCCTTCAACCACATTGCCACTGTGGTCAGAAAGTCCTTCTGTGTGGCACATCTCATTACCAAGAGTTTTACAACCAGGAAGAAAGAGGTCATCTCTGTCTACTCTTCTCTCAATAGGCCAATCATCGAGTACAATGTCCCATTTGGCATGTCCCTCACTAGACATATGCAACAGCTGGAAAGGCCGCAAAAGTACCTCACAAAGTGGATCCTTGGCCTTAAACACATGTCCTACAAGGACAGACTCAAAAAACTCCAGCTGTTCTCTGTCTCATATCATCTACTAAGAGGTGATCTCTGCTTGACTTACAAAGCCATGTCTGACCCAGCTCTGTTAGAAATGCTACATCTAAAGAAATCCCAATTCCTCCTCCGCACCACATGCTCAAGAGACCTCAACCTCATTACTACAATCAACGGAACATGCTGGAGGGACAGGTTCATAACCCACAGACTGCCCATGCTCTGGAATAGACTTCCCATACATGTCAAGCAGAACACCTCACTGGCCCTCTTCAAGAGAAATCTTGATGAGTGGATGGGAAATAGAAAGTTCACGCCAGGGATCACTTCAGTGGCTCTACTTGATAGAGGCACTGGAAACTAAAATCAGATGGCACAATTCCAGGGCACTTCTATGGGCTATTCTTGTAAAGGCTCCAGGGCCATTAGCCTATTACACACCTATGAATCTATGAACCTATGAACATATGTATGTGTATGGGTGTTGTTTAATAAAGAAGTTTTAGCTCAAGAGAATGTGGTCGTCCTTCGGAAGTGCTTACTTTTGGGTTTTAAAGTAGTGACTGTGTTTTGAGCAGTTTTTATCTCTTGTCTTTTTGTTTTATACATAAGATATTTACATGAGCATTGTGATTTACACATAGAGTTATACAATATGGCAGATAATAACATATGATTGCATAAGATATTTACATAAGCATTGTGGTTTAGACATGCAATTAAAAGTATAGCAGGTAGTAACATATGATTGTTGTTCATACAGTATTTTTAATAGAGATAATCATGAAGATGTGATGAAGATAAAAGAAGAAAGGAAAACTAAAAATACTAGCCAGGTTGTCAAAGGAGGAGAATATAGCCAAGTTCATATGAGGCTAATTGACATTTTAAGGGAAAGCTTTT
The DNA here is from genome assembly GCF_019279795.1 of Protopterus annectens. Classification (NCBI taxonomy): domain Eukaryota; kingdom Metazoa; phylum Chordata; order Ceratodontiformes; family Protopteridae; genus Protopterus; species Protopterus annectens. The sequence continues at coordinate 1,851,093,752 of NC_056729.1, read as the reverse complement.
CAACTTAGTCTAGGGGAGAGTTGGTGGGTATAAATGAGACATTGGCATCACTAAGTTTATACCTATAGCAATATTATCATCTATCTAGGTCTGTGTCTATGTTCAGCCATCGAATGGAAATTCCAGAATGGCTGAACATTGAACTTTATCCATCGAATGTTCATTCAACGAGTATTCATTTCATTGATGGGGAAAGTAACTCATTGGCCACCACTTCCCCATGTGCCCCACTGCAGTATTTCAAACCCACCCAGATGGGGGGCTTCACTCTCACACCCCCAACTATATATACCACCTCCAAGACTGTACTACAGTGGGGAAAAGTGCAGACAGGGAAGTGGTGGCCAACTGGTTACTTTCCCCATTGATGAAATGAATATTTGCTGAATGAACATTCGATGGATAGGGTTCGATGTTCAGCCATTCAATAGCTGAACATAGACCCTCTAGGTTCATAGGTAAGTTCTAGGCTAGATGACCTTGTGGGCCCTTTTAAGTCTAGCCAATTTCCATTTTTGTTCTCAAAATAATCTATGCCCTTTGGTTATAGATTGACCTATAGTTGATAATTATGTATTACTCCCTAATGAAAATAACTGGGATCATGCCATAGATAATTTGTGAGGAACCATGCATGGGAAAAGCATTTAGGAGCTGCCTGTGTCCATTAGTAGTACAAGGCACAGTCCTGGGATAAATTTTCTGTTTCCCATCCATAGATCTAAGTTGCACTTGAATATGGACAGGGATGAACTTTGTTTTATGTGGTTGGGGAATCTGTTCCACAGCAGCGGTATCCCCTGTGAGATATAAGTACCTATCCCTTCAAACCATTGTTTTGATGTTGCAGAAGAGGTTTATATCCATAGACTAGGTATTTCTGATACCATTTGACTTGTTGATGTGCAATGTACATCAGTACAGTACAGTACTGGGTCAGAAGATACCTTGTATGCCAGACACAGGTCACCTCTTAGCAGTCTGTAGGATAGAGAGTATAGTGACAGGGCTTTGCGTTGGTCCATGTAGGACATATTATTTAGGCCTTGTTTCACTTTTGGAAGACATCTCTTTGGGAATTCCATTTGTTGCATATGTCAGGACAGATGCATGATAACGAGGGCATTATATTCAGTGATTGGCCTAATGAGAGCTGAGTAAAGGGGGGGACAATGATATCCCAAATGTGGGCACAATCTCTTTTTTTATAAGCTGTGTAGTAGAGAAGGACTTTCTTACAACAAAGACATATGTTTGTCAAACGTTAGGCCACTGTCCACATAAGTTCCCAAATCCCGAACAACTGGGTCAACTCTTAGGGATGTATTGTCAATGTGGCAGTTCCTGGGGTAGATGTCTTATCAAAGGATGCAATAATGCATTGTTTGGCATTTAGTTTCAGTCCATGATTTTGACACCAGTTATTGAGACCAACCTTCCTGCAGGATGGTGAAGCCATTTGAGGATTCAGTGACTGCTCCTAGTTTGCTGTCATCTGCAAGCTTGGCTTTTACTTCAGGAAAGTAGATCCCAAACAGGAAAGGTCCCAGAACAGAACCCTGGGAGACTCCACTGGTGACTGGTCTCTTTGTGGAGGTAAATTCCCCTATTTTGATTATCTGCATCCTATCTGTGAGCCAGTCAGCAGTCCAGTAGGTGACATAGGGGTTTATTCCCAGTTTATTTAGCTTTCCTATTATGCCTGTGTTAAGCCACGGTGGTGCAATGGTAGTGTTGTTGCCTCACAGCAAGAGGTTTTTCCGTTCGATTCTCGACTGGAGCGCCTTCTGTGTGGAGTCTGCATGTCCTCCCCATGGTCAAGTGGCATTCAAAAGGCATGCATAGAATGGGCGTGCCTTCGTTGAAGGTTGGGCATCGAGCTGGCACCTCGCGCCCATAAAAAATCTACTGCCAATCATTAGCAGACCGGAGTTCTACTGTGGCGACCCCTAACCGGGAAAAGCTGAAAGAAGAACAAGAAGAACAATATTATGCCTGTGTCAAAAGCTTTGTCCAGGTTGAGGCCATTCAAATAGCATTATTCATGTTATTTCGCATTTATAGAAAATAAGTTGTGATAAAGAATGTCTGTATAACAAAAGCAAAGATGATGAGGGAGTAATATATGACATAAAAATGGTTATGGTGGAAGGGGTAGAGGATAAAAAGGTTGTGGAACGTATACATATATGAAAGTGAATATATGTTAATTATCTTATAAAATTTATAATGTATTACATAAAGTACAAATATAATGAATGTGTAAATAATGGAAGAATACTGGAAAAGTGCCGATACAATAATGCAGTCGCTACACTTTTCAGTAAGTGGCGTGGGATGTTTGAAATCCACCTGAGCTACTACTAACTCAAGCAGATGGTACCTCAGTTTAATGTTTCATCTGAAGGAAGACACACTCAGAAGTGCAGTATCCCCAAATGCTGCAATGCAGAGTCATAAATGGAAGAATGAATCTAGTCACCTGGGGTGGGAATAGAATCCATGGCCCTTTTATTTACCACCACTGAAGGGGATTGAGCTACCTGTTGAGCCACTCACTGTCACTGACTTGTCTGAAACATGGAGGTCATATTCAAAGTGGTGTGTGTTTCCTAGTGTTAAATATCATACAAAGCTGTCTGGAGGGATACTATCGCCTGGAGTGCTTTTTCCAGGAAATACTTACATGAGCAAAGGTTACAGTATTAAAACCATCTTAATATCACCAGTGCTTACTTAAATATCATGACCAAAGGTTATAGTATTAAAACCATCTTAATATCACCAGTGTTTACTTAAAGTATCATGACCAAAGGTTATAGTATTAAAACCATCTTAATATCACCAGTGTTTACTTAAAGTATCATGACCAAAGGTTATAGTATTAAAACCATCTTAATATCACCAGTGTCTACTTAAAGTATCATGACCAAAGGTTATAGTATTAAAACCATCTTAATATCACCAGTGTTTACTTAAAGTATCATGACCAAAGGTTATAGTATTAAAACCATCTTAATATCACCAGTGTTTACTTAAAGTATCATGACCAAAGGTTATAGTATTAAAACCATCTTAATATCACCAGTGTTTACTTAAAGTATCATGACCAAAGGTTATAGTATTAAAACCATCTTAATATCACCAGTGTTTACTTAAAGTATCATGACCAAAGGTTATAGTATTAAAACCATCTTAATATCACCAGTGTTTACTTAAAGTATCATGACCAAAGGTTATAGTATTAAAACCATCTTAATATCACCAGTGTTTACTTAAAGTATCATGACCAAAGGTTATAGTATTAAAACCATCTTAATATCACCAGTGTTTACTTAAAGTATCATGACCAAAGGTTATAGTATTAAAACCATCTTAATATCACCAGTGTTTACTTAAAGTATCATGACCAAAGGTTATAGTATTAAAACCATCTTAATATCACCAGTGTTTACTTAAAGTATCATGACCAAAGGTTATAGTATTAAAACCATCTTAATATCACCAGTGTTTACTTAAAGTATCATGACCAAAGGTTATAGTATTAAAACCATCTTAATATCACCAGTGTTTACTTAAAGTATCATGACCAAAGGTTATAGTATTAAAACCATCTTAATATCACCAGTGTCTACTTAAAGTATCATGACCAAAGGTTATAGTATTAAAACCATCTTAATATCACCAGTGTTTACTTAAAGTATCATGACCAAAGGTTATAGTATTAAAACCATCTTAATATCACCAGTGTTTACTTAAAGTATCATGACCAAAGGTTATAGTATTAAAACCATCTTAATATCACCAGTGTTTACTTAAAGTATCATGACCAAAGGTTATAGTATTAAAACCATCTTAATATCACCAGTGTTTACTTGAGTATCATGACCAAAGGTTATAGTATTAAAACCATCTTAATATCACCAGTGTTTACTTAAAGTATCATGACCAAAGGTTATAGTATTAAAACCATCTTAATATCACCAGTGTTTACTTAAAGTATCATGACCAAAGGTTATAGTATTAAAACCATCTTAATATCACCAGTGTTTACCTAAAGTGTCATGACCAAAGGTTATAGTATTAAAACCATCTTAATATCACCAGTGTCTACTTAAAGTATCATGACCAAAGGTTATAGTATTAAAACCATCTTAATATCACCAGTGTTTACTTAAAGTATCATGACCAAAGGTTATAGTATTAAAACCATCTTAATATCACCAGTGTTTACTTAAAGTATCATGACCAAAGGTCATAGTATTAAAACCATCTTAATATCACCAGTGTTTACTTAAAGTATCATTCCACCAAGAATGTAGCGTTTCCTAGAGTTACTCTTTTCTCTCTCTTGCATTGCCTAAATGTAGTATGTTGCCAGAAATCCTTCAGCTTTAGTGGTTTCAGTTTATTCTCTGTCATAGTTAGTATGACACAGATCATGAAAGTCCCACTATTCAATAGCAGATTACAGCAGGAACATCTTAGGCAGCTACCCAGGGCCCATAGCTTCAAGGGGAGCAATAAAAAACACAGATGAAAAAGGATTCCACAGCTGCTTTGAAATACAACACTGTCACTTATTTTTGCCATTTGTTTTACTTTTGTTAATAAATTTAATATTTGCACATTTACAAAAATAAATAAGTCACTAAACAAACACACTGGTGCAGAACACCAATTAAAAAAAGTCACCGCTTTAAAAGCTTTGATAAAATAACCTGAAAACATGGTGTGTCATATGATATCACTATCCATTAATATAGTGCTGTCAAAAACATTAAATGTTACTTATTTAAAAATGAGCGAAACAGTGCCCCATGATCTATAGCACTATAATTTCAATGTGGATAAGGAGGCAGGGAAATGATATATTAAAAGCACTGCATTCTTGGTATGCAAAATCAGAACACATCAAATTCAGTTTTCTATTTTTGTAAGTTAGCCTCCAGCGAGTGACATGTTCTGATTTGCATATGCAGAATGCAGTGCTTTTAACATGTATTTAGGGAGTCAGAAATGTTAAGTCTGCAACTGCGGCTAAGCCAACACCATTTACTATGCATACATGACAAGCGCTGAGACTCATTAAGCATGCATGCAACCAGACAAGTCTGCACAACAATTAGCTGCTTATTATGGCTGTATTGGGGACCAGCAGGTAGATCAAGGACCAAGTTGTGGTTGCAGAGATGTATGAGCAGCTGTAATAAATATTTATCAATCATAAACATTGAGGGTAATCTGTGTAAAAGCATGTAAAGCCTTTAATGGCTTAATGACCTGCTCTTCAGATATATAGGGTGGGGGGGTTGGGGGCAAGGTTTGTGATAAGTTTGGAGGGGATAAGGGAGTGACATTTTCACCAAATCTGTCCGCTAGCAGGTTTGCTATCTCTGCAGGATCAGTGTGTGTGTGTGTGTGTGTGTGTGTGTGTGTGTGTGTGTGTGTGTGTGTGTGTGTGTGTGTGTGTGTGTGTGTGTGTGTGATACCATTAGTCACTAGTTCAGCACATGCTTGGGCCCTAGCTTTTAAGCTACGTACATAGCTGTAAAAAGCCTTATGATTATCCCTAGCTGTGATTGCTAAGTTTTTCTCAAAGTTACCTTAGAGGATTTGACTGTCTTATTTGCTTGTTGATGCTGAGTAGGGTGATTTTCTATTGTTGTGGCCTCGCCTTAGTTTTCTTAGACAGCCATTTTTTGGATTTGTTGTAAAGTTTGTTGATGCTGTATGTCCACCAGGGCAGCTTTTTTTTTTTTTACTTGGGACTCTCACTTTGATTCTGTCTGAAACAGCTGAGTCTATACACTTATACAAGTGATTACACAGGGTTTAAGTATAAGCTTTGGTGTAGTTACCACTTCCAGCTGGGGGTGGGGCTTTGAATGTATTTATACCTTCCCCTAGGAGGGAATAGTTTGCTTTGGTGAAGTTTTTTTTAGTCTGACTTCATTCTTTGTGAGTTCTGGTGTTAGTGCCAGTTCGAAAGTGACTGATTTCTGGTCAGATTCTAATAAGGGTCCTGAAGTTTTGGTGGTGCATCTGTTTGACATGTTAGTCAGGACCAGCTGTAGTATGTTTGTTCCTCTTGTTGGGGTTTGAACAATTTGTTCCAGGGCATTTGAGTTAACAAAGTCAAGGAACCTTTGCGTTAGGGCTAGAGTAGGTTTTCCATTTAATGGTGGGATAATTGAAACTCCCCATGACCAGAGTGTTTGGCAGTATTTGGATTGACTCCAGTTTTGGTGAAGTAGGCCTCATGTGCATCATGACCTATGGAGGTGGATCCATAACTAGCTATGACTTGAATGGGGGTCTTACCCAAAGTAATCTGAACATGGAGTAACTCTACGGAGTTGTCCAGTCTAACTAGTCGGAGGTGAATTTGTGGAAGGCATTGTAGCCTTGCAAGGCTGGGGTACTCTCTGAGGTCTTGAACCAGGTTTCTGTGACTGCACAGACATCTACTTCCTCCAGTGATAGGAGTGCTTCCAGGGTGTGCAGTTTTTCATTTAAAGTCCTAGTGTTTAGCAGCATAACCCTTATTTTGTTATGGTTGACAATTTTCATGTTGGCAATTTTGTTTTTGAGACCTTGCCTAAAAAAAGCACTATGAGGGAGGTAAGAGCCTTTGCCAGCCGCTGAAAGCCTAGTGGTGGCAAGTGCAAACCACCTCTGGCAAAGCCGTAAGGTTTGTCAACCATGTCATCCCTGGCTGACAGAAACTGGATCCCCTTTGAATGACACCAAAAACTAAGCCAGTTATTGAAATCAATCATTTTTTGTTTATACTGTGTCATCATTCTAGGTGAGGGTAATATGCCACTCAAGGCTCGGGACATACCTGTCTGGGACATGTACTTAGAGAGCTCAATCATGTCTCTCTTCACATAGTCCAGTAAAATACATCTCAGGTTGTTCACTCCAACATGAGCCATGACAGAGTCATAATGGTACTTGTTGTTGAGTGACTTGAATGCATGTGTGATTTGACAAATCCTGGCACCAGACAGGCAGCTGACCATGACTTTTTCCTTATCTAACCTGGTGAGTGGGACATCCGTGTGTCTCATTATGGAGTCTCCAACGACAAGAAAATTTGGTTTTTTGAGTGTTATGCCTTAAGGGCTTGGTAGGTGAGACACTGGTGTTGCTATGTGTCTTGGGTGCCGTTGGAACTGTGTTAGGTGTAGCAATCTTTTGCTTTGGAGGTCTCTGGTGTTTCAGTAAGTTTTTTGAGAGAACCTCTTCATATGCTGATTTATGTGTTGGATGCATACTATGTGCATGAGTAGTGGTACTATGTGCATGAGTAGTGGTGGGTGAGTTGAGAACCTATTTTGTGTTGCTGCTTTGAGTGTGAGAGAGCAGGGATTCAAGATTTGTGCTGTACATACAACTCTCACACTCTATACTAGAGTGAGTTATTAGTATAGAGTTGTCAGAGTACATGAGGCAGTTGCTACCTAAGTCAACAAGGCTAGCAGGAGAAACTAGGATAGTGCAGTTGTCCATAATGCTAGGTTTGAAAAACTGTTATCACAAAGGGGTTGTTTTCAGGACTGATTTATGAGATGCCCTGCAGATGGGTATTTCTGACCATTTGGGCTGGTGGTTTAATAGGTCATAGCTTAAAAGCAATACTTCTTAGACACGAGATGTAGCAATGATGAGGACTACACTACTGTACTACAGATGTATCCATGGGAAAAAATGTCCAAATTATCTGTCCCTCTATGGCTCACAATTGCACAGCAATGTGTGGTGATGAGCAATGCCAAAACAAACAGAAACCCACTCAAATATGGGCCTTAAATACCAGAAGCTAAAAACATTAAAAATTTAAAAACTCAAAAGAAGCAATGAGGGTGCTTACTCCAAGCCCTAGACCAATCACCCATCACCAGACAGGTTCCAATCAGCACACTTCTCTCACAAGGGTGTATAAGGGCCCATTCCAATCAAAGATGGCTTAGAAAATGTGCTCAGAGTGCAACAGCCACTATAAACAGACACAGATGCAGCAAATCTGTATCTGGACTAATGTACAGCTACTAGCTACATTAATTAAGGTGGGATTCACTAAAATGTTTTAAAAAGGAAAAGAACAGCAAGGAGAAACTAAAAAATGCTTTAAACATCAAACAAATCAGTTATTTTAAACACTGCTTTGTGGGAAAACAGAACAAATGGAACAAATGCTTTGCAAACAATGAAAATAGCAAAAAAAAAAGCTTTGGAAAAGTGAAAACAGCCACAAAAATATGATTTAAAAGGCACAATAAGGCAGACAAATGCAATGCAAAAAGTGCAGTTTAGTTTACAGTATTTGGCTTAGTGGTAGGTCATACAGACCAGTGTTACCAAGGTCCTGGGTTCGAGACTGACAGTGGGAATTTATTACCTATGAACCTATGACAGAGGCACAGCAAACTAATGGGTATAGTATTCTCATCCTAAGGGCTGGTGAAAGCCACACACACTCTGGCTAGGCTTATAAATGCCCTAGGGCAGATAGCCTAGTATGAACCTATGAACCTATAAAATACAGTGTTAAATAAGGAGTGCACAATAAAAAGTGCAGTAAATAGTATAAACAAGCAAAAAAAGGGCAAATTATGTTTTTAGGCAGTTCAGAAGCCTCTAGTTGTCTGGTATCTCTGCTCAGATGTGCAGCTGGTAGACTACCTCAGTTCAACTCTGTTTAAACAAGCAGAAACCAGCTCAAACACAGGGCTTAAATACCAGATGCTAAAAAGTTAAAAAAAAAAAAACTTTAAAAAAACTCAAAAGAACCAATGAGGGTGCTTACTCCAAGACCTAGACCAATCACCCTTCACGAGACAGGTTCCAGTCAGCACACTTCTCGCACAAGGGTGCAGAAGGGTCCATTCTAATCAAAGATGGCTTAGAAAATGTGCCCAGAACACAATAGCCACTACAAACAGACCCAGATGCAGCAAACCTGTATCTGGATGATGCTGCAGCTACTAGCTACACTAATCTAGGTAGGAAACACTTAAAAATGTTTTAAACAGCAGAAAGACAGCAAGGAAACACTAAAGAATGTTTTAAATAGCAAACAAATCAGGTATTTAAAACACTGCTTGGTGTGAAAATAGAACACTGAAAAATAACAATTACTTTGCAGACAGAAAAATAGCAACAAAAAGCTTTGCAATAGTGAAAACAACAAAATATGATTTAACAGGCACAGTAAGTTAAACACATTGGGAAGCTCAAAAGCCTCTAGTTGTTAATAGATGACTGAGTTTATCCACTAAAACCATGGCTTATGACTCCATTCAGAGCCCCACGTACAACTGCTGAGGATTCTTTCAACAGAGTGCACACCCTGATGGAAAACACCACTAAGCAAGTGCTTGGCATGCTGAAATCATGATGCAGTCAACAGAGTGCACACCCTGATGGAAAACACCACTGAGCGAGTGCTTGGCATGCTGAAATCATGATGCAGTCAACAGAGTGCACACCCTGATATAAAACACCACTGAGTGCTTAACATGCTGAAATCATGATGCAGTCAACAGAGTGCACACCCTGATATAAAACACCACTGAGCGAGTGCTTAACATGCTGAAATCATGATGCAGTCAACAGAGTGCACACTCTGATAGAAAACACAACTGAGCAAGTGCTTAACATGCTGAAATCATGATGCAGTCAACAGAGTGCACACCCTGATACAAAACACCACAGAGCGAGTGCTTAACATGCTGAAATCATGATGCAGTCAACAGAGTGCACACCCTGATACAAAACACCACTGAGCGAGTGCTTAACATGCTGAAATCATGACTTAGTTTTGACACAGTGCACATCCTGATGCAAAACATCATAGAGTGATTGCTTGGCATGCTGAAATCATGATGCAGTCAACAGAGTGCACACCCTGATACAAAACACCACAGAGCGAATGCTTAACATGCTGAAATCATGATGCAGTCAACAGAGTGCACACCCTGATACAAAACACCACTGAGCGAGTGCTTAACATGCTGAAATCATGACTTAGTTTTGACAGAGTGCACACCCTGATGGAAAACACCACAGAGCGAGTGCTTAACATGCTGAAATCATGATGCAGTCAACAGAGTGCACACCCTGATACAAAACACCACTGAGCGAGTGCTTAACATGCTGAAATCATGACTTAATTTCGACAGAGTGCACATCCTGATGCAAAACATCACAGAGTGATTGCTTGGCATGCTGAAATCATGATGCAGTCAACAGAGTGCACACTCTGATAGAAAACACAACTGAACGAGTGCTTAACATGCTGAAATCATGATTTAGTTTCAACAGAATGCACATCCTGGCACAAAACATCACTCAGCGAGTGCTTGCCATGCTGAAATCATGATGCAGTCAACAAAGTGCACACCCTGGCACAAAACATCATTGAGTGAGTGCTTGGCATGCTGAAATCATAATGCAGTCAACAGAGTGCACACCCTGATGGAAAACATCACAGAGTGAGTGCTCAACATGCTGAAATCATGATGCAGTCAACAGAGTGCACACTCTGTTACAAAACACCCATAAGCGAGTGCTTGGCATGCTGAAATCATGATGCAGTCAACAGAGTACGCACCCTGATGTAAAACAACACCAAGCGAGTGCTTAACATGCTGAAATCTTGATGCAGTCAGCAGAGTGCACCCCCTGATGGAAAACACCACTGAGCAAGTGCTTAACATGCTGAAGTCATGATGCACTCAATTGAGTGTACACCCTGACACAAAACACCACTGAGCAAGTGCTTGGCATGCTGACATCATGATGCAGTCAACAGAGTGCGCACCCTGATACAAAACACCACTGAGCGAGTACTTGGCATACTGAAATCATGATGCAGTCAACAGAGTGCACACCCTGATGGAAAACACCACTGAGCGAGTGCTTAACATGCTGAAATCATGATGCACTCAACAGAGTGCACACCCTGATATAAAACACCACTGAGCGTGTGCTTGACATACTGAAATCATGATGCAGTCAACAGAGTGCACACCCTGGCACAAAATACCACTGAGCGATTGCCTGGCATGCTGAAATCATGATGCAGTCAACAGAGTGCACACCCTAACACAAAACACTTGGTATGCTAAAATCATGATTCAGATGTCTGGACACACTGGGGGGTGCACTGCAATACACACCGGAAAAGGCATCACAAATGGTCACTGTATGTGCCATGCTTCACAACATGATAACATGATAACATTACATTATTGTGGACTACTAGCCATAGATGTGGGTGACCCACCCCAAAAATCCCAGATGTCTAACATGGAACTATCAGTGCTGTTATAAGAAGATCAGGAGGACACAAAGATGAGAACAACCAGGCATGGGTATCAGAGGCGGTGGCTGTATATGGTAGCTTAGGCAATGTGGCAGCAAATAGCTCAGAACTTTGAGATATGACATGCCGCAGTGATATTCACCAAGTGGTGCCCCATTATAATATGACAGCTGACAATTACAATAGCATCATTGTCCATAAAGAGCATCATACATTCCAGAATGACATCTTATATGACACTGATTATGCGCATATGTGCACAAAAGAAAGGAATGCATGTGGATGGGCATAGACTACTAATCACTAATGGACTACTGTAGGTAAGGTGCACTACCAACAGTGACCATACCTGAATTTGTATGGCATGCATATTGTGCAACCAACATGTCAGTATACTTGTAATGAGTGTGTGTGTGTGTGTGTGTGTGTGTGTGTGTGTGTGTGTGTGTGTGTGTGTGTGTGTGTGTGTGTTACAACATAAATACATGTACGACTATGTCTATTGGAGTATGTATAGGTGGGATGTAGTATAAGTGATGGAACTACAGCTGGGGGGTGTATGATAGTACCAGTATGTGGGGTGTATGAAAGTATCAGTATGGAGGGGGGTGTATGACAGTATCAGTATGGGGGTGTATGATAGTAACAGTACGGTGGGGGATGTATGATAGTATCAGTATGGGGGTGTATGATAGTATCAGTATGTGGGGGGTGTATGATAGTATCAGTATGAAGAGGGGTGTATGATAGTATCAGTATGTGGGGGGTGTATGATAGTATCTGTATGGAGGGGTTGTATGATAGTATGAGTATGTGGGGGGTATGAGTGTCAGTATGAGGGTGTATGATAGTATCTGTAGGGAGGGGGTGTATGATAGTATCAGTATGGAGGGGGTGTATGATAGTATCAATATGGGGGTGTATGATTGTATCAGTATGGAAGAGGGGGGTATGATACTATCAGTATGGGGGTGTATGATAGTATCAGTATGGAGGGAGTGTATGATAGTATCAGTATGGGGGGTGTATGATAGTATCAGTATGGAGGGGGGTGTATGATAGTGTCAGTATGGGGAGGTGTATGATAGTATCAGTATGGATGGGGTGTATGATAGTATCAGTACTGGGGGCTGTATGATAGCATTAGTATGGAGGGGTATGTGTGATATTATCAATATGTGGGTGTATGATAGTATCAGTATGGGGGTGTATGATAGTATCAGTATGGATGGGGCTGTATGATAGTATCAGTATTGGGGGCTGTATGATAGTATTAGTATGGAGGGGTGTATGATAGAATCAGTATGGGGGTGTATGATAGTATCAGTATGGAGGGGGTGTATGATAGTATCAGTATGGGGGTGTATGATAGTATCAGTATGGCAGGGGTGTATGATAGTATCAGTATAGGGGGTGTATGATAGTATCAGTATGGGGGGGTGTACAATAGTATAAGTATGGAGGGGGTGTATGATATACCAGTATGGGGGGTGTATGATAGTATCAGTATGGAGGGGGTGTATGATAGTATCAGTATGGGGGTGCATGATTGTAGTATGTGGGGATTGTATGATAGTATCAGTATGGGGGATGTATGATAGTATCAGTATGGAGGGGGGTGTATGATAGTATCAGTATGGAGCTGTATGATAGTATCAGTATGGAGGGAGGTGTATGATAGTATCAGTATGGAGGTGTATGATATTATCAGTATGGAGGGGGGTGGAGGCTAGTATCAGTATGGAGGTGTATGATATTATCAGTATGGAGGGGGGTGTATGATAGTATCAGTATGGAGGGAGGTGTATGATAGTATCAGTATGGGGGGTGTATGATAGTATCAGTATGGAGGGGGGTGTATGATAGTATCAGTATGGGGGTGTATGATAGTATCAGTATGGGGGTGTATGATAGTATCAGTATGGGGGTGTATGATAGTATCAGTATGGGGGGTATGATAGTATCAGTATGAACTATGCCTATGTCTTAGGAATGTGTTACTGTGTAGGATGTGAGGCTGAAAAGCATACAGCAGCTGCAATAATAACACTAGGGTAAGGTGTGCCAACAAAGCCACATGTCTGACAAGGGACATACAAGTCTTACATGCCAGAAATGTCCTGGCCTGTGACATGTAACCCAGCAGTATAATACACATGTGTTTGCAACAACATGACTTATACAGCTACATATGTAATGTAATACAATATCACATTGATGACAGGTATGACATATAAGCCATTGGATACTTAGCAGTGCATCACTAAAGTCTTGTTATGCATGGAAGTGTATCTATAAGCAGGTATGGATGGAAAAGCAGACATGATTATTATTGTAAATGACACATATAACAAAGTTACAAAAAAAACTGCAGATACAGGATGTGTTGACGTAGGTGCAGTGGCATTACCACAGTAAAGACCACATGTAGCATCAGCACATCACCTTAAGTGTACCTGTGCATGTGATAGTAGCAGTAACACAGTAATGTTGTATGATGTAAATAAATGATGTACCCAATAGGTTGCACAATGATGATATTAACATGTGGTTGGTGTATATCAGCTATGGATGGGAAGTGAAATCGAGACATCTGAACACCATGGTACATCCATGCAAATGCTAGTGTAGAACAGTACAGAGAACCTGGGGATATATGTATAACATGAAACAACATATTGACAGTCAGTCATGTGAGCCATACAACAAGAGGCAGCCTGTGGCATTACACATGTCATACACAACTGACCTGTAGAATATATAGTGGCCAGCACAGCTGTCATCATTGCTACAGGGTTAGAGTAACACAGCAGGGCACACACTAAGGTAGCTATCAGTGTTACACTAATGCAGATAAGGGTACCTGTGCTGACAGCTCACATCATGGCCTTTGCTGCCCCTGCCATGTCTGGAAATACTATGATTACTATGCTGTACCATTGAGCTGGATGTGGTGACATGTCTGTGTTGGGAGATGTCATTCGTCTGGTCAGGATAAAACAGACAAACATTTGTGGCTTCTGTTCAAGCAGCTGTATTACACACAACCACATCAGAAATGAAGCTATGTAACTTAAACTTGAATAAGCTTATAAACAGACTGACTACCACACTCATGCATGTGCTACATCTGGAAAGCCTTCTGAAACGTATATACACACGCTCTGATCTACATTCTCCCTCTTTGAGAAATAGTCCTTATACAAAGTGACATCATTCAATGACATGCAATTTACAGAAATAATCTTTTGACATGCAATTATACAGAACTAGTTATTTGACATGCAATCATACAAAACTGGGCACATATAAAACAATTATGTCAATGCTGCTGTGCATTTTACACTAGGTCTGGAAATATGACCTGAACATGTAACATAAAAGTCAAAACTAGATCTAGCAATGGGGACTGTCTTCAAGGAATGTTAAACTTTGGGGACATCTGGACTTCATCAGGGACAGGAATGGATACTGTGACATGTTCTTCAGTACGATCATTGTCAGGGTTGCTCTAAAATCTAGAGTCTATATCACAGGTACGATGCTGTGAATTCATTTCTGATACAGGAAGATGATGTCTGCGGTTTCTCTTGTACTCTAGTCCCTCAGATTCCACTAAGTAAGATCTCAGCTTGGTACATATACCTCTCACTTGACCAATTTGATCAAAGCCTTTTGCCATTTGCATCCTCACTGTCTCTCCTTCTTTTAACAGACAAAGAAATCTGCTCCTTTTGTCATAGCTGGACTTCTGCGAAGAACGCTCAGCCACATGTCCACGTGCAGTCATAGAGACATTAGTAGTCCATTGCGGAGCTGAGTCACCATTACTCCCAAACTTACTTAGGTCATCATCATGACCAATATCAGATACCCTAACATCATCAGACTGGCCACTTGAACTATCCCCCAGTATTGGAGGCTATACTCCAAGCCACAGGACTGACTCCTCCAGGACTTGACAATGTTCATTTCAGTGCCACACATTGTGTGTCATTGGCTGCACAGTCTCAATGTGGCACATTACATCTTGCCTCTGACTAATTGGATGGGTTTCTGGAGGAGGTGGGAAGTGTATGTACTGTGAACAGAGAAATGTTGCGTATCAGATACATGCAAAATGGGTGCATGGGTCAGGAGCTATGTGAAAATAGTCTGACACTTCACTAACTATGCACTACTGGAATGGAGATATCGACTTACCTGGTCTGTGTGGCCATGGCTGGTAAAATGTCCCTAGAGAAAAGTGAAAGTCTGTACAAAGCATCAGAAATGCACAGGATAGGGGCATTGTCATATGCATACATACCAAACATGTTCTTCCCAGACTCTACCCTCTGGGTTGTGTGTTTGTGATGTCACTGTGGAATACAAATGAAAATATACAGCAAAGATATATGAAGCAATCTGACACAGATATCAACTAGGTGCAGGTTAAGTAATGTAGTCAATCCTATCTGTGTAAACAAACACACATCTGATGGGTGTCAATGGCTGGTTGTATGTGAAGCCCTGTGAAGGGGACACATCACCATCAGACATGCTGCTCACACTGATATCGAATTACACATCACTGTGCCCTGTAGAGAGAGACTCTTACAAGGTCTGTCACCGTTAGATGAGGCTACCCTTGCTCATCATTTGGATGGTGCTGTGAATTGCAAGAATATACCAGAAGTGAGCGTGAAGCACTTCAACATCATTCAAGTTCAGGTTTAGCAATGCAGTCACCCCTTTCTACGTATGCAAACATGTACCTGATGGTTACTGACGATGTTTGTACGAGAAGGCCCTTTAAGGGTAAAGACATCATCATCGGACAGACTAATCCCAATGAAACCTAATCAAAGGTTAATAAAGTTCATAT
Source organism: Protopterus annectens (assembly GCF_019279795.1). Lineage (NCBI taxonomy): Eukaryota > Metazoa > Chordata > Ceratodontiformes > Protopteridae > Protopterus > Protopterus annectens. Next base: position 1,851,077,550 of record NC_056729.1, on the reverse strand, counting down.
AGAGACAGTCTTCATAGGTTGATAGATTTGTAGGTAAGTACTAGGCTAGCTGCCCTTGCAGACCATTTTAAGTGTAGCTAGTTTTCCATTTTGTGCTTGAATTAACCTACCCATTTGGTTAGAGATTGGCCTTATCCATCCTGTGATAGATAATTATATATTACCCCTAAGGAGAATAACTGGAATCATATCATAGATAATCTGTGGGGAACCATGCATGGGATCAAGCATTTAGGAGCTGTCTCTGTCCATTAATAGTAAAGGAGGCAGTCTTGGGGTAAATGTTCTATTTTCCATTCATATATCTAAGTTGTTCTTAAATATGGGCAGTGATAACCTTTGTTTTTATGTGGATGGGGGATCTGTTCAACAGCAGCTGTAACCTTTGTGAAATATACCTGTCCCTCCAATCTGTTCTGTTGATGTTGCAGAAGAGGTTTAGATTCCTAGACTAACAATTTCTGATGGCATTTAACTTGCTGATGTGCAGTAAATCCATCAGTAATGGGTTGAAGGATGCCTTGTATGCCAGACTCAGGTCACTTTTTAGCAGTCTGTATGATACAGACTATAGCTACAGGGCTTTACATCAGTCCACATAGGATATGTCATTTAGGTCTTGTATCCTTTTACTAAGGTATCTCTGTGGGCGTTCCAGTTTTGGCATGTGTCTGGACAGATGCATACCAAAGTCGACATTATGTTTGACTGGCCCAATGATGGCTGAGTAAAAGGGGACAATGACATCCACAGAGCTAGATAGAATCACTTTGTTTTTAAACTGTGCAACATAGAAGGACATTCCTACAATAATGGACAAATGTTGGTCAAAAGTTAGGCCACTGTCCACATAAGTTCCCAAAGCCTGAACAAGAGGGTCAACTCTTAGGGGTGTATTGTCAATGTGTTAGTTCCCTGGGGTAGAAAACCTCCTAAAGGATACAATGATGCATTTTTTAGCATTTAGTTTCAGTCCATGAATTTGGCACCAGTTATTTATTTGGGACAAACCTTGCAGGGTGGGTAAGTCATATGAATTCCATAAATGCTCCCAGCTTGCAGTCATCTGCAAACTTAGTCAGTCAGAGCCCTTTGGTATTGGCTATTACTTCAGAAAAGTAGATGTCAAACACACATCATGTTTTACCAGGTCTGTCCTCACCCAAGGTGTTCTGCTGTACTGGTCAATGGAATTCACCCAAGGTGTCCCATTTTTAATTTCTCCAAATCTTTTGGGTTTCTAATACCATAATGGGAATGGACCCCATTCCTAAGTCAAAGTTTGATTAAAGTTCATGAAATTAGTATTGTTTCAGTCTTTGATGTCAGCCAAAAGTGCTCTTCGCAGCACCTGCAATGTGCCCAGTAATGGCTCCTTCTGTAATTTGTATGGAGTTACATGTATTGGTAGCATATCTAAATAAGATTTTAGACTCTTTTTTATATAAGACCCATTGCTCCTACTACTATTGGAACTATTTGGGTATCTTTCTTCCACATTGATCTAATTTCTGCTTGCAAATCCTGATATTTTATAACTTTGTGTCTCTCTGTGAACAGGACACTGTAGTCACTGGGCATGGCAATTTCAATGATCAATGCTACTTTTGTCTTCTTTTCCTGGACCACTATATCCAGTTTTCTAGCATCTTTTGAAGTGTTGGTAATGAATGATCCCATGTGTTGTAGACTTCATCATTTTCTATGATGCTTTGTGGCTCATTTTTCCAGTGCTTTTCAGCCACTTCGATACCATAATGTTTGCAAATCTCCAGTGTAACAATCTCACCACATTATTATGCCTTTCAGTATACAGTCCTTCTGCCATTAGTATGTCACAACCAGCAACTAGGTGTGCGACAGTTTCCAATTCTGTTCTGCAAAACCTACATTTGTCTGTTTCTCCCACATGTTCAATGGACTTTGTAAACCAACTTGTATGTAGCCCACTGTCTTGTGCCACAATATTAACCTTTCATCTCTAGGTTTGAATTCACCTCTCCTTAACCATTCCTGCATTTGTTCCTGATCAACATGAGGTTCTTGCAGAAATTTTCTATATTTGCAACAATATTTATACATTTTCCACATTTCTTGCCTTTTCATCTGATCCTTCACCTTATATTCTTTCTTTTGTTTTTTGGCACATTCAGTTATTGCCTGATTTTTATCTATTTCTGGTTTGAATTTCTTTCCTGCTTGATGCCAATATGCTTCTGCTAAGTTAAGCAGGGAACCCGTCTTAGATCTATTCTCCTCATATTTCAAAACTTTTACTACATTTGGATCTTGTGAGGTCAGTAGATATGTTTGGAGTCCCACGATTGCAGATCTATACATGTAATCAATTTCAAGGAGGCCCATCCCTCCTTCAGAACGGGGAATATATAATCTTGGTATGCACTGATTTTTATAAATCATTTGGTGAACATGAAGCATTTTGTTTTAATATCTAATCTATCCAACACATTTTGGGGCCAATCAATCACTCCAAAACTGTAAGTTAGGACAGGAATAGCAAATTAGTTTATAGCTTGGATTTTGTTCCTAGATATCAATGCTGTTTTCAGGATTAAATTAAGTCTTCTAAAATATTCCTTACTAAGTTTTATTCACATTTGTTCATGTTTTATTGCTGATCCTTCATCAATTCCCAAGTATTTATACACTCCCGCATCTTCTAAATATTCCTTACTAACTTTTATTCACATTTGTTCATGTTTTATTGCTAATCCTTCATCAATTCCCAAGTATTTATACACTCCCTCTTGCTCAAGTTATTTTATATTGCATTCTTGTCCCAAACTGATGTTTTTCTGGTGCTGCAGTTTTCCTGCTTTAAAGGTTACTTTTGCACATTTATCAAGGCCAAATAACATTCTAATATCATCTGAAAATGTTTTGACAACCTGCAGCTGTGCTTTCAGTTCCTCATCTGATGAGCTATACAGTTTTAAATCATCAACAAAAAGATAAGAAGTCTTTAGACATTGCTGTTTTCTAGGCGCCAAATTATAGCCATGGCCTAAGCTATTAAGTAAACAGCTTAATGGGTTAAGGGCAAGGCAGAAGAGCAATGGTGATAATCACCCTGGAATATCCCCCTTAGAATTTTTATCCATGTGATAATAATTTGTCCTTTATCATGGTTTAATTGCAAAGTGGTCTGCCATTGTTTCATTGTCACTGTAATGTAATCAATCAGTGTAGGGTGTATCTTATACATTTTTACCACTGCACGGGTAATGGGATGTTGTTGTAAAATACATATGAACAGATAAAACATGTTGGAATGTAAGCTCATGCAAGTATCATGTACTATGTTGTCATGTAGTGGAACAATATACACACCACTGCATCTTGGTACACCAGTCTCTGTCCCTCCTCCTGGAATATGACAGTCTTGGCTAGTGTGCTGGTGTGATGCCATGAATAATGTTGCCTCATCAGGGAGAGGTATAGGTGGTCTTTCACCAGGGGTAGTTTTGTCCCTCTCATACTGTTGGAGACTTTTGGCTACATGTAGAATCATGTTTGAGCAGAACCTAACGCATGCCTCTTATGATCTGTTGTGATCACCCACAATATTCACCATGTTGGTGATATCATGCCACATTTGTGTCCTCCACAGTGTATTGCCTATCCATTCAAGTAGATTCTTGCCATATTACTGCTGTTCTCCAAGTATTATTTCATTCTCCATAATGGGGATCCTAATGGAGAGATAAAATTGGGGTCCAAATTGAGAGCTGGGGTCCAACTGGAGACATGATAAATCAGCAAGAAAAGGACAGAAGTATTGCTGGAATTGAATTCATCCTAATGTCTTGGCGAGAACCTTCATAAAGTGGACCCTGTTTTCACAAAATCTCACCAAGATGACACAGATGTATTTTATATAGCATATATCATGGACACAAGTAGGTTAAAAAATAAAAAATTCTAGCTGGGTGCACAAGACCCAGGATCATACCTCTCAACCTGAAAACATCAAAAATCCGGACAAGGCCCATGAAAAATAGATACAAATCTCTATGCTGATTAATGTAAAATTTGCATACATAATTAGATAATGTCACTCACTCAAATGAATTGTGGGATACCAACTTTCAAACACAAACTGAAGGACAACCAAAATATGGCACCAGAGTCCCCCTGCAACCATTCCAATGTCCCATTACCTGGCTAATTTGCCCCATTTACCATAAACACTAATGTGTGCATACTGCTTTACTTCTACAATGATTATTTGGATTTTATTTTTACATTTTGTAGCACAATGCACAAACACTAATAGAAATCTGCTAAACAAAGCAATACTGTCTCACAATGAAAATAGACTTGGCATTAAAACTTCTCTGCCCTTGAAACTCACATTCATTGAAACAGCATTGAAACCCACACCACATCCAAAGAAAATGCATCTGGCCAGTGGTGGATAAAGATTACCTTTGGGCTGTTTTCAAATCAAAGGCCCCTTGCACACAAAACAAGAAACATACATGCGTTCTTTGATACACCTTCCTGACTTTATTAAATTATATTCCTTGTATAATACAGCACACTTGTTAGACTTAAGTTAGAGCGCATTTTAAATTCATTGTTTGAACATTTTTCCAGTAGGCAATGAAACAAAATGCATGAACCAATAATGACAAAACTGCCCAATTCAGAACATTTCCATCATGAAAGTCTACGTTCACAAAAAAAAAAAAAAAAAAAAAATATATATATATATATATATATATATATATATATATATATATATATATATATATATATATATATATATATATATATATATATATATATATATATATATATATATATATATATATATCATGACTGTACTGCAAGCCATAGGCATCTTGCACAGCTTCTCGCACTTATTTTCAATTTCAGTGTTTTTCTGGGGGGGGGGGGGACAAAAGGAAAAAAAAACAGGGACACATTTTAAACATTGCTTGTGTAATTTTGGAAAGTTGCTACAATAAAATGTTGTGCTATACCATGCATTTCACTGCCAAGTCTAGAACCCGGGACCCTATGCACTACAGTTAGAGCAACATACCACTATGCCAAATCAGCAGCTTGCTGAAAGACGTGATGACTGAAACTTAAATGGCTATCATTTAGTGAATTCATTTCTCACATCTCACCATAGTTCTCAACCTCTTAGCACAAAAAAACCTGGACAAAGCTAATAACGGGGGAATACAGCCCCAAAACAAGAACAAATTTCAAATACTGATCTTATAAACCTAGAAAATTGCTAGAATAAAAGGCTTTGTGTTACCATTTATTTTCTGAAGAATATGAAGGCTGAAAGTCAAATACCTGTTATTATTTAGTGAATTCTGTCCTTTAGTGATTTGCCTCAAAAATCTTGAAAACCCAAATATGAGGCATACATTGACAAGTAGTAGTGGCTAGGGACTCTAGACTCTTTTTACCAAGTTCGTTCACAGAAATAAGCAGTACCAGAAGAAAAGGAACTCTAACTCCGTTTGTTCACAGAAATAAGTACATTTGGAACTCTAACTCCATTCATTCACAGAAATAAGTACATTTCCTTCAGTAATCAGAAAAGGAAAGTTCCTTCAGTGCAGTGCTCACATCGCAGATTTGCCAGCTGGGAAAGAAATAAGTAGTACCTGCTTCAGTGCGCTTGCAGATTTCAAACAGCCAGACGGGTAAACCCTTGAGCTCAATTCTGACAGGCTGACGGAGCTGATGTCAGCTCAAAAAACGCAAAAAAAATTTAAACCTGGAAAAAAATCAGAAATGAAGGGGTGCCACTCTGGAATCTTGGCACCTCATTATTTGGACCCCAAAACTTGGTAAAAAACAAGTAATTTGGTACGGTTGAACGAAAAGCAAAACGGCAATACAGGTAAAACCCAGTATATAAAAAGAGAAGTATATGAGAGAAAACACTATACCAGGTACCACACAATAACGTCTTTATTTAAACAAAGTAAAAAGAGGTGAAGCTTTCGCCGTTGCTTCATCAGACAAAGAATTAACTGTTCAACTGCTTGTTTTATATCACTCTCAGTCAAAAATTTTTTTCCAATTAGTGACATCATACAACTTTTGAAAATTTAAAGGCATATATGACAAGAATATTGTAAAATACGCATATGAATATAAAATATATATACAAAAATGTAAAGTATGTTCATATTTATGCATATCTATTTTAAAACAGTTAAATAATCTCATTAAAAATGCATATATATAAAAAATGCATATAAATAAAAATAAAAATGCATAGAATATTCATATTTATGCATATCTAATTTAAAACAATTAAATAATCTCATAAAAATGCATATATATAATATATATATAAAAAGAAATATATATATATATATATATATATATATATATTTTTTTATTTTTTATTTTATGCAAAAAATTAATTAATTGTGTTGAAGGCGTCTAGCTTTAAGAAATGGAACTAGTGATGTACAACCATTTAAGCCTGGATATCTATCAGCATTGAGCTTGATAATCCATCTTTGTGCTCGGCTCTCTGTGAAATTTTCTATATCTCTATATACCTGTCATGCCTTCTATATAGGTAAAACAAATAGAAACTTAAAGGATAGAATATTGGAACACATAAGAGACATCAGAAATAACAAAACTACTAGTGCGCTTGCTCAACATGTTTTAAACACTGACCCTTCACACTCTTTCAAGTTCTTTGTTTTACAACATATACATAGAAATGTGAGGGGAGGAGATATAGAAAATTTCACAGAGAGCCGAGAACAAAGATGGATTATCAAGCTCAATGCTGATAGATATCCAGGCTTAAATGGTTGTACATCACTAGTTCCATTTCTTAAAGCTAGACGCCTTCAACACAATTAATTAATTTTTTGCAAAAAAAAATATATATATATATATATATATATATATATATATATATATATATATATATATATATTTCTTTTTATATATATATTATATATATGCATTTTTATGAGATTATTTAATTGTTTTAAATTAGATATGCATAAATATGAATATTCTATGCATTTTTATTTTTATTTATATGCATTTTTTTATATATATGCATTTTTAATGAGATTATTTAACTGTTTTAAAATAGATATGCATAAATATGAACATACTTTACATTTTTGTATATATATTTTATATTCATATGCGTATTTTACAATATTCTTGTCATATATGCCTTTAAATTTTCAAAAGTTGTATGATGTCACTAATTGGAAAAAATGTTTTGACTGAGAGTGATATAAAACAAGCAGTTGAACAGTTAATTCTTTGTCTGATGAAGCAACGAAGGTTGCGAAAGCGCTCACCTCTCTTTTTTACTTTGTTTAAATAAAGACGTTATTGTGTGGTACCCGGTATAGTGTTTTCTCTCATATAATTTGGTACGGTTGGGAGGTGTGCCCAGGATAAAAAAAGTCCCCAATTCTGGTAGGTACACTGGTGTCAGGACTGGAAACAAATGACAGTTTAGAATCCTCAAGACACAGAAACATTCCTATAATGGGGCTAGGCCAGGTCTAGGGGGAGGATGCCCCCCCCTCCCATTGCAAAAGGAAGTAGTAGTCCACAAAAATCACAAAAAATGGTAGGCCGAAAAAGAGCCATAAAAATAATGCAGTGGACTATTGAGGATAAGAAAGAAATTATGTATTGTTGCTATTATGCAAGAAGCCCAGAATTCCCAGACAAAAGATATACAAAAAGATTAAGAGAGAAATTAGAGGAAAGAAAATACTTGCACAAGAAAAACTGTCCGAGGCTTCAAATAAAAATTTGTGTTTATTAATACAACAGATTTATGAAAAACATGATATAGACCAAGAAACCTCCGGCCATTTGGGAAAAGAAACAAATGAGGAAGTGTGAAAAAATAAAAAACAAAATCTAGAGATTTTTGAAAGGTATAAAAAAGAAATATAGACATGGGAAAAAAAGACAGATTTGATATGGTGCAATATTTATGCAAAGGAGAAAACCACATTAATCAATATAAAAAAACAGCCCCAAAGATATTCAAAGGGAAATACAGGCAAAGGCATCCAGATATGGAAAATTTTACAATGCAAAAAATAATATCACAAAGAGGGAATGTAGAACAAACGATTAGTAAAGCAGGTGTAAAAAAACAGAAGCCGAAGTTATGGAATACCTGCAAAGGTGAAGTTAGAATGTCTTACACAGGTTACATCACAGCATGATGGGACCATGAGTCCTCCAGGTAAGGAGAAACAGGAGGAGCAGGAGACATCTGATGAAGGAATGTGGACATGGGAAAGAAATAGACATTTAATATGATATTTATGCAAAGGAGAAAACAAAATGAATGAATACAAAAAGAGCAGCACCAAGGATAAAATAAGAAAACAAAGAGGAAAAGGAGAAAAGAGGATTAGTAACGGAGAAGTTAAAGAAATAGAAACTGAGCTTATGGATTACCTGCAAAGTGAAGGATTTAATGTAGAAAATCTAACTGGTAACACCACAGCAAGGAAGGGCAATGGATCCCCAAATTAAGGAGAAACCAGTGGAGTGGGAAACATCTGATCACTTGCCATATGAAGATACTTGGAGCCTTCCATAGGAAATCAGTACAAAAGTTCAGATGGAGTTGCACAGCAAGGAAAAGAACAGGAAACTATAGCAACTGCGACACAGTCAGTGTTGTGGAGTGATAGGCCAGTGAGTTCCCATATGAAAGAGCAATGAATGACACAGGGTGAAACTGAAGAGAATGTGGTACAGGAAGATGTTCTGGAACTTTCCGTAGAATGCCGACAGGAAATGGAGAACAAAGAATGTGCCCTCAGTTTAGAAGAAAATTATCTAAGAGAAGAGTTGTTTGATTTAATAGAGGTGGACAGACATATTCAAATCAATGAAAGAAATAGACTACAGAAAGTCAATAATATCCAAAAACTTAGAAGTTTGATAAAACAAATGAACACAGTAATTAGGACTGTTCATAGAGATTCATACGATATAACAGAAGTAAATAGGATATATTACTGTGCAACTGAATTAATAACAGATAGTCTTACCACAAAAATATATGGCAGTATGGGAAAGGAAGGGAAGAAATCAAATGCCATCATGGAAGTATCAAATACAGAAAACTATAAAGCAATTAAGACAAGAAGTGTCACAGTTAGAACAGTATAAAAGGGGGAACAGATCAACAAACATACTCAGAAAGATAGACACGATAAAAGCAATGCACAGTATTATAACATATCAAGATCTGTTGTGCACTGTCGCAAATAATAAACTAAAAATATCAGCACAGGCATTAAAACTTACAAGATACACAGATAAATATAAAGGAAAAGTACAAAATAAGCAAATAATTGGTGACCCAAAAATGTTTTGAGAGAACTGGGAAAAAGGAAAGAAGTAAAAGAAAGAATAAGAAGCTGAAATGTAAAGGATATGAAATGGGATAAAGTAACAGCCAGCGAGAGTGAAATGAAGTTAAGAAACGCTCCTAACTGGAAAACCCCAGACCCAGATGTGGTACCTAACTTCTGTCTGAAAGAATTAACATCTTTACATAAAGATTTAGTCATGAGGAAGAACCATTTATATGCACACCCTGAAGGGACACCAACTTGGTTAACAACAGGAAAATAATGCTCCTGCTTAAGAGTGAACATGCAAGCTATTATGAAAACTATAGTCCAATAAACTGCCCTCAAAGATGTATAAACTGTACACTGGAACTGATGCCGACAGAGTTTATAGTCACTTAGAAGAAAACTCACTCATGGCAATACAACAAAAGGGTAACAAAAGAAAGCCATATGGGGCAAAGGATCATTTGTTGTTAAATAAAGTCATAATGGAAAACTGTAAAATGGGAAGAATCTAAGTATGGCTTAGATAGACTATAAAAAATGCATTTCATAGTATCACACATTCATGGATAAAAAAGTGCTTAAAAATGTATAAGATGCACCCTGCACTGACTGATTACATTACAGAGACTATGAAACAGTGGCAAACCACTCTGCAGTTAAGCCACGATAAAGGAGAAATTATTATTCCAGGAATAAAAATTCAAAGGGGGGATATTCCAGGGTAACTCTTTGTCATCATTGCTATTTTGTCTTGCCATTAACCCATTACGCTGTCTTCTTAACAGATTAGGTCATGGCTATAATTTGGCTCCCAGAACAACAAAGACTTCTCATCTTCTTTTTGTGGATGATTTAATGTATAGTTTATCAGACAAGAAACTGAAAGCACAACTGCAAGTGGTCAGAAATGTTTAGATGATTAAAAATATCAGTTAGTTTTGATAAATGTGCAAAATAACCTTTAAAGCAGGAAAGATACAGCACCAAGAAAACATCAGTTTGGGACAGGAATGTGATATAAAAAAACTTGAGCAAGAAGGAGCATATAAATATTTGTGAATTCATGAAAGATCAACAATAAAGCATGTACAAATGCAAATAAAACTTAGTAAGGAATATTTTAGAAGATTAAAATAAATACTGAAAACAGTGCTGATATCTAGGAACAAAGTCCCTCAAGCTATTAATCAGTTTGCTCTTTCTGCCCTAACCTACAGTTTTGGAGTGATTGACTGGCCCCAAAAGCTGTTGAATTGGTTGGACAGGAAAACAAGAAGGATGCTTCATGCTTATCAAATGATTTATAAAAGTCACTGTATACCAAGATTATATATTCCCCGTTCCGAAGGAGGTATGAGCCTCCTTGAAATTGATTACATGCATAGATCTGCAGTTGTAGGACTACATACATATCTGCTGACCTCACAAGACTGAAATGTAGTGAAAGTTTTAAAACATGAGGAGAATACGTCTAAGATTCTAAGATGACTTCCCTACTTAGTTTCGCAGAAGCATATTGGTGTCAAGTGGAAATGGAAATCAAACCAGAAGTAGATAAAAATCAGGCAGCAACTGAATATGCCAAAAAAAGAAAAGAAAAAATAAAAGGTAAAGGAGCAGATGAGAAGGCACGAAATCTGGAAAATGCATAAATATAGTTGCAAGTATAGAAAACTCTTGGAACAACCTCATGTTGATTAGGATCGAATGCAGGAATGATTAAGGAGAGGGGAATTTAAACCAAAAGTTGAAAGGTTAGTATTGGTGGCCTGAGATAATGGACTATGTACAAGTTGTTTTACAAAGTCCATTGAGCATGTGGGAGAAACAAATCTAGGTTTTATAAAACAGAATTGGAAACAATTGGGCATATTTTTGCTGGCTGTGATATACTAATGGCAGAAGGACTCTATACTGAAAGGCATAATAATGTGGCAAGACTGTTGCACTGGGGATTGTGCAAACATTATAATACTGAAGTAGCTGAAAAACACTGGAAACATGAGTCACAAAGCATCATAGAAAATGATGAAGTTTATATCACATGGGATCACTCATTACCAACAGTTCAAAAAATAGATGCAAGAAAACCAGATATAGTGGTCCATGAAAAGAAGACAAAAGTAGCATTGATAATTGAAATTGCTATACCCAGTGAGTACAGTGTGTTATGTACAGAGAGACACAAAGTCATAAAATATCAAGATTTGCAGGCAAAAATGAGGGCAATGTGGAAGAAGGATATCCAGACAGTTCCAATGGTAGTAGCAGCAACAGATCTTATACAAAATAATTGAAGATCGTATTTAGATATGTTACAGATACGTGTAACTCCATAGGAATTGCAGAAGGAGTCATTACTGAGCACATTGCAGGTGCCGTGAAGGGCACTTCTGGCTAACATCAAATACTGAAACAATACTAATTTCATGAACTTTAATCATACTTTGAGTTAAGAACAGGGTCCGTTCCTGTCATGGAATTAGAAACCCAAAAGACTTGGAGAAATTAAGAAAAATAGATGATTAAAAACCGATACCAAGAAAAAATTTTAGATGTCAAAATAGATAAAGAGGGAAGGTGGTGTTTAGTGGTTTTGATATCTAAGTTCTATGATAAACCTATATTACTCATGAATATATATGCCCCCTCCACTAATCAGCACCATTTTATAACTTCACTTTACTCCATTTTACAACAATATAATAACTGTTATATATTAATGGGAGGTGATTGGAATTCGTATCAAGATCCCAAGTTGGACAAATTTGGTTCATCTAAAGCTTTTAATAAACAGGCAATGATAGCATTGAAGGAATTTAAAACTGATTTTAAACTATACGACCCATTTATACATACACACACATACAAATGAAAGCAGAGAATTTTACTTTTTACTCAAGCTGCCATAAAATGTGGTCGAAAATTGATTTTTTTTTTATTTTGGAAGTATTGATACCTGCTGACCCATGTGTTTCCACCCAAGCCAGACAATTATCGAACCACTCAAAGATCACACTAACACTAAACAATAATAATATGAGTAATAGGAGACTTCAAGGATACAATTGGTCTTTAAATCCATATTTACTGAGGAAAGAGGACATATTGAAAGAAGTTAAAGAGACACTTGAACAGTTACTTCATAACTTTCTTAAAAATAGACATCCTGTTGATATAGAATGGGCTACAACTAAAGCCCAAATAAGAGGGATTTTTCTTCAGAAAGCTACTTACTATAAAAAAATGCAAAATAAGGAACTACTAGACTTGGAAACCAAAATTAAGTTACTAGACCAGGAGCTAATGAGGAACTATAATAAACAAACAGAAATAGACTTATTAAAGTGTCAAAAAGAACTGTTTTTACTACATAATAGTAAACTGTCATTTTATGAACAGAGAAATTTAGTGAAATACGCGAATCATATTCAGACTCCCTCAAAAGCATTAGCACGCATTATTAACCAAGCGAAATCAACATTATTAATATCAGAAATAAACTCTAATAATAGAACATATACTAATAAGGCAGATATTATGAATACTTTTGAAACAATAGTTAATCAGATATATGGTGATCAGCAGACAATTTTACCAGATAATGTTAGGAAAGATTTCTTGCAGAAGATTATATTCCTGAATATTGATAATGAGTCCCATAGGGATTTAATTAAACCAATTTCAGCGGAGAAGGTAGCAGAGATAATCAAAAAGCAGAGACCACATAAAGCCCCAGGCCCGGATGGATTGACCTCTGAATTTTACAAAACTTTTAATGAGATTCTGAGTAAAATACTCTCACAGACATTTAATTATATAATTCAAAATAAAATCAATGATCCTCACTTTAATGCTTCTAAGACTATTTTGATACCGAAAGAAAAAAGTGACTCTAAAAACCCAGATAATTACAGACCCATTTCACTCTTGAACATAGACATGAAAATTATGACATCCATCCTGGCAAATAGACTGAAAAAGGTCCCAAATTTATTAATATCAGAGGAACAGGTGGGATTTATGGATGGGAGACAGACCACTGATAATACATTAACGCTTCACACATTAATCTCATACGCCAAGTACAAAAATCTCAATATTTATGCATTCATAATTGATGCACAGAAAGCATTTGACAGAGTTAACTTGGTATACCTGTTTGATATGTTATCATACTTTAATATACCTTCGGATTTCATTCTAACATTAAGGAAAATATATAATAACGCATATACCAATCTATTTATCAATCAAGAATGCTCTAAAAGATTGCAAATTAACAATGGTACCCGACAAGGGTGCCCATTATCTCCTATTTTATTTAATCTGTATTTGGAACCATTATTTTTACACATTAAACAAAATGTTTTTTACAATCCTCCAACACTATATGGTATGCAAATAAATATGGCTGCTTTCGCAGATGATTTAAATATATATTGTACCACACCAGTGTCAGACACCGAGAAAATATTAAAAGCAATAGAAGACTTTGAGAAAATCTCTAATTACAAACTGAATTTTAAGAAATCCAAAGTATTCCCATTAAAGACTCCTACACCTTTTTCATTGCTGCCATTGATAGGACAAGTAGTGACGGAAGAAAAAACAAAAGATCTGGGTATTGTATTTTCAACTGATAATAGAGATTTTTTTATAAACAATGTTAAGTCAACTTGGGATCAGATAACATTGGACTTGAAAAGATGGAGTAAACTGAAACTACCAATGATGGCAAGAACTGCAATTATCAAAATGAATGCTCTTCCCAGAGTATTATATATACTTAGAGCTTCACAACTTAGAATCACGAGGAAATTTTTTAAACAGCTTCATATAGGACTAGGCAGATTTCTTTGGGAACCTAGGAAAATGAGGATAACATATGAGAAACTGATGGCTCCAAAGAATAGGGGAGGTTTAGACTTACCAGATTTTGAAACTTATTACTTGATAATTAATGCCAATAGAATTTTAAGGGCGATTCACTTTGATAGAGGCAGTCTGAAATGGGCGCCAAAATGGCTGGTCTTAACCTACAGACATGTAACTAAAGTGGGAATTAACTGTAAAACGCTACCCTTTCTGAATAGAGGAACACTCAGTAAATATGACTTAATGGAACATATTAAAAGTTATGTAACTTCAATTCAAAATCTTTTTACCTCATTAAACCTACTAAATTATATGATGGTGTTTCAACCATTCCACAAGAACCCAAATTTAGTAATTGGGAATAAGTTGATAGACTTACAAAAATTCCCCCTAATAAAGGATTTAATTGTATTGGATCTCTACCCCTTTCTTGGGGTATCAGTTCACGACATTTTAAAAGAGAAAAGTCTCCCTATTTCCTATCTAATTATCATGAGACAACTAAAAGATCTGGCTATAAATTATTTTAACAACTTTGATTTTAATGAATAGGAATTAAATATATGTCGTAATCTGTGGGAAGCTCTGATACAAGATAAAAAATATATAACTATTTCATATAAACTGATAAAAGAGATGAAATATAATAAACATATTTTCTTATCGAATTATTGGAGGGAAAAATTAATATTAGTTGACGACAGCAAGATCTTGGAAGCATTTAATCTAACATTAAAGTCTGTGTCCCTTCAGAAATTACTATTCACACAATTGATGATATTTAACAATGCCTACTATACCCGTCTTATTCTTCATAAATTTGACTCAAATAACTCGCCTAAATGTCCATATTGTACAGACCAGACAGCTGACTTGTTTCACATGTTTTGGAGTTGCAAATGCATTTTTAAACTTTGGAATTCATTAAAACTTCAATTACAGAAAATGGGGTACCAGCATTCAACACTCTCTTGGGAATTTATGATCCTACATATTCCTCCAGATAACTTAGATAAATCAAAAAAGATCATAATCGTGAATATCTGTTTATTAATGAAACTATACATAGCTTCAAACTGGTTGAACCCGACTCAGACATCTTGGGAAAATTTTAGAACATTAGCAATCAGACACATATTAGCGCATAAATTGTTAATCAATGACCATAAGAAAAGCATAAATAATATAAAAATATGGGAGCAAATCTTCAATATTGAGTATGGCCTAGAGGTTCTTATCCACTATTACTCAGGACACATATTTATAAGACTGATTCAATCTTAGATTTGACATAGATCGTAACAATAATACAGATTGTTGACTTTTTCATGTTGTATTTCTTTTTTAATAATTTGTATTAATATATAATGTTTATGTAACTTTTGGAAGCAATCATGTATATATTGTATATATTTATAGTGTGTAGTTATGCAACTGAAAAACAATAAAAGACGGATTATTGAAAAAAAAGAAAAATAGATGAAATTGGGGTCCAAAGTGAGAGCTGGAATCAGCAAAGAAAGGAGATTGATATTGCTAGAAATAAATTCATTCTCATATCTTGATGAGTACTTTCATGTGGTGGACTCCTGTGGTGGACCTTGATTTTTTTAAACTCTCATCAAGACAACATTGATGTATTTTACACTGCATTTTATATATCATGAAGAAAGGTACGTTAAAAAATTAAAAGGAAATCTGGGTGCACGGGACACAGGATAAAAACAGCACCCAATCCTGGGGTATGCACTAGTGCTTCAACTGGAAAAAAGGCACTTCAGAATCCTCTGGACATAGAAATATTCCTACCACAGGGTTAGGTCAGGCTCCGGGGAGGATGGCCTCTCTTTTGAAGAAGAAAGAACTAATCTACACACAAAAAAAAAGAGCATAAAAACTGTCAGTCCAAAAAAGAGGCATACAGATGACAAAGTGTACAATTGAGGATAAGAAAGAAATTATGTATTGTCACTTGCAAGAAGCCCATCATTTCTAGAGGAGATCCAGAAAGATTACAAGAGATATTAGAGGAAAGAAAAATAATTGCCAAAGAAAGACTATCAAAAGTGGCTGCTCTGCTGGCGTAGAGGGATAAAGCACTGACTACAGCCCAGATGACCTGTGAGGATCTATATTACATTGTCGAAGTTTTACAACTTTGAATCACTAGACATCGAACACTAGTGATCAAAGTTGCAAAACATCGAACAATGAAAAAAAAAAGGAAAGTACAGTAAAAGAGTTTAAACAGTGGTGCATGCCCCCCTGCACCCCCACACCCCCTGATACTTAAATATACCAACTCTGAGATCGCGCTACAGTGTAGCAAAGGGGAAATCTTCCCTTTCTGCACCATACTCTATTAAAGTTCGATCTTGGAGTTGGTATATTTAAGTAGCGGGGTTGTGGGGGGTGCAGGGGGGGCTTGGCCCCTGCTTAAAGCAGTTACTTTTGTTTTTTTTGTTTTTTATTTTTTTAATTAGATTTTCGAAGTTTCAGAACTTCAATCATATGGGGTCGACCATATGGTGTTCGAAGTTCTGAAACTTTGATTATCTAATATAGACCCAACATGTGTTAGTAGCTCAGGTGACTGACAGAGTGGCAAGGAGGGATGGGTTTGCAGTCCTTGGTGGAAGGGAACTCATCAAAGATGCTCCATAAGGGGAGGTGTGGTCCAAAGAAGGGAGGAGCTCTTGGATGTGGTTGGTGAGTATTGGAAGTAGGTAGGACATATATAATAAACCTTCCAGATGGAAGTACAGACAGACCTCTAGGGTGCCCTTAGAATCCATGACTAACCTCAGCAATACTGGAGAAAGTCTGGGGGGGGGGTAGAGGTATGGCTGTTAGACCCAACATGGTCATGAGGCTCTGGGGGCTGGGCTAGTATGCTGAGGTCTGGGGGACCACAACATATAATTTAAAAACAAGAAAAATTGCCAAAAGCTGCAAATAAAAAAAATATATTTCTTAACTGAACAGATCAATAAAAATCATAACATAAACAAACAAACATTCGGCTGTCTGGAAGAAGTGACAGAGGAAGTGAGAACGTGTAAAGAACAAAAATCAGTGTTTTTTGAAAGGTATAAAAATATGGACATGTAAAAGAAAAATAAATCTGATAATAGTGTCAGATACACACAAAACAAAAAGCCAAATTAATCAATAAAAATGCAGTTTCAAAGAGATTTGAAGAATACAGGCAAAGGTGGCTCCCTCAAAATTCTGAGTGCTGACAAGCAGACAAAAACTCAGAGAAGAACAAATCTTGAAAATCACTCTTCTCTTTTAAACTTCTTTTTTCAGGGGGGCAAGCCACCCCCTGCTCAAGCTTATATATATATATATATATATATATATATATATATATATATATATATATATATATATATATATATATATATATATATATATATATATATATATATATATATGTATACCAGCTCCAAGATTGCCATACCTCAGAGAAAAAAGAAAATTCTGAGAAATGTCACCTCAAACTTAAATTATATGTCTGATATTTCAGCCACTTAGTCTCAGCTTTTCTGGACTTGGTCTAACTGGTTCTAACATTTCAAATAATTACCAGCAAAGGCACCTGGATATGGAAATTTTTCACAATACAAAAAATAAGAATACAAAAGGGAATGTAGAACAGAGGATTCATAAGATAAAAGATAAACAAATAGAAGTGGAAGTTATGGATTGTCTGTGAAATGAAGGGTTTATTTTGTAGCCTCCAACACAGGCAATGTTACAACATGCTGAAACCATGGATCCCCAGATTAAGGACTGAGAAGTATCTGAAGAATATTTGCACATGGTGATGCTCTGGAGCGTTCTGTAGGAGACCAAGAC
Source organism: Protopterus annectens (assembly GCF_019279795.1). Classification (NCBI taxonomy): domain Eukaryota; kingdom Metazoa; phylum Chordata; order Ceratodontiformes; family Protopteridae; genus Protopterus; species Protopterus annectens. The sequence goes on along the minus strand of NC_056729.1, from coordinate 1,851,059,422 downwards.
AAAAGTCCAGTTGAAGTTGTACAGCAAGGGATGGAGTGGGAAACAGTGGCAGGTCTGATACAGGTATGTTGTAGAGTGATGCACCAATGGGCTCCCATATGAATGAGCAGCAGATGACAGGGTGCATTTGAAAAGGATATGTCACAGGAAGATGTTCTGGAAACTTCTGTAGAATACTCACAGGAAACGGAAAGCAAAGATGCTCTTAGTCCAGAAGAAAATGATCTAAGGGAAAACCTATTTGATTTAATAGTTTCTGTATCACATTATCTCATTTTCAAAATATCGAACAGCTACAATGTCAAAAATGATGTTCAGTGAAATGTTTTTTGTGAGATTGCAGTACAGTAAGGATCAGAAAATTTGCCCTTTCCTCACTGTAGTGCAATCTCAGAGTTGGTATATATAATTAGTGAGGGGTGCAGCCCTAATTAAGAACAGTTTTGTTGAATGGCATTTTCGATATTGTAGCCATTCAATATTATTAAACTGCAATAATGTGATATAGATGCGATTTACTAGAGATGGATTGACATATTAAGCTAGATGAAAGAAATAGGTTACAGAAGGTAAATAAGAACCAGAATGTTAGAAAACTGATAAAACATATAAATGCAGTAATCAGGGCTATTAAGAGAAATTCATGTGATATAACAGAAATAACCAGGATATATTACTATGTAGGCAAGCTAATAAAGGATAAAGTTTTACAACAAAATCTCAGAGTAACACAGGAAAGGACAGGAGCAAGTAAAACGTTATCATAGAAGCTCTGGATACAGAAAATTATAAAGCAGTTAAGACAAGAAGTGTTAGAAAAATACAGTCAAGAGAACAGATCATCAAAAATAATTACAAAGATATATGTGGTAAAAACAAGACACAGTTTCAAAACAAACCAGGATTTATCATGCACTATTTCCAATAATAAACTAAAAATATCAACACAAGCAGAAAAAACGTAAAAGGTTGAAGGTGTATTTATTTGTTTTATTTTTATTTAATATTTGCTTACCAGGAAATTCTGACTGGGATAACATTCCACTTTCAGCAGAGGCTCTGGGAGAAAAGCTCCGCATTGACATAATATGGTTATAATATGGTATAACAGAAAAGTATAAAATAAGCAATTCATTAATAGCCAAAGAAAATGGCATGGCAAGAGCCCAGGGCCCTGATAATTTCAAACCAGGTAACAATGTCATAGTAGTTAACACAGAGATTAGTGATAAAACAATAAATGTTCAAATAAGTGCAGCTAGCGTTCAGAATTAAACATATCATTCTGGCTGGGTCTGCATGCACCCCAACACTTGTAATGTAATATTATTTTTCAGGCACTTATCTACCAGTAGATTGACTTGGATGCATCAACAATTCCAATGGAAACAATGATGCTATCTCTACATGAAATAAGGACCACCACCACAGGCAGCTATTCCAGGACCACTGCTCCCATTACTTCTCTCTGGTATGCAACAATTGAAAACATGCATTAACCCTGACAGTTCAACAAAACTCAGAGCCTTCAGCATTTAACAGCATTTAAAGAAAGATCATAGCCATCTGTGCAGCCTTGACACCCTGCATCTATTTAATTATTTACAGAACTTGAGCTCATCCTATGAGTTGGTTTTGGCACTACCTCCTCTGAGAGGAGGGGGGCATTTCTACCAGGTCCAGGAGATCCTCAAAGTGCTCCTTCAATGTCCTAGCAGTGGTCTGTTTAGCATCATGAGTTCTACAACCTTCCATACAATAGTCTGGGTAATGCCCTTGTAACCTGAGTTACCAGATGGTTTGCAAGAATCTCTCTGAGGCTATCTAAAAGTCATTTTTCATGGACTTGTCAAATTCCACTCACATGTAGGCCTTTAATTCAGTGACCTTGTCAGATTCTGTGTTCTAGGCCTGTCATAACTTGCCATCTAAATTTTGACATCTCCTACTAGCATTGTATAGAAGGTCTTTGTTTAACTTGTCATCTTCTGTCACTGCTGATTCTAGGATTACTGCTATGGCAATCACTGACCACCTTTTCACCATAACTCCTTTTCAATATACGGAGATGAATTAAATGTACCTTACACCCCAGGTACATTTCAAACGATGGTTCATACCACAGACACATTTTTATGACCATGAAAAATGCATATGTTCTTTTAGATTTACCTTCCTGAAATTTTTAAATGTATACATTGTCTGCAGATTGTTATAATTTGTATGTACTGTTATTTAAAGCAAAATCTGAGTGTTTATTTTAAATTTAAATAGTCTTGAGCATTCTTCCAGCAAGATGTGAAACAGCTTACTGATAATAACAGAATTGTCCATTTCAGAACATTTCAACCATAAATGACCACTCAAAGTGCTGTCATTATAAACCAATAATGTCTGTGCCTATCCACTGCAGCCACTTTCTTGACTGTATGCACCCTAGATGTCATATTGTGAAAAAAGTAGTCACAGTAAAATATTCCAGCTTGTTTTATAGAAATCACAGTAGCCCTGGAAAGCCAGAATAATGAGCAAAGAACAGTAGTCAGTCATTTTCATCAGCTGAAAGTCCTGTACCTAGCAATTATAGACAATTTGTTGGCTATGTGCACCTCCGATGTTTGACTGTGGCAAATAATAATAATAATGTCAATGGCCACAAAAAGTGTTTCAAAATTGTTTCACAGGAACCCACACTAACCCAACAGTAAAGAATTTCACCTTACTGTTAAACAAATGCACACTAGTCCTGCAAAGCCAGATTAATAACTGTTTAATATGAGAAAATAGCAAGAGGGCAAACTGCTTTCATCCACACACAGCACCCATCCCTACCCAGCACTTTGTTTATTCAAACAACTGTGTACACCTCAAATGCCTAATTGTTTTAAAGTATACTGGTCTCAGTAATACATTTTAGACTTAGTCACACAAACAGTAGCCACAATAAAATATTCCATCTTGCTTCACACAAATCACATTAGTCATGCAAAGCCAGACTAATAATCAAATGGCAGCAGTCATTTTCATCCATGCCCAGTCAATATAGCTACTTTGTTGTCTGTGTACATTTCAGATGTTTAGATTCATAAACAAATGTAGTAAAACAATTGAACAAAATACAAAGTCCACCACATTCATGTACTTCAAGTAACTCAATGGTAGCAACTGTGGGTTTGTGTGAAACTCCATTTTAGGGCTAATGTTGAACATAGAATACTTTATTGTGAATGGCATTCAACATTAACCCTGCAAATCCATATATGGGCATGGAAGAGAAAGCCCACAAACTGACTAGCCAAGTATAAAGCACCTCCTATGCAGAGCACCCAAGCTGTGGTTGATTTTAACAGGGGAACCATTACCATTTATTTATTGTTTAATGCAAATAATTGCTGTGCTAAATTTCTTTACTTAACAGTACAAAATAAGTAAATAAATAAATACATAGATTTACAGCCCCTCCCCCTGGAGGAGTGAGCCATGACCAGCTGTCCAGATTGCCACTATTATAATCTACCACTCTGAGCTGGGCAATTCCAAGAATAAAGAAAGTGACTAGTACAGTATGCTTGGGTTAGTTCTTGGTCCAGTACTTTTCAGTGTATTTATTTCAGACATATCTCATGAAAAATAAAACAGTCTTGGAGCCTTCAGTGATAACAGAGTGTTAATTGCAGTGGCAGGGGAACAGAAAGAACAATCTAAGGCAGGACTTGAAGAGGCTAACTTTGTGGGCAGAAAAGTAACTACTGACATTCAGTGGATTTAAATGTAAAGTGCCGCAGCTAGAAAAAAGCAAAAAGCATCAGCTGGGGCAGAAATGATGGTGAGAGAGTAGAAGAATGATCTGGGCATATTAATTACAACTAAACAGGACCATTAGAAGTAGAACAAGAGGGACATGACAACAGCTAACAATGTGATAGGGGTGTTATGTGAGGGGTGTATGCTCAACAGGATATCCTCCAGAAGAAAATAGGTAATGCCTCCATCTCAGTGATCCTTGGTCAAGCTGCTTCTTTAGTGCGGTGTGCAGTTGTAGAGGGAAGAGATGGAAAGAGAGAGAGAGGCAGAAAGACATTATGCTGCTTGAAGGAATCCATAGGAAAGCCACTAGAATGGTATATGGGATGGAAGGAAAAGATATGAACAGAGACTACAGGTACTGGAGATCTTATCACTAGAGATTAAATAGGTGGGGGGATTATATGGGTGCAGAAGATTATTTCAAGGAGATCTGAATAAATCATCCTGAGTGGAAAAAAGGAAGGAAGGGTCATAAGTTCTGGATTGTTTGGACTAGCTACTATCTGCATCAGAAAAAATATTGCTAGTAGAAAACTGACTACCAGAATAGATGGTTGAAAATCCTTGCAGACTTTCAAGAGGATATACAATGGTGGAGAAGGATGAAGAAGATTGGGAAGAGGAATGAATGAATGAATGAATGAATGAATGAATGAATGAAGTTAACTGCAGACTTGATAATCGTGTTCCCTTATTCTGCTGCCAAGCAAATGTAATGTAAAGACCAAGGCTTATATTCAGGCTGTGTTTTCTGTAATGTAAAGACCAAGGCTGAGGATATTCAAGCTGTGTTTTCTATAGTGTAAAGACCAAGGCCTAGGATATTCAGGCTGTGTTTTCTATAGTGTAAAGACCAAGGCCTAGGATATTCAGGCTCTGTTTTCTGTAATCTAAAGACCAAGGCCTAGGATATTCAGGCTGTGTTTTCTATAATGTAAAGACCAAGGCCTAGGATATTCAGGCTGTGTTTTCTATAATGTAAAGACCAAGGCTTAGGATATTCAAACTGTGTCTTCTGTAATGTAAAGACCAAGGCCTAGGATATTCAGGCTGTGTTTTCTGTAATGTAAAGACCAAAGCTTAGGATATTCAAGCTGTGTTTTCTATAACGTAAACACCAAGGCCTAGGATATTCAGGCTGTGTTTTCTATAGTGTAAAGACCAAGGCCTAGGATATTCAGGCTGTGTTTTCTGTAATCTAAAGACCAAGGCCTAGGATATTCAGCCTGTGTTTTCTATAACGTAAAGAACAAGGCCTAGGATATTCAGGCTGTGTTTTCTATAACGTAAAGACCAAGGCCTAGGATATTCAGGATGTGTTTTCTATAATGTAAAGACCAAGGCTTAGGATATTCAGGCTGTGTCTTCTGTACTGTAAAGACCAAGGCCTAGGATATTCAGGCTGTGTTTTCTGTAATGTAAAGACCAAGGCCTAGGATATTCAAGCTGTGTTTTCTATAATGTAAAGACCAAGGCCTAGGATATTCAGGCTGTGTTTTCTGTAATGTAAAGACCAAGGCCTAGGATATTCAGGCTGTGTTTTCTGTAATGTAAAGACCAAGGCCTAGGATATTCAGGCTGTGTTTTCTATAATGTAAAGACCAAGGCCTAGGATATTCAGGCTGTGTTTTCTGTAATGTAAAGACCAAGGCCTAGGATATTCAGGCTGTGTCTTCTGTAATGTAAAGACCAAGGCCTAGGATATTCAGGCTGTGTTTTCTGTAATGTAAAGACCAAGGCCTAGGATATTCAGGCTGTGTTTTCTGTAATGTAAAGACCAAGGCCTAGGATATTCAGGCTGTGTTTTCTGTAATGTAAAGACCAAGGCCTAGGATATTCAGGCTGTGTTTTCTGTAATGTAAAGACCAAGGCTTAGGATATTCAGGCTGTGTCTTCTGTAATGTAAAGACCAAGGCCTAGGATATTCAAACTGTGTCTTCTGTAATGTAAAGACCAAGGCCTAGGATATTCAGGCTGTGTCTTCTGTAATGTAAAGACCAAGGCCTAGGATATTCAGGCTGTGTTTTCTGTAATGTAAAGACCAAGGCCTAGGATATTCAGGCTGTGTTTTCTGTAATGTAAAGACCAAGGCCTAGGATATTCAGGCTGTGTTTTCTGTAATGTAAAGACCAAGGCCTAGGATATTCAGGCTGTGTTTTCTGTAATGTAAAGACCAAGGCTTAGGATATTCAAACTGTGTTTTCTATAACGTAAAGGCCAAGGCCTAGGATATTAAGGCTGTGTTTTCTGTAATGTAAAGACCAAGGCCTAGGATATTCAGGCTGTGTTTTCTGTAATGTAAAGACCAAGGCCTAGGATATTCAGGCTGTGTTTTCTATAATGTAAAGACCAAGGCCTAGGATATTCAGGCTGTGTTTTCTATAGTGTAAAGACAAAGGCCTAGGATATTTAGGCTGTGTTTTCTGTAATGTGAAGACCAAGGCCTAGGATATGCAGGCTGTGTTTTCTGTAATGTAAAGACCAAGACCTAGGATATTCAGGCTGTGTTTTCTGTAATGTAAAGACCAAGGCCTAGGATATTCAGGCTGTGTTTTCTATAATGTAAAGACCAAGGCCTAGGATATTCAGGCTGTGTTTTCTGTAATGTAAAGACCAAGGCCTAGGATATTCAGGCTGTGTCTTCTGTAATGTAAAGACCAAGGCCTAGGATATTCAGGCTGTGTTTTCTGTAATGTAAAGACCAAGGCCTAGGATATTCAGGCTGTGTTTTCTGTAATGTAAAGACCAAGGCCTAGGATATTCAGGCTGTGTCTTCTGTAATGTAAAGACCAAGGCCTAGGATATTCAGGCTGTGTTTTCTGTAATGTAAAGACCAAGGCCTAGGATATTCAGGCTGTGTTTTCTGTAATGTAAAGACCAAGGCCTAGGATATTCAGGCTGTGTTTTCTGTAATGTAAAGACCAAGGCCTAGGATATTCAGGCTGTGTTTTCTGTAATGTAAAGACCAAGGCCTAGGATATTCAGGCTGTGTTTTCTGTAATGTAAAGACCAAGGCCTAGGATATTCAGGCTGTGTTTTCTGTAATGTAAAGACCAAGGCCTAGGATATTCAGGCTGTGTTTTCTGTAATGTAAAGACCAAGGCCTAGGATATTCAGGCTGTGTTTTCTGTAATGTAAAGACCAAGGCCTAGGATATTCAGGCTGTGTTTTCTGTAATGTAAAGACCAAGGCCTAGGATATTCAGGCTGTGTTTTCTGTAATGTAAAGACCAAGGCCTAGGATATTCAGGCTGTGTTTTCTGTAATGTAAAGACCAAGGCCTAGGATATTCAGGCTGTGTTTTCTGTAATGTAAAGACCAAGGCCTAGGATATTCAGGCTGTGTCTTCTGTAATGTAAAGACCAAGGCCTAGGATATTCAGGCTGTGTTTTCTGTAATGTAAAGACCAAGGCCTAGGATATTCAGGCTGTGTTTTCTGTAATGTAAAGACCAAGGCCTAGGATATTCAGGCTGTGTTTTCTGTAATGTAAAGACCAAGGCCTAGGATATTCAGGCTGTGTCTTCTGTAATGTAAAGACCAAGGCCTAGGATATTCAGGCTGTGTTTTCTGTAATGTAAAGACCAAGGCCTAGGATATTCAGGCTGTGTTTTCTGTAATGTAAAGACCAAGGCCTAGGATATTCAGGCTGTGTTTTCTGTAATGTAAAGACCAAGGCCTAGGATATTCAGGCTGTGTTTTCTGTAATGTAAAGACCAAGGCCTAGGATATTCAGGCTGTGTTTTCTGTAATGTAAAGACCAAGGCCTAGGATATTCAGGCTGTGTTTTCTGTAATGTAAAGACCAAGGCCTAGGATATTCAGGCTGTGTTTTCTGTAATGTAAAGACCAAGGCCTAGGATATTCAGGCTGTGTTTTCTGTAATGTAAAGACCAAGGCCTAGGATATTCAGGCTGTGTTTTCTGTAATGTAAAGACCAAGGCCTAGGATATTCAGGCTGTGTTTTCTGTAATGTAAAGACCAAGGCCTAGGATATTCAGGCTGTGTTTTCTGTAATGTAAAGACCAAGGCCTAGGATATTCAGGCTGTGTTTTCTGTAATGTAAAGACCAAGGCCTAGGATATTCAGGCTGTGTTTTCTGTAATGTAAAGACCAAGGCCTAGGATATTCAGGCTGTGTTTTCTGTAATGTAAAGACCAAGGCCTAGGATATTCAGGCTGTGTTTTCTGTAATGTAAAGACCAAGGCCTAGGATATTCAGGCTGTGTTTTCTATAATGTAAAGGCCAAGGCCTAGGATATTTAGGCTGTGTTTTATTTAATGTAAAGACCAAGGCCTAGGATATTCAAGCTGTGTTTTCTGTAATGTAAAGACCAAGGCCTAGGATATTCAGGTTGTGTTTTCTGTAATGTAAAGACCAAGGCCTAGGATATTCAGGCTGTGTTTTCTGTAATGTAAAGACCAAGGCCTAGGATATTCAGGCTGTGTTTTCTGTAATGTAAAGACCAAGGCCTAGGATATTCAGGCTGTGTTTTCTGTAATGTAAAGACCAAGGCCTAGGATATTCAGGCTGTGTTTTCTGTAATGTAAAGACCAAGGCCTAGGATATTCAGGCTGTGTTTTCTGTAATGTAAAGACCAAGGCCTAGGATATTCAGGCTGTGTTTTCTGTAATGTAAAGACCAAGGCCTAGGATATTCAGGCTGTGTTTTCTGTAATGTAAAGACCAAGGCCTAGGATATTCAGGCTGTGTTTTCTGTAATGTAAAGACCAAGGCCTAGGATATTCAGGCTGTGTTTTCTGTAATGTAAAGACCAAGGCCTAGGATATTCAGGCTGTGTTTTCTGTAATGTAAAGACCAAGGCCTAGGATATTCAGGCTGTGTTTTCTGTAATGTAAAGACCAAGGCCTAGGATATTCAGCCTGTGTTTTCTGCAATGTAAAGACCAAGGCCTAGGATATTCAGGCTGTGTTTTCTGTAATGTAAAGACCAAGGCCTAGGATATTCAGGCTGTGTTTTCTGTAATGTAAAGACCAAGGCCTAGGATATTCAGGCTGTGTTTTCTGTAATGTAAAGACCAAGGCCTAGGATATTCAGGCTGTGTTTTCTGTAATGTAAAGACCAAGGCCTAGGATATTCAGGCTGTGTTTTCTGTAATGTAAAGACCAAGGCCTAGGATATTCAGGCTGTGTTTTCTGTAATGTAAAGACCAAGGCCTAGGATATTCAGGCTGTGTTTTCTGTAATGTAAAGACCAAGGCCTAGGATATTCAGGCTGTGTTTTCTGTAATGTAAAGACCAAGGCCTAGGATATTCAGGCTGTGTTTTCTGTAATGTAAAGACCAAGGCCTAGGATATTCAGGCTGTGTTTTCTGTAATGTAAAGACCAAGGCCTAGGATATTCAGGCTGTGTTTTCTGTAATGTAAAGACCAAGGCCTAGGATATTCAGGCTGTGTTTTCTGTAATGTAAAGACCAAGGCCTAGGATATTCAGGCTGTGTTTTCTGTAATGTAAAGACCAAGGCCTAGGATATTCAGGCTGTGTTTTCTGTAATGTAAAGACCAAGGCCTAGGATATTCAGGCTGTGTTTTCTGTAATGTAAAGACCAAGGCCTAGGATATTCAGGCTGTGTTTTCTGTAATGTAAAGACCAAGGCCTAGGATATTCAGGCTGTGTTTTCTGTAATGTAAAGACCAAGGCCTAGGATATTCAGGCTGTGTTTTCTGTAATGTAAAGACCAAGGCCTAGGATATTCAGGCTGTGTTTTCTGTAATGTAAAGACCAAGGCCTAGGATATTCAGGCTGTGTTTTCTGTAATGTAAAGACCAAGGCCTAGGATATTCAGGCTGTGTTTTCTGTAATGTAAAGACCAAGGCCTAGGATATTCAGGCTGTGTTTTCTGTAATGTAAAGACCAAGGCCTAGGATATTCAGGCTGTGTTTTCTGTAATGTAAAGACCAAGGCCTAGGATATTCAGGCTGTGTTTTCTGTAATGTAAAGACCAAGGCCTAGGATATTCAGGCTGTGTTTTCTGTAATGTAAAGACCAAGGCCTAGGATATTCAGGCTGTGTTTTCTGTAATGTAAAGACCAAGGCCTAGGATATTCAGGCTGTGTTTTCTGTAATGTAAAGACCAAGGCCTAGGATATTCAGGCTGTGTTTTCTGTAATGTAAAGACCAAGGCCTAGGATATTCAGGCTGTGTTTTCTGTAATGTAAAGAACAAGGCCTAGGATATTCAGGCTGTGTTTTCTGTAATGTAAAGACCAAGGCCTAGGATATTCAGGCTGTGTTTTCTGTAATGTAAAGACCAAGGCCTAGGATATTCAGGCTGTGTTTTCTGTAATGTAAAGACCAAGGCCTAGGATATTCAGGCTGTGTTTTCTGTAATGTAAAGACCAAGGCCTAGGATATTCAGGCTGTGTTTTCTGTAATGTAAAGACCAAGGCCTAGGATATTCAGGCTGTGTTTTCTGTAATGTAAAGACCAAGGCCTAGGATATTCAGGCTGTGTTTTCTGTAATGTAAAGACCAAGGCCTAGGATATTCAGGCTGTGTTTTCTGTAATGTAAAGACCAAGGCCTAGGATATTCAGGCTGTGTTTTCTGTAATGTAAAGACCAAGGCCTAGGATATTCAGGCTGTGTTTTCTGTAATGTAAAGACCAAGGCCTAGGATATTCAGGCTGTGTTTTCTGTAATGTAAAGACCAAGGCCTAGGATATTCAAGCTGTGTTTTCTGTAATGTAAAGACCAAGGCCTAGGATATTCAGGCTGTGTTTTCTGTAATGTAAAGACCAAGGCCTAGGATATTCAGGCTGTGTTTTCTGTAATGTAAAGACCAAGGCCTAGGATATTCAGGCTGTGTTTTCTGTAATGTAAAGACCAAGGCCTAGGATATTCAGGCTGTGTTTTCTGTAATGTAAAGACCAAGGCCTAGGATATTCAGGCTGTGTTTTCTGTAATGTAAAGACCAAGGCCTAGGATATTCAGGCTGTGTTTTCTGTAATGTAAAGACCAAGGCCTAGGATATTCAGGCTGTGTTTTCTGTAATGTAAAGACCAAGGCCTAGGATATTCAGGCTGTGTTTTCTGTAATGTAAAGACCAAGGCCTAGGATATTCAGGCTGTGTTTTCTGTAATGTAAAGACCAAGGCCTAGGATATTCAGGCTGTGTTTTCTGTAATGTAAAGACCAAGACCTAGGATATTCAGGCTGTGTCTTCTGTAATGTAAAGACCAAGGCCTAGGATATTCAGGCTGTGTCTTCTGTAATGTAAAGACCAAGGCCTAGGATATTCAGGCAATGTTTTCTGTAATGTAAAGACCAAGGCCTAGGATATTCAGGCTGTGTTTTCTGTAATGTAAAGACCAAGGCCTAGGATATTCAGGCTGTGTTTTCTGTAATGTAAAGACCAAGGCTTAGGATATTCAAACTGTGTTTTCTATAACGTAAAGGCCAAGGCCTAGGATATTCAGGCTGTGTTTTCTGTAATGTAAAGACCAAGGCCTAGGATATTCAGGCTGTGTTTTCTGTAATGTAAAGACCAAGGCCTAGGATATTCAGGCTGTGTCTTCTGTAATGTAAAAATAAAGGCCTATGATATCCAGGCTGTGTTTTCTGTAATGTAAAGACCAAGGCCTAGGATATTCAGGCTGTGTCTTCTGTAATGTAAAGACCAAGGCCTAAGATATTCAGGCTGTGTTTTCTGTAATGTAAAGACCAAGGCCTAGGATATTCAGGCTGTGTTTTCTGTAATGTAAAGACCAAGGCCTAGGATATTCAGGCTGTGTTTTCTGTAATGTAAAGACCAAGGCCTAGGATATTCAGGCTGTGTTTTCTGTAATGTAAAGACCAAGGCCTAGGATATTCAGGCTGTGTTTTCTGTAATGTAAAGACCAAGGCCTAGGATATTCAGGCTGTGTTTTCTGTAATGTAAAGACCAAGGCCTAGGATATTCAGGCTGTGTCTTCTGTAATGTAAAGACCAAGGCCTAGGATATTCAGGCTGTGTCTTCTGTAATGTAAAGACCAAGGCCTAGGATATTCAGGCAATGTTTTCTGTAATGTAAAGACCAAGGCCTAGGATATTCAGGCTGTGTTTTCTGTAATGTAAAGACCAAGGCCTAGGATATTCAGGCTGTGTTTTCTGTAATGTAAAGACCAAGGCCTAGGATATTCAGGCTGTGTTTTCTGTAATGTAAAGACCAAGGCCTAGGATATTCAGGCTGTGTTTTCTGTAATGTAAAGACCAAGGCCTAGGATATTCAGGCTGTGTTTTCTGTAATGTAAAGACCAAGGCCTAGGATATTCAGGCTGTGTTTTCTGTAATGTAAAGACCAAGGCCTAGGATATTCAGGCTGTGTTTTCTGTAATGTAAAGACCAAGGCCTAGGATATTCAGGCTGTGTCTTCTGTAATGTAAAGGCCAAGGCCTAGGATATTAAGGCTGTGTTTTCTGTAATGTAAAGACCAAGGCCTAGGATATTCAGGCTGTGTTTTCTGTAATGTAAAGACCAAGGCCTAGGATATTCAGGCTGTGTTTTCTGTAATGTAAAGACCAAGGCCTAGGATATTCAGGCTGTGTTTTCTGTAATGTAAAGACCAAGGCCTAGGATATTCAGGCTGTGTTTTCTGTAATGTAAAGACCAAGGCCTAGGATATTCAGGCTGTGTCTTCTGTAATGTAAAGACCAAGGCCTAGGATATTCAGGCTGTGTTTTCTGTAATGTAAAGACCAAGGCCTAGGATATTCAGGCTGTGTTTTCTGTAATGTAAAGACCAAGGCCTAGGATATTCAGGCTGTGTTTTCTGTAATGTAAAGACCAAGGCCTAGGATATTCAGGCTGTGTTTTCTGTAATGTAAAGACCAAGGCCTAGGATATTCAGGCTGTGTTTTCTGTAATGTAAAGACCAAGGCCTAGGATATTCAGGCTGTGTTTTCTGTAATGTAAAGACCAAGGCCTAGGATATTCAGGCTGTGTTTTCTGTAATGTAAAGACCAAGGCCTAGGATATTCAGGCTGTGTTTTCTGTAATGTAAAGACCAAGGCCTAGGATATTCAGGCTGTGTCTTCTGTAATGTAAAGACCAAGGCCTAGGATATTCAGGCTGTGTTTTCTGTAATGTAAAGACCAAGGCCTAGGATATTCAGGCTGTGTTTTCTGTAATGTAAAGACCAAGGCCTAGGATATTCAGGCTGTGTTTTCTGTAATGTAAAGACCAAGGCCTAGGATATTCAGGCTGTGTTTTCTGTAATGTAAAGACCAAGGCCTAGGATATTCAGGCTGTGTTTTCTGTAATGTAAAGACCAAGGCCTAGGATATTCAGGCTGTGTTTTCTGTAATGTAAAGACCAAGGCCTAGGATATTCAGGCTGTGTTTTCTGTAATGTAAAGACCAAGGCCTAGGATATTCAGGCTGTGTTTTCTGTAATGTAAAGACCAAGGCCTAGGATATTCAGGCTGTGTTTTCTGTAATGTAAAGACCAAGGCTTAGGATATTCAGGCTGTGTTTTCTGTAATGTAAAGACCAAGGCCTGTGATATTCAGGCTGTTTTTTCTATAATGTAAAGACCAAGGCTCAGGATATTCAGGCTGTGTTTTCTGTAATGTAAAGACCAAGGCCTGGGATATTTACGCTGTTTTCTGTAATGTAAAGACCAAGGCCTTGTTTATTCAGGCTGTGTTTTCTGTAATGCAAAGACCAAGGCCTTGGATATTCAGGCTGTGTCTTCTGTAATGTAAAGACCAAGGCTTAAGATATTCAGGCTATGTTTTCTGCAAACCTTTTAAATAGTCTTAGTGCCAGCAAAGACATTACATTTTACATTATTGTCTGTAGAGGTTCTGGCCTTTCACTGTTACTATGCAATTATATGACTATATAGCATAAATAAAGGAGGTACAGTGTTTTGACATTCATCTTTTACCAGTATGTTGCTCCTGTCTATTTTGGCTGGTGTACAGCAGATGTGCCTGGCATTAGCATCACAAAAGCAAGTTATGGAATTAACTTTGTTAATGAGTAGTATTATTTTGTCTGAGTATAGTTCTGAAGCTGTGTCTATCCAAAGTTCTGAGCAGTTCCATCTGTATGAAAGACCTGGTATTACAGACAGGGAGCCTGCCTGTAATACTAGTTTTGTCCTACAGGTGGAGATGCACTGTTATGAGGCCATGCAGTATCACGGCTCATATAAAGTGAATACCAGTGAATACAAGCTTGATGGACAGCACATTTATCATACCTGCATTCACCATAACCAGGAATAGAAACAATGATTCTGGGACCAGTAGCCTTCCAAGAAATGTAATATTTGTTTTAAAACCACAGTAAAATGAGCCATTTTCTAGGTAGGTCAGGGAATGATTTATTTCTGAACATTATTTGCTAGTTCTGTGAATTATTTGTTCATAGGTTCATAGGTAGGTACTAGACTACTGGCCCTAGGGCCTATATGAACCTAGCCAAAAAAACTTACCCTGGTTTTCGCCATGCAAGAAAATTATTTTCCTGTGCCCCTGTCAAGCAGAGCCACAGAAGTGATCTCCGTTGTGAATTTCCTATTTCCCAACCAATCACCAAGATTTTTTTTGAAGAGTGCTAATGAGGAGCTCTGTTTAACATAGATTGGTAGTCTGTTCCAGAGTATGGGAAGTCTCTGGGACAGGAATCTATCCCTCCAGCATGTTCTGTTTATTGTGGTGACAAGGCTTAGGTCCCTACAGCGTGTAGCTCGGAGGGATTGGGATTTATTTAAGTGGAGCATGTCCAACAGCTCTGGGTTTGACATAGCTTTGTATGTTAGGCAGAGATCACCTCTGAGGAGACGATATGCGAAGGAGTAAAGCTGGAGTTTTCTGAGACGGTCTGCATAGGGCATCTGTTTGAGGCCAGTAATCCTCTTTGTGAGGTATTTCTGTGGCCTTTCCATTTGTTGTAGATGTCTTGTGAGGTACATACCAAAAGGGGCATTGTACTCTATAATGGTTCTAATGAGTGATGAGTAGAGGGGACGAATTACCTCTTTTTTTCTGGATGAGAAACCTTTTGTGATGAGGTGTGCCACATAGAAGGGTTTCCTGACCACTGTGGCAATGTGATTATCAAAGGAGAGACTACTGTCCACCTGTGTCCCAAGGTCTCTTATCACACTTTCGGTGTTAGGTAGACTACCACCTATGTGGTAGTTCATGGGTACAGAGTTTTTACAAAAGGGGATGACAATACACTTTTTGGCATTGAGCTTCAGGCCATGGCTTTGACACCAGGCATCTGTCTTAGTGAGGCCCTTTTCTAGGATGTCCACATCGTTAGGAGTTTCGATTATGGCTCCTAGTTTGCAGTCATCTGCAAACTTCATTAGCCAAAGACCTTGTGTGTTATCCCGTACATCTGAGAAGTAGATACCAAACAGGAGAGCATCCAGGACTGAACCCTGTGGTACTTCACTTGTCACTGGTCTGAAGTTGGATTTGGAGTCTGTTAGGAAAGAATTATCAAACATCAATCTGATATACGTAACAGAAAGGAAACAAATTCTCTTTTTCTTCATTTATGTGAGCATGAGGGACATAGCTTTGTTTTCATGGTCATTTCAAAGATACATTTTACTTCCAGAGAAGGAGACCTGACCAATCTGACTGAGAGAGAGATGAAGCCAAATGGATAATTTGAGGGCAGATAACCCCCCTGGCCTTAATGGCTGTGTTCCCTTAAAACCTTTTCTTAAAAATAGACGAGCAATGAGCTATGCTCACTTATGACCTGTTTTTATTGACAGAAACCTTAGGTATACTGACTTAGGCTCTGATGTCCCAAAGAAACTGTTGAAATGAAATAAAAAGAAGCGCCCTAAATGACCATCTAAATTTTTTTATTTTTTTTATTTTTCACCTTTTTCTCTCAAAATCTTGGCTTTTATGCAGAGCTTGTTCTTTTAACCAGAACCTACTGAAAACATTTTACTAATATTCCTTCTGAAAATATGTCTGAGTCTGTCTTAGAAATGTCAAACTGTCATGTTGTTTTAAACAAAGAGTTTTAAATAAAGAGTTTTAACTTCAAGCTATGGAGGTGTGTACCAATGGACTAACTTGATTGGTTAACATTCATCATTCACTGAGGTTTTTCATTGGATGATAACAACTTTTAAACACTGAACCCAGCTTACCTACTTGGATCTGAAGAAGGCTTGAAAAAGCTTAAAGTGCTTGTCCATTGTTTACATTAGAAGGGTACTTCGCTTTTATGTTCATTTTTTTCTGTTTTTATGACATCCACATGTTTTAAAGCTGTGCAATTACAACACCACTTGACTTTTACAACAGCAAAGCTCTATATTTCATATATTGTGGATTCAACATGGTAAAAGCCTGTTATTGAAGCTGTTGTTTTGAAGCTGTCTTTCTGCCATTTTGGTTGTTTAGCAAGTTTTGAATACTCAGATGAAATACCAGGCATTCTTTAAAGTATTCAATTGTATTTATTACTGCTTGGTAGTAACTTGATTAAAGTGTAGCTATCATTCTAAGTCTTTTGGATTAAACACTTGGGCTTCAGACCAGTTGTTTTACATTAGGAAGGTTTGTGGCCTGCACTGTGGTGGCAGGACAGGTAGCTTACATCCTTCTAAGTTGGGAACTGCTGATTGAGGTCTCAGTGTCTGTTATCTAAAAGTGTATCAGTTCTGGTTTGAGCACTTGGGCTTCAGGCCAGTTATTTTATATTAAGAAGGTTCGTGGTCTGCACTCTTGTGGGAGGAGAGGCTGGACTCTGCCCTTCTGAGCTGGGAATTTCTGGTTAAAGGCTTATAGTGCCAGCATATTTGAACTGTTTCTTACTGAAATTGGTACGCCTTGTTTGCTGTTGCATAGACTGGATCCAGGCCTGCTGGATCTAGCTTTGTTTGTATGCTTGTTGTTTGTTTGCTTGTTATTTCCCTGAAATGCTAATTCCACCTAAAACACGTCTTTTCAGCGCTTCTGTGGATCCCTAGTGATATCTGCATTGCTTACTGTACTTATTTCCTTGTTTCACTTAAAAGAAAGTTACTGTTTGTCGTTTTTGCATTTGTTACCTGTAACACATTGCATTTAAGTTACCTGGCACTTGCTCACTAAAGCAATTATATAAGTCAGCACTAAAAAGTTAAAAGCACTGCACCCTCACAAACTCCCCTTGAGTACCTTGTTCCCCATTGGCCCTTTTTTTCAATTATAAAGGAATTCCCAATACTATTCTAGCATGTCCAAAGGTCAGTTGTTAATCTCCTCTCCGGTCCAGCTGGTGAATCTGGGAATTTTGAGGCAATGTTACAACTGTCTCATGTACACAGACAACCCTCTCCTCCTCCCAACAAATTCAAAGATATGTGAGAGATGCAACCATATAGCCAAACTGGAGGCTAAGCTCTCTCAACTCAGTACTGGCGTAACCAGTCAGGAGGAGAAGGAAACCACACTCACTACAATTCCACTCTCACATAGACCTACCATGACAGCAAACCAAATGCATAAACACACAAAAACATACTCAGAGGCTCTAAATAAAAATCTGCCTAAGCAGCAGAGACCTCCAAAGCAGACACCCAAGCAACCGCTACCCCAAAACAAAACACGTGCAACATATAGCTCACAAAGCCAGTGTGCCGAACAGTCACAGCCCTTAAGGCTAAACAACACACCTGATACACTTGTAATAGGTGACTCTATCATCAGGCACACTGACGTCCCGCTCACCAGGCTGAACAAGGAGAAGGTCACGGTGAGCTGCCTGTCGGGCGCTAGGATCCACCACATAACACAAGCACTCAGGTCACTCCAAGGCAAGTACAAATATGACTCGGTCATTGTCCATGCTGGTGTGAATGACCTGAGATGTACCTCCCTGGACTACATGAAAAGAGACATAGAGGAGCTCTCTGAGCATGTAGCCCAGGCCGGTATGACCCTGACCTTGAGTAGCATCTTACCCTCATCAAGAATGATGTCACAATATGAAGACAAGATGATCAATTTCAACAATTGGCTTAAGTATTGGTGTCATTCAAAGGGAATCCAATGCCTGTCAGCCTGGGGTGACATGCTCGACAAGCCACTATGCTTCACTAGGGACGGCTTGCACCTGTCACCACTGGGCTTTCAGATGTTGGCAAAGGCTCTTGCTTCCCCCATAGTGCCTTTTTTAGGCAAGGCTCAAAAGAAAAACCCACCTCCATAGGTATCACAAGGGATAAGAAACTAAGAGTAATGCTACTCAACGCCAGAAGTCTAAACCTCAAGATGCATGCACTCGAAACTCTCCTTAGCATGGAGAACATTGATATCTGTGCAGTAACAGAAACCTGGTTCAAGGCTCCCGAGAGCACCCCAGTACTACCAAGTTATACCTCATACCATGCTTTTCGGCCCCAAAACTTGGACCGAACCACAAAAGGAGGGGAAGCATCAGTATTCGTCAAAGATACCCACATCTCCAAGTTGGTGGCACAGCACGAAGCATCAGAGACTATCCATATGCAACTAACAGTGGGTAAAACTGCCTTCCAGTTTATAGCCTGCTACAGACCACCCTCCCAAACCCAGGAACCCCACTCAGCCTTCCTGAGAACACTGGAAAATATGAAGGTCTCTCCAAACACCATTATATTGGGCGACTTCAACTACCCAAACATAGACTGGGAGCATTACTCTAGCTCCAACACCCAAAGGTTCCTAGAATTTATAAACTCAAATTCTATGGAACAACTTGTTACCACTCCCACAAGAGGGGAAAACATACTGGACCTGATCATCACCAACATGGGGACTCTATGTTCCAGACCAGAAGTGTATCCCTCACTGGTGAGATCAGATCATAAACTAATCTCACTGGATATTCACATCCCGACCCCACCCCTTGCCCAGAAAACCACAGTGAAAAACTTCTCTAAAGCAAATTTCACACTCCTCAAAACCGAGGTGGAATCCTTCAAAGCCCCCGAGCCTGTGGAAAATACGGCCCAGATCGCAGAATCCTTTATAAACGCATTTTATGAACACCTTCAGGAATGCATGGATCATGCAATCCCAAATAAAACCAAGACCCAATCCTCCAAAGGCAGACATCCTGTCTGGTGGACCCTAGCCATAAGCAAACTATACAATAGAAGGAGGAAGCTACTACATGATAGAGCAAAATCCCAAAAAGGGAAGGCATCTCTGATCAGTATTAGCAAAAAACTATGGGCACTCATAAAATCATCTAAGGCCAGCTTCGAGAGAAAAATTGCACAGGACACTAAGGATAATCACAAGGCTTTCTTTAGTTATGTTTGTAACCTGGGTGGGAATTCCCAAATATGCTCAGAATTACTCCAAAATGACAAAAAATACATCGAACCCACAGACATTGCCAACATCCTAGATGACAGGTTCAGTGCAAACCCCCCCCCTCCCCACCAAAAGGGCAAATATCTATCCCAGCAGAGTGCTGCCCCCCTGACATCTCAGATGCTCAAGTAAGAGCCGCCCTCTCCAAAGCAAAAAACACAGCATCAATGGGACCAGACGGTGTCCCGGGCTGCGTCCTACATGAACTCCAAGAAGAGCTAAACCCAAACATAAAACTACTGTTCAATCTCAGCCTTACTACAGGATATGTACCCAAAGAGTGGTGTACAGCAACAGTGGTCCCTCTCCACAAAGGTGGTGCCTCAACGGATCCTGGAAACTATCACCCCATAAGCCTGACTAGCTTGGTCTGCAAAGCTATGGAAAGGATCATCATGGACCTCATAAATAAAGATATTGGGGACCTACAGACACTGGATCCTACCCAGTTTGGCTTTGTTAAAGGCAGATCCTGCCTCTTAAACCTGGTCAATTTCTTTGAAACAGTCACCAAGGCCATTGACAAGGGGAAGGTGGTCCACACAGCCTACCTGGACTTCGCAAAAGCCTTCGATACAATACCCCACTCAGGCATTATAGATAAGCTCACCAGCTTAAATATAAACCCCTATGTCACTAGATGGGTTGCAAACTGGCTCAAGGACAGAACCCACATGGTTAGAATTGCTGGAGCCATGTCAGACTCCAAACCAGTTACAGGTGGCATCTCACAAGGCTCAGTCCTGGGACCTCTCTTGTTCGGAATATATTTCTTGGAGGTACAGGCCAACACGGAAGGACTGTGGCTGACCAAGTTCGCAAATGACTGCAAACTGGGCACCATAATCGACTCTCCAGCCGACACAAGCATCCTCCAAAAGGGCCTCATAGAAACAGACAACTCATGCCAGAGCCATGGCCTCAAGCTAAATGCCAAAAAGTGTATAGTCATCCCCTTTGGCAAAAACATAGTGCCCACAAATTACCACATAGGTGGTAATCCATTAAGTACAGAAGAAGTAATTAGGGACCTGGGGACCCAAGTTGATAGCAATCTCTCATTTGAAAACCACGTGGCCAAAGTGGTTAGAAAAACATTTTATATAGCCCACCTAATCATGAAGGGATTCACATCTAGATCAGGGGAGGTCATCGTGCCTCTTTACTCATCCCTCATCAGGCCCATAATTGAGTACAGTGCCCCTTTTGGGATGTACCTTAGCAGACACCTGCAGCAACTGGAAAGACCCCAAAAGTACCTCACCAAGAGGATCAAAGGGCTCAAACAGATGCCATATGCTGCCCGGTTAAAGAAACTCCAGCTCTACTCAGTGGCATACCGCCTGCTCAGAGGCGATCTGTGCCTGACGTATAAAGCCATGTCCAACCCGGAATTAATGGACATGCTGCACCTCAGAAAATCCAAATCCCATCGAGCTACACGCTCGAGAGACTTGAACCTCAGCAGTGAAATAAATAGGACATGCTGGAGGGACAGATTCATAACCCAGAGGTTCCCTTCATTCTGGAATAAAATCCCAGTCCAGGTTAGGCAGAGTCCCTCATTGACTCTCTTCAAGAGGAATCTTGATGAGTGGATGGGAGATCGTAGGTTTACCCCGGGTATCACTTCTGTGTCACTGTTAGACAGAGGCACAATATACTAACCTCGAAAAAGGGCATAGCAAAATTAATTTAAAATGGGTGGCGAAAGCCAAACACACTCTGGCTAGGCTTATAAATGCCCTAGGGCAGATAGCCTAGTATGAACCTATGAACCTATGAACCTATGAACTAATACCTGTGGTGCCACACTCTTCCAATATTTACATTGGAGTCTGCTACTTTCACAGTGTGGGTTCTGTCTGTGAGCCAGTTGGCAACCCATTTTGTGACATAGGGATTTATACCTAGTTTTGTGAGTTTATCTATAACTCCAGAGTGGGGGATGGTGTCGAAAGCCTTGGCGAGATCTAGATAGACTGTGTGAACCACCTTACCCTCATCTATGGCTTTGGTGACTGCTTCAAAGAGGTCTATCAGGTTTAGGAGACATCATCTGCCTTTTACAAACCAGAACTGGGTGGAGTCCAGAGTTTGGAGATTACCAATGTCTTTGTTTATGAGCTCCATGATGATACGTTGCATCGCCTTGCAGACCAGGCTCATCAAGCTAATGGGGTGGTAGTTTCCAGGGTCTGTCATGGCTCCCCCTTTGTGGAGTTGGATAACTGTCATGGTGCGCCATTCAGTGGGCACAAAGCCTGAAGTGAGGCTATGATTGAACATGGTACTTAGGTGGGGTGCCAGTTCGTTCTGTAGTTCATGTACAACTCAGCCTGGGATATTGTCAGGTCCTATGGATGCTGTGTTCTTGGCTTTGGAGAGTATGTTTTTTACCTGTGCAGCTGTGATTACAGGAATTTTGCATTCTTTCGGTAGAGAGATGGGCCCTCTAGAGGGTGAAAGGGGGGTAAAGTTAGCACTGAACCTCTCTGCCAGGATGTTGGCAATATTAGTTGGTTCTGTATATTTAGTGCCATTGTGCTGTAACTCAGAGCAGATCTGAGTGTTGCCATTGAGATTCTTGACATAGCTATAGAATGCTTTGTGGTTGTCTTTAGAGTCAATGGCAATTTTGTTTTCATAACTAGCTTTGGAGGATTTTATGAGGGATCTCAGCTTCTTACTGAGGCTGACCAGGGAGTTCCTCCAGTCATAGGATTTTACTCTTTTTTGCAACAGTTTCTTTCTTCTGTTGTAGAGTTTGTTTATGGCAGAGGACCACCAGATTGGCTTCCTTTTTTTGGAAGATAGCATCTTGGTTCTGTAAGGGATAGCATGATCCATGCACTCGTAAGTGCTTATAAAGTGCATTTGTGTAGTATTCAGCAGTCGTACCTCTATTGTCTGTCTGCATGGGTGCCATGAAGTTTGCCACTTCTGTCTTAAGAAGTGTGAAGTTGGCTTTGGAGAAATTTTTTATGGTGGTTTCCCTAATGGGGGGTTGGGGGTGGGATGTGGATGTCTAGGGTGATTTGCTTGTGGTCGGATCTGACCAACGAGGATTTGACCTCTGGTGTGGAACACCGGTCAGTCATGTTGGTAATGACCAGGTCTAGGATATCGCTGCCCCGGGTGAGGGTGTGAATAAATTGATCCATGGCGTTGGAATTTATGAATTCCAGAAAACGTTGAGCAAAAGAGTTGGTACATAAGTAGTTTTCCCAGTTAATGGTGGGGTAGTTGAAATCACCCATTATTCCCTAATGGGGGGTTGGGGGTGGGATGTGGATGTCTAGGGTGATTAGCTTGTGGTCAGATCTGACCAACGAGGATTTGACCTCTGGTGTGGAACACCGGTCAGTCATGTTGGTAATGACCAGGTCTAGGATATCGCTGCCCCGGGTTGTACCGTAATATTTTCCAGTGTATCAAGAAATGAGGAGTGGGAATCCTGGGTCATGGTAGGGGGTCTGTAGCAAGCTGAAATTTGGACTGCGGTCTTCCCCACAGTTAGTTGCACTTGGATAATCTTGGATGCATTATGCTGTGCAACTAGCCTGGAGGTGTGGATATCCTTAATGAATATGGACATGCCTCCACCTTTACTGCTTCTGTCCGGGTTAGGTGGCCGAAAGGTGTGGTATGAATTATAGCCTGGTAATGCAGGGGTGCTCTCTGGAGCTTTGAACCAGGTCTTTGCCACTGCACAGATGTTGATGTTCTCCATTTTAAGGAGTGCCTCGAGTAGTATTACCCTCAGATTTTGCTTGCTTGTACCTGTTACGGTGGTAAATTTGTAATTTGAACCTTGCCTAAAAAAGCCACTATAGGGGTGGCAAGAGCCTAGCCAATATCCGGAATGTTTTAAACCTTAAGTCTAAATTTTTGTTTGCTGAAATACAGATCTAGCTGCATGTAGAATTAGGTGCTGCAGACAACCCAGCTTCCCGCCTGGTAATACCTGCAATACCTACTTCCACAGCACATGTAGAGCTTCTGCCATGATGAGTGCCCTGTTCATTTCAATGGGCTTTGTCATTCATGACACTGACAAGGTACTGAATTAGTTTGCCATGGAAAGCTTGATTTCTCTTTTTGGAATTGGACATAGGGGTCTGCCAGTCTCCATTAGCCCTGTCTTTTGGAAATAGGCACATACTAAGACTCTCCAATGGGTATGTTGCTCTGTACTAAAGGTTTAGGGAATGTGAACCATTTTTATTCTTTAGAATTTTGCACTTCACATATGCAGTATCTACATTAGTGAAAACAAAGATGATCATATAAATGAAACCTATGAACCTACGAATGTTGAAATATAAAGTCTGTTTCTAAATGACTTACAAAATAATTCAAACCCAGACAAGATGAAGACCCACATCAATTACTGAAGGGTGACTGCCAGATGGAAAAGTTAAATACTTTTGCTGGACATGCCAACTCTTAATCTTAGGATTTCTAGCAATGACTTAAATCATTTAAGACCTTAATTATCTGTTTTTTTCCTTTCAATTTTTTATTTTAAGTTATTTAAAAAAAGTATTAAGAGTACCATTCCTTAAATTGTTTAAATGTTAATGTTGATGCCTCTAACATCTAAGTGCAAAAAATCTGGCCAAAGCCAAAAATAATGAGGGACAAGGGCCCAAAATTAGATACAGAATTTAAATATTGTTATTCTAAACTTAGAACATTGCCAGAATAATACATTTTTGTGTTAGCATGCATGCTTAAAGCATATGTAATCTAAATCTTAAATGTATGTCATTTAATTATATCGGTTCTCAATAATTTGCCAGAAAAACAACAAAATTAGAAAAATAGTTCAAAAATATGAAACAAAAATCTGGACAATTTGTGAAAGTGTGGACAGATGCATGCTTAGTGCATTTGAGGTTTAAAAGGGTTAATACATTTATTCTGTTCACACTGCATGAATCTGCACAGCTACTGGAGACATTACAATCCTGTTCATGTCATGAAAATATGCGCAGCTATGATCTGCTTATGCCATGGAAATTAACAAGAAGCATTTGATTTCTGCTAATGTCATGAAAATAATAAGTGTTTCATTTCTACTACTGTCATGAGACTTAACAAAGAGTTACTGATTTTCTGCTTATGCCATGAGAAAGTACACAGCTCTGAAGCTATTGATAATGAAAACAAAGGCTGCTTCATAGGTTCATAGGTTCATAGGTTGGTACTAGGCTATCAGCCCTAGGGCCTATACAAGCCTAGCCATAACAATTCCCTATTTCTTCCCACATTATTTACTTTCCTGGACCCCTGTCTAGCAGGGCGACTGACATGATCCCTGGGGTGAATTTCCTTTCTCCCATCCAATCGTCAAGGTTCCTCTTGAAGAGGTCCAAAGAGGCACTCTGCTTGACATGTATGGGCAATCTATTCCAGAGTCTGGGGAGTCTCTGGGTCAGGAACCTATCCCTCCAGCATGTTTTGTTTATTGTGATGACAAGGTTTAGATCCCTGGAGCGTGTAGTTCTGAGGGATTGGGATTTCTTTAAGTGTAGCATGTCCAACAGCTCTGGGTTTGACATAGCCTTGTATGTTAAGCAGAGATCGCCTCTGAGTAGACGATATGTGACAGAGTATAGCTGGAGTTTTTTAAGGTGGTCAGCATAGGACATCTGCTTTAGGCCTGTGATTCTTTTAGTGAGGTATTTCTGAGGCCTTTCCAGTTGTTGCAGATGTCTTGAGAGGTACATACCAAATGGGGCATTGTATTCTATAATGGGCCTAATGAGGGATGAGTACAGTGGGACAATGACCTCCTTTTTTCTGGATGAAAAGCCCTTCATGATGAGGTGTGCCACATAGAAGGATTTCCTGACTGTTGTGGCGATGTGGTCATCGAAGGTGAGACCACTGTCCACCTGTGTCCCTAAGTCTCTTATCACACTTTCTGTGTTTAGTGTACTGCCACCTATATGGTAATTCATGGATACATGTTTTTTCCCAAAGGGGATAACAATACATTTCTTGGCATTGAGCTTGAGCCCATGGCTCTGGCACCAAGCATCTGTTTCTGTAAGGCTCTTTTGTAGAGTATCCACATAATTTGGGGATTCAATAATGGCTCCCAGTTTGCAGTTGTCTGCAAACTTTGTTAGCCAGAGTCCCTTAGTGTTGACCTGTACTTCAGAGAAGTAGATGCCAAACAAGAGCGGCCCCAGGACTGAACCCTGAGGTACTCCACTTGTCACTTGTCTGGAGCTGGATTTGGAGTTGGCTACTTTTACAGTGTGGGTTCTATCAGTAAGCCATTTAGCAACCCATTGTGTGACATAGAGATTAATGCCCAACTTAGTAAGTTTATCTATGATTCCAGAGTGGGGGATGGTGTCAAAGGCCTTGGCAAGGTCTAGACAGGCTGTGTGGACCACCTTACCCTTGTCCATGGCTCTGGAGACTGATTCAAAGAAGTCAATCAGGTTCAGGAGACAAGATCGTCCCTTCACAAACCCAAACTGGGTGGTGTCCAGTGTTTGAAGGTTGCCAATGTCTTTGTTTATAAGTTCCATGATAATACGCTCCATGGCCTTGCAGATAAGGCTTGTCAGACTGATGGAATGGTAGTTTCCGGGATCCAAGGTGGATCCCCCCTTGTGGATTGGGATAACTGTAGCTCTGCACCACTCAGTGGGCACGACACCTGAGGTGAGGCTATGATTAAACATGACACTTAGGTGAGGTGCAGTTCATATTGTAGTTCATGTAGTACACAGCCCGGGATGTCATCTGGTCCCATGGATGCTGTATTTTTGGCTTTAGAGAGTGCATTTTGTACCTGTGTGGCCGTTATTACTGGAATTTGGCAATCTTCCGGTATTGAGATGGGCCATTTAGGGGGTGAGAGGGGGTGAATTTGGCACTGAATCGATCTGCCAGGATATTGGCAATATCCTTCGGATCAGTATATTTAATGCCATTCTGTTTTAGGTCAGAGCAGATCTGAGCATTGCCATTTAGATTCTTGACATAGTTATAGAATGCTTTGTGGTTGTCTTTGGAACCTTTGGCAATTTTATTTTCGTAACTAGCTTTGGAGGATTTTATGAGGCATCTCAGTTTCTTACTGAGGCTAGTAAGGGAGTTTTTTGCATCCTGGGATTTTCCTCTTTTCTGCAAAAGTTTCTTCCTTTTGTTGTAAAGTTTGTTTATGGCAGGGGACCACCAGATTGGCTTCCTTTTTTTGGATGAGAGCATTTTGGTTCTATTTGGGATGGCATGATTCATGCATGAGTGGATGTGCTCGTACAGTGCTTGAAAGTATAAACCGTAATCAGCATTACTTGTACCTAGGCAAAATGCAACACATATATTAGAACTGCACAACTGAAGAACTGAAAGATTGTGGAGGGCTAAAAATAAGCCCCAAGGCCAGGTTGTTTTTCTCAAATGTTTTTGTAAATCAACAATAATCCAGTCATGTCAGCAGGAAATCTAAGTAACATTTTCTATGTAACACATAGTGAGTTTTAAATCTGAACATGTCAGCAGGAAATCTAAGTAACATTTTCTATAGAGTAATACAGAAAACTGTGTCTAACTAAGTCAACAATAGAAAAGTAACATTTCATAGAACTGTATAAAAGTAGCATACTGCTCACTAGTAATTTAGACAAAATCATTCTGCCTGCATGTTTTGTCTCCTTGCTGCAAGTTAATAAAGGGTGCCATACTTGAACCTTACGTGAATTGGTCTTTGAAGTTTTTTCCTTTGACAGCTAATATTTTAGAAAACTAGAATTGTGATTGTTTAGTAGTGAACAGGAATGTTTTCCTCTTCTGGAATATATTACCAATAAATAATTACCCTGAAAATAAATTATATAGTGTGTAAAAATAATCCTCAAAAGTGACTAAAACAACTGTGTTAGCACATTTTCAGCTCTGCTTGCTAGTTCTAGCAAAATGTTGTAGAAGGCGCTACATAAGGGACTCTTTGGAAGGGAACTGACATAACAGATGCATCCCATTCTATTATAGCACAAAAGAGCAAAAAAAAAAACATGAGCGCACTGCTGCTGTATTTGACATTAGCATTTCTGCTGGGCTAAAACATGTTTGGTGACCACGGCATTGATTACAGAGAATTCTAAGCGAATCTGTTGCCGTCCATCACTGGATAAGTATTTTGAATTACTAAATTGCTCTTTTTCTATGCATTTATAAGTACTACTGTTATTTTTGTGTTTTATATTCTAAATTTTAGGGTTTTGTATTTTCATCTTTACTACTACATCTAAAATTGTCTCATTCTGTATTCCTGCCTTCTTGCTATATCGACTTTCTAGATTACTGCTGAATTTGATAACTTCCTACACTTTAGTAGTATAATTGTTTAAGTTGGTTATTTCTTGCACTTCAGGTTTATTTTGTGAGTTAAGGGCCTGGAAGGGTTAGTGCAGTTCTCTGCTGGTAGTAGATTGTAGCTCGGTCAAATTATGTGCAGCACATCACTTAAGAAACCTTAGATTGTGCTAGTCATGATTGGTTGGGGGCCACTTTACTTGTTTACTGGCTGTTTTGACCTTCTGTTAAGGCCTGACATTTACACAGAGTTTGGTTAATTTCTGCAGGATTAAAACAAACTTGGCAGCAATGCCATTGGTTAGAGAATTCTGAGCAAATCTGGTGTCATCCATCACTGGATAAAAAAACAATTGCATTTTTATAGCCATTTATAAGCACTGCTGTTATTTCTGTGCATTATTTATTTACTTAGATTGTTTGTTAAAGTATTTTTGCTACTGCATTTAAAACTGCATGCTCTGCACGTCTGTCTTCTTGCTGTGCCTGCTATCTGGATTGCTGTTGAGTTTAGTAATTTCCTGCACTTTAGGCAGCTTCAATATTTAAGTTGGTTATTACTTGCATTTTAGGTCCATTTTATGGTTTAAGAGGCTGGAAGGGTTAAGTGCTGCTCTTTGGTGGCTGTGGGGGGTAAACTGGTTGAATTCTATACTGTAAACCACTTTAAGAATCCTTAAATTGTGCTAGTTGTGACTAGCCAGGGACAAGTATACCTGTTTTATGGCTGTTTTCAGCCACTACACAGGCCTCAAACCTGCATGGAGCTTGGTCCAGTGCAGAGAGTTTTAGCAGAGCCCTGTTTAGATGCAGGAACCTAGTATAGATCTTTTCTCTATAAAACTACCCTTCAGACTTTCCTTTTATGTGTTCGTACAAACAGCAACTAGTTTCTGCATGGATAACATAGCCCCATGTGCTTTGAGTCCCATCCATCCATCCATCCATCCATCCATCCATCCATCCATCCATCCATCCATCCATCCATCCATCCATCCATCAGGCCATCCATTTCCCGTGCCACTCAGGTAATGAGCGCTCTCCAGTGCTCATTGTTTCCATAGCAGTTTGCAGTTTTACAGGGTCAGGTTGCTATCCCGGCACCCAACCCTCCTTAGAGGGTATACACACATTTGCACACTCATTTATACATAGAGCCAATTTAGAGTATCCAATCCACCTACTGCATGTCTTTGGAATGTGGGAGGAAACCGGAGCACTTGGATGGAACCCACATGAACACAAGGAGGACATGCAGGCACCGCAAAGAAGGCACCCCAGCCGAGAATCTAACCACAAAACCTCTTGCTGTGAGGCGACAACGCCTTGACCAGTGAATGGGAAATTGGAAATTCACCCCTGGTCTGATACCTAGAGACAGACAATGGACATAGGCAGCTTGCAATTGCTTGACTACCCATGCCATAACTTACATATACCCCTTAAAATAACCTCTAAGGCACCAAAAACTTGTAGGATATGTTTCAGTTGCATGGCTAGGTTATAAAGGTCCCTGTAGTCATAAGCCTAGTATATTCGTATGACCCCATGAACTAACATTTCCATAGCTTTTGACAGTGTTTTTTTTTTCCTTTGTGCTCCTGACTTTACTGAAGAGTTAAAGACATTTCAGTGATCTAGATAAGGACCAAGGCTGTTGTTTCAGCAGTAGTATGAGAAGGCAGTGCTGAAGATAAATAGAATTTGTGGGATCTATTTTGAAGAGGTTTGAGTTTAGAGACAGAAAAATGCTGATGCCATTTCAGGACATTGGTTAGAAATGAGTTAAGTTCTATGAGTAGTTTTGGAGGCATAATTGTTTGAGAGGATATAGAGTTAACAGACAGATACAAAAAAGGCTATCAAGGGTAATCAATACACTGAAAGCTATAACATATTAGATTTATAGATAATACTAGGCTATCAGTTTAAGGACTATTATAGTCCTAGCTAATAACTAAATATCAGAATCAAACCCTATATGTTGTATTTATGAGGTAAAGATCTTAATCATTAAACCAAATATGTGTCAATTGAAACAAAGGCAGACGTGGACTGTTTTCAGTTCAAATCAGAAGAGAACTGAGGGACATAACAGAGGTCATGATGAGATTGTGACATAATAAATCTGCATAGCAAAGATGGTGAGAAAAGGTCATGGTTTAACAAAAAAATGGAACACTGTAGCAACATAGAATAATTGAAACAGGCAGAAACACAAGCCATGCCAGAGACAATTCAATCAAAACCTGAAGGGAGCCAATTAAACAATTTTTAAATATTTTTTGTAGTTATGTGATTTCATCTGACTGTCTACTTTATCAGATGAAAGTGCTTAATTATTAAAAACTATTTAAAATTATTTAACCATTTCCCTTTAGGGGACAGTTGGATTGTCTCCATTTTGCTGGTTTTAGAGGTCAAGGTTTGAAAACTTTTTTTTTGACATGGAAAAGGCGGAATATGAGTAGAATCAGCTTACTGTGTGAGTTGCAGGAGTGCAAAAAACAGTTGATTTTGAGAAAAACTGGGATAGGATGGTCAAGGAAAAGTGAATCCTGGTTTGACACTGGATGGAGGAGGGTGCACCTGCAGTGTGTGAAGATGGGTGTACCTAAAGTGTGTGAGGAGGGTGTACCTGAAGAGTGCTTGGAGGGTTACCCTGAAATGTGCAAGGACGGTGTACCTGAAGTGTGCAAGAATGGTGTACCTAAAGTGTGTGAGGAGGGTGTACCTGAAGAGTGGAGGATGGTGTACCTGAAGTGTGTGAGGATGGTGTACCTGAAGTGTGTGAGTAGAGTGTACCCAAAGTGTGCGAGGAGGGTGTACCTGAAGTGTGAGAGGACAGTGTACCTGAAGTGTGTTAGCTCTATTCATTCAGGTAGACTTAATGGACTCTCCATCATCTTCTGTTTACATGAAAGATGAAAGTATCTCATTAAGTTAGTATTGAGAAAAATATGAAGGACATTCCCTCTATCTCTAAAGGTGAGTTCTTAAGATCTCAAGGTCATGAATGACTTCTTAAAAAATGTGGCTGTTTTGATTTGACTTGAACAGTGCCATCCCTCAAAAAATATTACTATTTACTCAAGTTCAGAAAAGAAAGACCTAGTAACAGTTTAATACTTTCCTAACAAAAGAATGTGACTGAAAAGTGACCATGTAACTGACCTTTTTACATTTATAGAACCCAAGTGCCACCATTCTTGTCAAAATATGTGGCAAAAGCACTTTGTACAAAAGTGATAGATAGTGCTCTGTTTGTACCTTGACAATGCAACTTTGTTCAAGAATATTTTAGTCTTTGACCTTGCCTGATTATGGATGAGATCCATAAACAGCAATGTGCCATGGAAGTGCCATACTAAGGTAGCACACAGTTCAAAGACGAGTGTCAGAGCTGAAGAAATGGCAGCAAGGTAGTGCACAAAAATGATGCATGAAAGAGATTTAATACGCTTCTGATGCTTACATAAGCAGTCAAGCATAATTCAAAGACAGTACATCATATATAACAAATAGCAGCAACAAAGCAAACAAGTGCAGAGTTCTGCAGTCTACTTTTACAACTGTGTGTAAAGAAGTGCAACCTGGTAATCAATCATCACCAACATTCCCACTGTAACAGCTGTGCTGTGGGTACAGGTAACATAACACCATATGTGCACATGAGAGCACCACCATACCATTATCAGACTACAAACCGGTAATCAATCATCATCAACATTTCTAACGCAGTAGTTGTGCTGTGGACACTGGTAACATCATTTGTGTGCAGGGAACCACTGATACCATTATCAGGTTGGCTACAACCTGATGATCACCAACATGCTCCCCATAGCAGCTGTGCTGTGGGTACATGTAACACCATATGTGCACAGGGGCCCCAATGATACCATTATCAGAAGGACTACAATCTGTAAATCAATTATCATCAACATGCCCTAATAGCAGCTGTGCTCTGGGTACACATAACACCATTTGTGCACAGGGACACCAATGATACCATTATCAGATGGACTACAACCTGTTAATCAATCATCATCAACATGTCCCTCAGAGCAGTTGTGCTGTGTGTACAGGTAACACCATATGTGCCCAGGGGCCCCAATTACACCATTATCAGAAGGTCTACAATCTGTAAATCAGGCATCATTAACATGCCCACCATAGCAGCTCTGCAGTGGGTGCTGGTAATGCCATATGTGCACAGAGACCATTAGATGGACTACAACCTGGCAATTATCAACATGCTCACCACTGCAGCTGTGCTGTGAGTACAGGTAACACCATATCTCTCTCTACTATTCCCTCATTAGACCAGTCATCGAGTATAATGCCCCATTTGGCATGTACCTCACTAAACACCTGCAACAGCTGGAAAGGCAACAAAAGTACTTCACTAAGAGGATCCTAGACCTTAAACACGTCCTACATGGACAGAATAAAAAAACTCCAGCAGTTATCTGTCTCATATCATCTATTAAGAGGCAGTCTCTGCTTGACTTACAAAGCCATGTCTGACCCAACTCTGTTAGAAATGCTACATCTAAAGAAATCCCAATCCCTCCGCACTACATGCTCCAGGGAACTCAACCTCATTACCACAATGAACAGAACATGCTGGAGGGACAGGTTCATAACCCAGAGACTGCCCGTGCTCTGGAATAGACTTCCCATACATGTCAAGCAGAGCACCTCGCTGGCCCTTTTCAAGAAAAATCTTGATGAGTGGATGGGAAATAGAAAGTTCACCCCGGGGATCACTCCAGTGGCTCTACTTGATAGAGGCACCTGGAACTAATGGCGGCATGATACCAGGGAATTTCTATGAGCTAGTCTTGTAAAGGCTTCAGGGCCATTGGCCTAGTACACACCTATGAACCTATGAACCTATATGTGCACAGTGGTCACAATGATATCATTATTAGAAGGACTACAATATGGTAATCAATCATCACCAACATGCTCCCCATAGAAGCTCTTCAGGGGGCACTGGTAGGAACATATGTGCAAAGAGACCACAATTATACCATTATCGGATGGACTACAATCTGATAATCAATCAGCATCAACATGCCCACCATAGCAGCTGTGCTGTGGTTATGGCAACACCACATGTGTAAATGAGAACAGAGTGATACCATTATTGAGATATCCGCTGTGCAAAAGCCAGAGCAGATAAGAGCAGTATACTTGTAAAAGAGGGATGTCAAAACACTGTGCCCCGTAACCATGTGACCTATATGGGGGTCAAGAAGTCACAGGGCACTGTGGGAAGGCCAGAACCACTGCCTACAAGGATGTGCAGTGCAGTGTCTTACCCTGTAGAAGACGCATCCTAACTATTCCAAGCCTTGGTATCCTTGGCCTTTACATTAAATCACATTTGCTTAACTTCAGAAGGAGATAAGCCTATCAGGTCTGCAGTTAACACTCTGTGTCTTCTCACATCTATTGTTTCTGTCTTATCACTTCTCCACTATCATATGTCTTCTCGAAGGCCTCCAAGGATTTTCTACCAGCCATTCTGTGGGTACATAGCCTTCTGCACTAATAGATTCAGGGTCTAATTGGTCACTAAAATGCACTTGTGATCTCTCCTTCCCTTTGTCCTTCCTGTTCAGAATGATGTTTTCAAGTCTCCATGGCATGACCTTTTCCACCCATATAATGTCCCATAACTTTTCTGGTCTTTAGTGATAGGACCTCCAGTGTCTGAAGTATCTATTCATATCCTTCCCCTCCATCCCATATGCCCTTCTTTTGGCTTTCCTCAAGACTCATCTCAGCAGCATGATCGGTCTCTGTTTCTCTCTGTGTGTGTGTGTGTGTGTGTGTGTGTGTGTGTGTGTGTGTGTGTGTGTGTGTGTGTGTGTGTGTGTGTGTGTGTGTCTCTCCATATATGACCTGTAGAAATTCACACAACCCTGAAGGTGTAGTTTAATAAGGTATCAGTGGGGCGGGGTCATCGCCTCTTTGCTTCTGGAATGCACCCAGTTTAGCATACACCAGCAGCATATTAATGGCTGTGTCATTTTCTTCACATTCTGCTTCTGGTGGTCCAGGACAGTTGTGATTAATATCCTCAGATCATTCATGTGCTCTGTCACCAGTCTCACTACCCATGGCTAATACTTCACATGAGGGTTGCTGTTGTCCAGGTGCAGCACTTTGCATTTACCTGCACTGGACCTCAGTAGCTACCTTTCTGTCAGCTGGGTCAGCCTCCCCAAATACTCCCTTAGACTGTTCTTCCCTTTCCCATATCAATATGGCTAACACTTTGTTGTTGGGAGGGTGGCCTAATGGTTAAAGTGTTTGCCTTACAAACACAAGGTGCAGGGTTCAAGTCTCACAAGGGATAATTGGCTAAGCTTAAAATGGCTCGCAAGGGCAGCTAGCTTAGTACTAAACTATGAACCTATGAACCTATGAATCAGAGAAGGCTCTGAGCCTGTTCTGTTTAACAGTAGTTATGTCTGAAATAAGTGCACTGAGAAGTACTGCAGACAGAACTAATCACAGTACACTTTCCTTATTCCTGGTACGTTATCCTACTTACAGGGGCAGATTATAACTGGAGTGATTTGAGCAACTTCCCTGCTCTCACAGTTCTGAGGGCCTGTACATTTATTAATTTATTTTTTAAGTGAAGAAGTGCAGTGGCTATATTTATTTGCTTAAAAAATAAATGAATAGCCATAATGCCCCTATTTAAATCTGTGACAGCTGTAGAGCTCTTTGGGAGGTGCTGTACATCTGACCAATCCATATGTGGAATTTCTGCTACTTGTCTTCCTTCAAATGTTAAATGGATGGTAAACTTGATGGTTGTGTCTTATGGTACAAAATAGCATTAGGAGTTGGAGATTGCATGAATGACATTTTTAAATCCTAGCAGGCAACCAGATATGGGAAGTAGACAGGTTTGAATTTGCAGGGCTAATAGTGAATGCCTTCCATTACAATTATTTATTTTTGTTTTACATTTGTTTACCGGGAAGTGTGACTGGGCAGGGTTGCCTGTTTTCAGCAGTGGCCCAGGCAGAAAAGCTCTATGCAGTATGACAATCAGTGAAACATATAATAATACAAAATGTCAGTCCAAATAAAAAAAGCTAACAATTTTGTCAAAGATTCTCACAGGAGTATTAGTAGTCCAGTGAAGAGATGAGAATATTCACAACATTGTTAAACATAACAGCAATGTTAAGCTGGAAAATACTTAATACATAGTTCCATAAACATTGGGTATAGTTTGTATTACAGGGAATTATGTGGGTATTGAAGTTATAGGAAGAACATATAACAGATATATAGAGGATTAATGGGGCTAGAGTGGAGAGCCTAGGTCAAAGCATGTACATATCCAAGACTTGGTGAGATACGAGTATAACAAAGATAAGTATAAGAATAAGTTCAACATAACCCTACAAAGGGGTTTCACAAAAACAAAAATTACTTTCATGGAGTTACTTGAAGTGCATTACTGTGGTGGACCTTATTTTATTTTATTTCTTCTGTGACAGTTGTTTGGGAGCCTGGACATGTAACATGTACACAGACTGCAAAGTAGCTATAACTGCTGATGTGGATGAGAATAACTGCTTTTGTTTGTTCATCATTACAGCTTTCCAGTATTACTCCAACATGTGAAACAAGTTGAAATACTTTACTGTCACAATCTGACATCTGAGGAGCAGACAGTCAATAAAATAGCTGTAATGGATAGGTATGGACATTGGTGGATTATAATGACAGCATTCTGAGTGGTATTTTACTGTTGAAATGTTCTGAACTGGGCAGTTTTATTATTAATAGTAACATTTATTTTAATTTATTTATTTTTTGTTTTTGGGTTAGAAAAAAATCAGAGACCAGTTTGCATAATGGTTAAGGTCTTCACCTCCTATGCACAAGGTGCAAGTTTTGATACTAGGTACAAAATTTGATTCTAACCTCTGGCCAGTGCCTGTGTGGAGTTTGTATGTTCTCCTTGTGTCTCTGTAGGGTTCCTCCCACCTCCCAATTTCTATCTTAAACTCACCCAAAATGGAGTTGTGAGTAGCAGCACATACTCTAGATGCTGCCTATAGGGGAAACATTGTATAGACCAAACTGCTTTGGGCATTAGCTGTGGTGCTCGGTACCCTCAAGATAGGAGAACATGGATCATTAACTGCATGCCATGTTAGGGCTAGCCACTTGATGGTTTAAAAACTGGCTGTAGATGATTCTGTCAGATTGACTAATGACAAATTTACATAGGTATTTACAAATGATAAGTAGGTTGAGGACCTGCCCGGGACTCATGCCACTGGCTTGAGGGGTGTATGTGCCCCTATTGGCCAGTGTGTGCCCTTGGGTCAATAAGATGCTGGATGGCCAGTGTCCAATTGACCAGCTTGGGTAACTTGGGATAGCTATGTTGAGCAAATGCTGGACATAAATCCAATTAACCTGACAAACATAAACTAAGGATTGCTATGCTCAATGTAGCTTCACTGATAGGATGGAAATGGATGATATGATGGTAAGGAGGAGGCTGGACAGCCTATGTATCCAGGAGACAAGATGGAAGGGCAGTGCAGCAAAGTCATCAGAATTAGTGATAGACTCATTGTAATTATAATGCAGTGCTAGAATAGAGCACTGTTCACGACCTTAGTATATGCCCCAGAGCAGGGTTGTGATAGTGAGAAAAAGAATGCATTCTGACAGCAGATGCAGAACTTACTTGATCAAGCAGTGCAACAGGAATTGATGTTGATAACAGGTGACCTGAATGCACATATTATGACAGACAGGATAGGATTTGAGACCACATGGGAGGGTCAACAGGATTAAAGAAGGAAGGTCCATTCTAGACTTCTGTCTGGAAAATGGCTTGATAGTGGTCAACATGTGATTTAGCAAAAGAGACAGTCACAAGATTACATACAAGAGTAGTCAACACGCAACTCAGGTAGACTTCCTCCTAGAAAAGAAAGGGCGCTGGGGTAGAATCAGTGACTGCAAACTCATTCCCAGTGAAATAGTCCACAGCATAAACTACTGGTTGCCACAATCAGCTGCAAGCAGGGGTCAGAGAACAGTCTAAGATCAACAGAGACTAGGCTGAAGACCTGGAATTTGACAGTAGAGAAAGGACAACAGTTGACGGAATTACTCAGGGCTCTAGCACCTCAGGAGGAAGAGGAAGTAGGTGGAGCTGAAGAAGAATGACAGAGCCTAAAAACAGCATGTGTGAGGACTACAGGACAGATATGCAGCTGAGCCAGGTATGGAAGGAAGGTACATAAGGAAAGCTGGTGGTGAAATGCCGAAATGCAGGAAGACATCAAAAGAAAGAAAGAAAGAGTGCAGGAAAACGTAACAGATAAAAAATACAGATCAGACTAGGAAATAATGCTGATTGGCTAACTAACAGGCTAAGAAAGGAATTGCAATAGCAAAGAAGAAAGCATCAGAGGCACTCTATCAGATTCTGGAAAGTGATTTAGTAAATGGCACAAAGAAATTCTAATAGGTTAGAAGGCAAATATAGAAAGATAAAGAAGACAGACATCAGGCAACCTTCATAAGGGATGTCAGGAAGAACCTCCTCACGAGTCCACAGGACATCCAAGGCAGATGGAAGGAGTACATCCAGCAGCTTCTGAATGAAGAAAACCCCACAGAAGCTGTACTGCCCCAGGAATAGCCTACAATGAAACAAGAGGAGCCCACCCTAGGAGAAGTAAAAACAGCACTTTTTCATCTTCTTAATGTGGCATCTTATATGTAAATATTACACTCCTGGGGTGGCTCCCATATTCCTCCTGTACAGAGGAAATCGGTATTAACTACCATAGACCCTTACCTCTGTGAACTTCACTCACCTGACTACCGACAACTGGTGCAATTCAGAATAAATTATAACTGCACTGTCTTTTATGCACATCTCAGCTTGCATTTTGCATATATCTTTTTTACACATTCTGAATGGATCTTTTAATGCTACTCTGTCTACATTCAGTCTTACTATGATTTGAATTTTGCTATTTACTCTCTCTTTGTAAATATTGTTGATTATATTTTCTGCTTTTTGAGCTTTGGTCATGGCATGAAAGGGTCAATAGACAAGTTACCCGGTGAACAAATAGTAAATAAATAAATAAAGCAAATGGAGCCAGAGAAAGTAGCATGTTCAAATGATGTCACAGCAGATATGATCGAGATGCTTGATGTGAATGAGGAGAAATGTCCCCTGAGGGTATCCATAGCAGTATGTAGGGAAAGGCATATCCCGGATGCCTGGAGAATAAGCTTACTCATGCCAATGTACAAGCACAAAGGGGACATCCACAACTGCAGGCAGTATACAGATAACAAACTCCTGTCACACTGCATGAAAGTCCTGGAGATGGTGACTGATAAACAAATTAACACAGTAGTAGAACATAAGATGGGAAATGAACAGTTCAGATTCAGATCAGGAAGCAACACAACTGACCCAAATGTTTGCAGTGAGACATATAGTTGAAAATAAGCTAGAAATGATGAAAGAGTCCAACTGTGCATTCCTAGACTAGGAGAAATCATATGACAAGGTCCCAGTAAAGCTACTTTGGGCAGTCCTGTTGTAGTTTGAAGTACCAGAAACATTGTTAGAATTAGGGTAGGCTATGAACAGAGGTCCAATGACTCAAGTGTGAGCAGTGTTTGGTTTCACAGAGATGTTCCCAGTTGGAGTGGGTGTGCATCAGGGTTCAGTTCTGAGCCCACTGCTGTTCAAACTGGTGATGGATTACATGGAGAGTGGCACTGAATCAAGAGAGATGGTAACAGTTCACATGACACCCCAACCCCGTGTGGAAAACTGGAAAAAATTGGTTGATGATAGTAAAAATGATAATGACTCAAGGCTTGCTTAATTAAAGGATTGGGAGGGTGGCCTAACAGTTAAAGTGTTTGCTTTACAAGCACAAGGTGCAGGGTTTAAATCTCACAAGGGATAATTGGCTAGGCTTAAAATGGCTCGCAATGGCAGTTAGCCTAGTACTAACCTATGAAACGTTAAATGTAACTTAATGCAATCAACTAGACAAGTAAATATTTAAAACATTCAGGAAAGTGCATCCAAAAGCATGTACATTTTTGCATGGTCTTACAAAAGTGTGTGTGGGAGTTTGAAACTGCCTAGGGCACAAGGAATACACCATACGCCACTACTGCTTGTATGTTGACAGCATCATCACCTGCTTCATTAAATATGCACCTGTCACCCCTGGGCTTCCGGATATTGGCAAAGGCTCTTGCCACCCCCATAGTGCCTTTTTTAGGCAAGGCTCAAATTCTAAACCTACCACCCTAGAACACAAAAAAGGAAAAAAACTAAGGGTAATGCTGCTCAATGCCAGAAGTCTCAATCTCAAGATGCATGCACTCGAGGCCCTTCTCAGTATGGAGAACATCGATGTCTGTGCTGTGACAGAAACCTGGTTCAAGGCTCCTGAGAGCACCCCAGCACTATCAGGTTTCACCTCATATCATGCGTTCCGGCCCCAAAATCCGGACAACACCAAGAAAGGAGGGGGGGTGTCCATATTCATAAAGGACACACACACCTCAAGGTTGGTGGCAATGCACGATGCATCGGAGACCATCCAGGTGCAATTAACCATAGGCAAGACTGCTCTGCAATTTGTAGCATGTTACAGGCCACCCTCTCAAACTCAGGAACCTCACATGGCCTTCCTGAAAACACTGGAGGGGATAAATGTATCTCCAAACACCATCATACTAGGTGATTTCAACTACCCTAATATAGACTGGGAACACTACTATAGCCCAAAGGTTCCTGGAGTTCATAAACTCAAATGCCATGGAACAACTAGTCACCATCCCCACAAGAGGAGAAAACATACTTGATCTCATCATCACAAACATGGGATCACAATGTTCAACACCAGAAGTATACCCCTCACTGGTGAGATCAGATCATAAACTAATCTCGCTGGAGGTCCTCATCTCGCCCCCACCTGAAATAAAAAAGACCACAGTGAAAAACTTCTCAAAAGTCGACTTCACACTTCTAAAAACTAGTGTGGTCTCCTTTAAGGCCCCTGAGCCAGTGGTAAACATTACTCAAACCACTGAATCACTTACAAATGACTTCTACCAGCACCTACAGGACTGCATGGATCAGGCAATCCCAAACAAAACTAAGACTCTTTGTACCAAAGGCAAGCGTCCAGTCTGGTGGACCCCAGCCATAAACAAGCTCTACAACAAAAGGAAGCTACTACAAGATAGAGCAAAATCCTTGAAAGGTAAGACACCTTTGATCATTATAAGTAGAAAACTAAGAGCTCTCATAAAAGCATCCAAGGCAAATTTTGAGAGAAAAATCGCCAAGGACTCAAAAAGACAATCATAAGGCCTTCTTTAGCTATGTTAGAAACCTAGGAGGAAACTCCCAGATATGCTCAGAATTAGTTCAAAATGATGTGAAGATTACTGAACCTACAAACATTGCCAACATACTGGCTGACAGGTTCAGTGCAAACTTCTCCCCCCCAAAAGGAGAGATATCTATACCAGAGGATTGTAGCCCCCCAAACATCTCCAACGCCCAAGTGAGAACTGCTCTCTCCAAGGCAAAAAACACAGCATCCATGGGACCGGATGGTGTCCCCAGCTGTGTGCTCCATGAACTCAATGAGGAATTAAACCCACAGTTAGGACAGCTGTTTAATCTTAGCCTCACCTCAGGATACGTACCCAAGGAGTGGCGCACGGCGACTGTGGTCCCACTTCACAAGGGGGGTGCCTCCACCGACCCTGGAAATTACCGTCCCATTAGCTTGACAAGCCTCATCTGCAAAGCCATGGAGAGGATCATAATGGAACTCATAAATAAAGACATAGGGAACTTTCAGACTTTGGATCCAACCCAGTTTGGCTTTGTCAAAGGCAGATCATGCCTTTTAAACTTGGTTGACTTCTTTGAAACAGTCACCAAGGCCATTGATGAGGGCAAGGCAGTCCATACAGCCTACCTCAACCTGGCAAAGGCTTTCGACACAATACCCCACTCAGGTATCATCGAAAAACTCATCAGCTTGAATGTAAACCCATACATCACAAGATGGGTTGCAAACTGGCTAAGTGACAGAACCCACAGGGTCAGAGTTGCTGGCGCCATGTCAGACTCAAAGCCTGTCACAAGTGGTGTCCCACAGGGCTCAGACCTGGGACCACTCTTGTTCGGCATCTACTTTTCTGAAGTACAGGCAAACACAAGAGGGTTATGGCTGACAAAGTTTGCAGATGACTGCAAACTGGGCGCCATAGTGGAAAACACATCTGACACAGATATCCTTCAGAAGGGCCTCACAGAAACGGATAACTGGTGCCAGAGCCATGGCCTAAAGTTAAACGCCAAGAAATGCATAGTCATACCCTTCGGGAAGAACAAGGTTACCCCTAGCTACTATATAGGTGGCAATCCACTGAGCACAGAAGTCGTCATCAGGGATCTGGGGACCCAGGTTGACAGTAACCTTTCGTTTGACACTCATGTTGCCAAAGTAGTTAGAAAAACCTTCTACATTGCCCACCTGATCATGAAGGGATTCACATCTAGATCTAGGGAGGTCATCGTCCCCCTGTACTCATCACTCATTAGACCTATGATTGAGTAAAATGCCCCATTCGGAATGTATCTGACCCGACACCTGCAGCAGCTGGAAAAGCCCCAAAAGTTCCTCACCAAAAGGATAAAGGCTCTCAAAAATATGTCTTATGCTGCCCGACTGAAAGAACTCCAGCTCTATTCAGTCGCATACCGCTTGCTCAGAGGTGACCTGTGCCTGATATATAAGGCCATGTCAAACCCAGATTTGATGAATATGCTTCACCTCAAAAAATCTAGATCCCTCAGAACCACAAGGGCGGGAGACATAAACCTTGACACGGTTATTAATAGAACGTGCTGGAGGGACAGATTCATCACCCAGAGACTCCCTATGCTGTGGAACAAAATCCCGGTACATGTGAGGCAGAGCACCTCGCTGGCCTTGTTCAAGAGGAATCTTGACCAATGGATGGGAGATCGCAGATATACCCCAGGGATTACTTCAGTGTCACTGCTTGACAGAGGCACAGCAAAATAATAGGCATAGTTTTCTTCAAACTAAAGGGGTGGCGAAAGCCACATAACTATGGGCTAGGCTTATAAATGCCCTTGGGCAGATAGCCTAGTATGAACCTATGAACCTATGATGTGGGTGGATAAATTTGTGTATGTCCTCTTGAGAACAGGATAAAAACAGCCTGCAGGCTTAGGAGTGCTGCACATGTAGCAGCAGGAAAG
>NC_056729.1:1850885087-1851012587 GCF_019279795.1 Protopterus annectens | reverse complement strand
GCAGGACTAAGACAGAAGATATGTGTGTGAATGAGAGGGAGAACAGAGGAATGGTGAGGATGCAGGGAGGAGAGTTGGCAAAGGTGGATGACTAAATACTTGGGATAAACAGTTCAGAGTAATGGTGAGTGTGGAAGAGTGGTGAAGAAGAGAGTACAGGCAGAGTGGAGTGCATGAAGAAGAGTATCAGGAGTGATTAGTGACAGACGAGTACCAGTAGGAGTGAAAGGGAAGGTCTACAAGAGGGTAGTGAGACCAGCTATGTTATATGGGTTGGAGACAGTGGCATTGACAAAAAGGCAGAAGTCAGAGCTGGATGTGGCAGAGTTAAAGATGTTAAGATTTGCACTGGGTGTGACGAGGGTAGACAGGATTAGGAATAAGTATATTAGAGGGTCAGCCCAGGTTGGATGGTTTGGAGACAAAGCCAGAGAGGCAAGTTTGCATTGATTTGGACATGTGCTGAGGAGAGATGCTGAATATATTGGGAAAAAGATGCTAAGGATGAAGCTACCAGGTAACAGGAAAAGAGGAAGGCCTAACATAAGGTTTATGGATGTGGTGAGAGAGGACATGCAGGTGGTTGGTGTAACAGAGCAAGATGCAGAGGACAGGAAGAAATGGAAACAGATGATCTGCTGTGACGACCCCTAATGGGAACAGCTGAAAGAAAAAAGAAGGCTTATTCCTCCAGCAGGAGAGAAAAAAGGCAGCTGTGATTGACAGTACGCAGTAAAAAGAGGTGTATCATTAGACATTAAATAACTGTGACCCCAGTGAGTGAAAAAGGAAGGGATACAAAATTAATGCATTATTGTTTTTTCTGGACGAACAATCTCTAAACATGATATTTCATATGATATAAGAACCAGTAATGTTATTTTTAAACAAAGTATTTTTAAATTTCAGACCAGCAGAAGTAGCTGTGTAGTGAGGAAGGTGAAAAGCACAGAAATGCCATGAAAGGTGGGATCGATATGTTTGCTTTTCCCGCATGATTTAGAGATTGATTGAAGGGGTTTATCATTGCTCTTCTTGTTTTTCTGGACTTCTTCGCTTACATTTCATCATTGGTTTCCATTAAATGTTGCGTTTACCCGACTGCTGCATGTTACCAGTAGCAAGACAGTTTATTTTCAACATGCTTTCATTTTTTCTCATGGCTACAGTGGCAGTGATGGGTCTAATCTTGCTTATTCTTTCAATCACTGTGCAGTTACCAGTTACCCACTCATTCATATAAAACATGCATACCTTCAGATAATTTGGAGAATCAAACGTTCACATGTGGCATGTCTTTGGACTGTGGGAGGAAACCAGAGTGCCTGACAAATGCCTTATATGTGTCTGGTGGTATCGGGTTCCTTCTGTAGGGGGAAATGCTGTGCTTAAGATGCAGTTAACCTTTCATCTGGTTCTGGCACTGGGAAAGCAATAACACCAAATATTTCACTGAAAGTATGTATGTTGCAATCCAAAGCTTATAACAGTGTGCAGCTTACATGAAGCAATTCATTCACAAACTGAACAAAATCATGTTACTTGCTGAGAAAGACAAATAATTAGGACAGGGAAAAAAGAAATGTGGTTTTAGTAATTAGCTGTACGTGTGCAGTCATCAGTAGCCTTGTCAGTGACTTTATAACACTTACTGCTTTAGTAATGTTTATCACAGAGAAAAATGAGTTTCAGACATAAACTAAACTAGACACACATTAACTGCAGCTCTGTCAGCATGCTGGCATGGAAAATGAGTTTAAGATTTCTGAGTTACTATTTGTTTCCCAAGTGACGTTTTATGATTGACATAACTTTAAACTGTGTATGACCATACGCGATTGTATAGTTTTCTTATTTTGGTAATTTTATAGTTCGTAAACTGTACATATAGGGGCTTATTCAGAAAGATTACCTTGAGACCTTTTATTTATTTATTTGCCTTTGTTTACTGGGAAAGTCTGACTGCGTGGAAAGTGCATTTCAGTGGAGGCCTGGGGAGAAAATCTCCAGAATTAATAAAACTAGTACAGAGATGACACAATTACATACTTTTAAACAATAGCAGTGTTAATTTTACAGTTCACTAAACAAATAGGAGAGGATGACGTCTTCATGTCTACAAGTAAAATAGCAACATTAGCAGACAAATGATTACACTTTGATTGAAGATATTGGTTATAGGGATGAGAGCATACTGGGAAGAATATATTGTGGTAGCGGAGTTGAGAGGGGGAAGGGGGAACGGTCAGTAGTGGCAGAAGCAAAGAGAACAAAGATAAGGAAGGGCATGAATTCATTAAAATGGGAGAAGTGTGGGTACAGGTCAGCAAGTGTGGAACATGAGCACAGCCATGAGCCATTTGGGATAAGGAAGGGCATGAATTCATTAAAATGGGAGAAGTGTGGGTGCAGGTCAGCCAAGTGTGGAATGTGAGCACAGCCATGAGCCGTTTGGGATAAGGAAGGGCATGGATTCATTAAAATGGGAGAAGTGTGGGTGCAGGTCAGCAAGTGTGGAACGTGAGCACAGCCATGAGCCATTTGGGATAAGGAAGGGCATGAATTCATTAAAATGGGAGAAGTGTGGGTGCAGGTCAGCCAAGTGTGGAACGTGAGCACAGCCATGAGCCGTTTGGGATAAGGAAGGGCATGGATTCATTAAAATGGGAGAAGTGTGGGTGCAGGTCAGCAAGTGTGGAATGTGAGCACAGCCATGAGCCGTTTGGGATAAGGAAGGGCATGGATTCATTA
This sequence comes from Protopterus annectens, assembly GCF_019279795.1. NCBI lineage: Eukaryota > Metazoa > Chordata > Ceratodontiformes > Protopteridae > Protopterus > Protopterus annectens. The sequence goes on along the minus strand of NC_056729.1, from coordinate 1,851,009,836 downwards.
AAATGGGAGAAGTGTGGGTGCAGGTCAGCAAGTGTGGAACGTGAGCACAGCCATGAGCCATTTGGGATAAGGAAGGGCATGGATTCATTAAAATGGGAGAAGTGTGGGTGCAGGTCAACCAAGTGTGGAACGTGAGCACAGCCATGAGCCGTTTGGGATAAGGAAGGGCATGGATTCATTAAAATGGGAGAAGTGTGGGTACAGGTCAGCAAGTGTGGAACATGAGCACAGCCATGAGCCGTTTGGGATAAGGAAGGGCATAGATTCATTAAAATGGGAGAAGTGTGGGTGCAGGTCAGCAAGTGTGGAACGTGAGCACAGCCATGAGCCGTTTGGGATAAGGAAGGGCATGGATTCATTAAAATGGGAGAAGTGTGGGTACAGGTCAGCAAGTGTGGAACATGAGCACAGCCATGAGCCATTTGGGATAAGGAAGGGCATGAATTCATTAAAATGGGAGAAGTGTGGGTGCAGGTCAGCAAATGTGGAACGTGAGCACAGCCATGAGCCATTTGGGATAAGGAAGGGCATGGATTCATTAAAATGGGAGAAGTGTGGGTGCAGGTCAGCCAAGTGTGGAACATGAGCACAGCCATGAGCCATTTGGGATAAGGAAGGGCATGGATTCATTAAAATGGGAGAAGTGTGGGTACAGGTCAGCAAGTGTGGAACATGAGCACAGCCATGAGACGTTTGGGATAAGGAAGGGCATAGATTCATTAAAATGAGAGAAGTGTGGGTACAGGTCAGCAAGTGTGGAACGTGAGCACAGCCATGAGCCGTTTGGGATAAGGAAGGGCATGGATTCATTAAAATGGGAGAAGTGTGGGTGCAGGTCAGCAAGTGTGGAACGTGAGCACAGCCATGAGCCATTTGGGATAAGGAAGGGCATGGATTCATTAAAATGGGAGAAGTGTGGGTACAGGTCAGCAAGGGTGGAACGTGAGCACAGCCATGAGCTGTTTGGGATAAGGAAGGGCATGGATTCATTAAAATGGGAGAAGTGTGGGTACAGGTCAGCCAAGTATGGAACGTGAGCACAGCCATGAGCCGTTTGGGATAAGGAAGGGCATGGATTCATTAAAATGGGAGAAGTGTGGGTGCAGGTCAGCCAAGTGTGGAACATGAGCACAGCCATGAGCCATTTGGTCTGTTTTATGAGTAGGGGATAGAGGTCCATAGCTTGGAGATATGTGAGGAGTACAGAGTATTGCCTGCATTGTTATTAGATTTAGGAGGTAGTAATAGTAACTTATCTGTGGAGTGAAGTATTTGATGTGGAAGGTTTGGCTGGATAATATTTTTAAGAGAAGGTCATTTCTCAGCAATATATACAAGTGTGTATGCAGTAACAAGTTGTGTTACAGTTAAACAGTTGGGTAATTCTAGCCTGTTTAGATGGGGTCTTTATCAGCATATCGAATGCTGAAAACGCCGAATGCAATTTAATCGAACTGAAACATCTGAAATCTCAAAAGAGCGAACTGATGGAACATCAATTTCTTTCCCAGGGAAAGAAATCAGTGTTCTGTGCAAAAAAATATATATTTTCAATACTTTGAACACTGACAGAAGTGGGGAGCTTCACCCCCCATACCCCCAAGGTGGGGGCTGTGCCCCCCACACCCCCTACTTAAATATACCAACTCTGAGACTGCACCACAGTGGAGGAAATAGCAAACACTGATGACAGCCCACCAATTTCTTTCCCTGGGAAAGAAATCGATGTTCCGTCAGTTCGCTCTTCTGAGATTTTGAACGTTTCAGTTTGGTTAAATTAAATTTGGCATTTTCAACATTTGAAATGCTGATAGGAACCCGTTTAGATGTTTAGGATGGATCACTGGTGAGATCTCTGTAGGGTATTTGCATCAAATCTGGTTATTTCATCATAACATGTTCCTAGCTTACCTAATTGAGAGGATTGTAGGTTGACTAATACAGGAGCAGCATAGAGGGGAGTTGGTAACAAAAGGGTTGGAGCAGTGGCTTTTCTTACTTGATCTGCGGGTATGGGCTAATGTGATAAAGGGTGCCATACTTTGTGTGAATTTATTTATCACCTGTTTGATATAATTATTGAATTTCATTGCATCATCTATAATAACACTCAGGAGCTTGGTGTGGGATGCTAGTCCTACTGTAGTGTAGTGTAAGGAAGTGATGGTGAATAGTGATTTTTGGTTTAAGTATTGCTTAGGAGAAGTAGCAGACACTTTGTTTTTTTTTGTGGAGCATTGGAGAGGTAAGATTCAATTGTTTAGAGAGAGTCCTGGGTTAACTTTTGTAGTTCTGTTAGATTTTTTGCAGAGCAGACTAGTGTAGACTCTTCTGTGTATTGAATTAAAGTTACCTATTTTCTAGCTGTGTGGAAATCATTGATGAATATATTGAAAAGCAGAGGACCAGGAATGGGCTCTTGGAGCATACAGTATATATTTGAATGGAAAAAAGAGAGATGTTATTTTGACACTTTACTGACTGAGAACTTTCACAGAGGTAGCTTTTAAACCAAGGCAGTAATTAGTTGCTTATTCCAAGAGATTTGAGTTTGAGTAAAAAGTTTTTGGTGGCAGATAGTGTTGAATGTCTTTGATAGGTTGGGGAATATTGCTGACACTACGTCACCCTTATTCCTGTGTTGGGTGATGTGAAATTTAGGAGAGCTGTTGTGGTGTGGGTAGAAACCATGTTATGTGGGAGTTAGTAAATTATTTGTTGTGATATAGCTTAACAGCTGGAATTGGATGCATATTTCTAGAACTTTGGAGAGGGGAGATAGAATAGCTGTAGGTATGACTTTAGAGGTATCTGTTGAGGGGCCACGTATATGAAGTGGCAAGATGTAAGATTGTTTCCATATAGTAGGTAGATGACATTTTGATGGAGCAATTAATTAGAACAGAAATTGGATAGGGCAGAGCAACATATGCAATTCTTACATATTTGGTCAGTAGGTTATCTGGGGCAAGATCAGCTGGTTTTAGATTGTGAATATGCTTCTTAATGATAGACGTGTGTGCAGAGGCTGTTTGGCAGATTATAGGGTCTAGAAAGGGTGGAGGATAGGGAAAGATGAGGTAGAGTTATTTAGGTGGAGGCAATGGATTCAATGAAGTGGGAGTTGAATTGTGATGCAATGGTATTGCCGTTGCTTGTTGCTGGTGGGAAAGGTTGACTGACACAACTAGGGTCTGCTAGTTTGTTGACAGAGGACTGGAATAACTCTGTGTTTGTTTGGTTCAGAAGTTGAAAGTTGATACAAAAGTTTTTTTTTTTTTTTAATCTATTTTCATCTTATGTTTAGGTGAGTTTCTGAGGTGTCCGTATTGCTCAAGGCTGACTTTTAGTTTGTCTCTAAGCCGTCCACACTCTAATTCTTTGTTCTTTACTGCTCAAGGCTGACTTTTAGTTTGTCTCTAAGCCGTCCACACTCTATCTCTTTGTTTATTTAACTGTTTAGTTTCTCTGTTAAACCATGGAGTAGGATTAACTTTTATTCCTTTTGCTTCAGTGGGGCATAATAGTTCAGGATGTCAAGGAATGTTTTGTTGAACAGATATATGGCATCATCTAGGTATAACATTTTTAGCTATACCAGTTGATACGTTTTAGGCTGGTAATAAATATTTCAGTTTGAAAGATGCTGAGATTCCAAAGCTGACAACAATGATGTTTCTTGACTGGGTAGCTTTGCTGTCTTATAATATAGGTAACGAGGTGGTCACTTGGAGAATCTGGGAGGGAGCCATAGGAGAGAATATTGTTTGGTCATTTGAGGCAATCTGGTCTAGGGTTGATTGTTTATTACTGGTCTTGATGTATCTAGTAGGTGTTTTAGGAACAAAGGTAAATGCCAGGCTATCATTCTGCAGACTGTTAAGCCTAGCCTGTAACCAGAGGTCAGAATCAAACCATTACATTGACCCCTCCACCCAATATGTTGCAGAAATGTGTGGAAATAAGTTGAGTGAATCCAAAGAGATTTATAGTCTTGACTGGGGGGGGGGGGTCAGCATTTAAGAGTTGTCAATTTTTTTGAGATGACTGAGAATTATTGTTTCTTGTAGAGTATTTGTAGATGCCCAGAGTAAGTGTTCCTCTGCAGTATCAGTTATATCAGTTGTACCCTGGATGGATATACATTACTAGTCGAACCTGAGAGAAGAGATGAGCATGTCTGCACTTCTGGTGGAAGGAGGGCTGATGGGGGGAACTAGATCGTTATAGTAGGAGGAGGCGTTTTTATATATAATATCAATCCTACTAACATTTTTGTTTTTTTCTATCTAGTCTGAGTACACAGTACCCAGGAGGTAGTATTTCTTCATGTTTTGTATACTACTTTAAGCATGTTTCTGTTAAGCTCAAGCTATCTGGGGGTGAAGGGCAGTCCAGGTGTGCACAACTGAATTTTATAGCATGGAGACATGTAGCTCCATGGTGGGCTGTCTCTGTGGCTGTGCTAAACTGAAATAAGGCATTGTGGGGTACAAGCATATGCTAATTAGCCATGTGCTCTTTCCTGGAAATGCCTGTAGTAAGACATTTATGCTGCACAGAAATTATAAATTAATAAGACCTCTCATGGATGCTCAAGTTAATAAATACATCCAACAGCTCATGTTAACCCATCACAATAGAGGTAAGTGCCAGGGATTTTATGGTCAAGTAGTGCTGGGGGGGGTGTTTGTGTGTGTATGCGTTGGGCTGCCTATGTCAGTGTATGTATGACTGTGTGTGTGTGTGTGTGTGTGTGTGTGTGTGTGTGTGTGTGTGTGTGTGTGTGAGAATGTGTGTATGAGTGGGAAGTCAAGCTGTCACACCTCCTTACTCCCCTAAATAAGCTAGCAAATCCTTCAAAAACTGGGGGGAAGTTGGACTTTGAGTAGCAGTAGTCTGCTAAACTAACTCATAAATTAGCAAAGCAAGTTTTTTTTGGTTATCTAATCAGCAGTATGGCACTGTAATCTCTGGCATATTCAAGAGGGCAACCGTCACCAGGGACAGGGTACATATAAGCAACGTCTGAACTTCATGGTGCAAGAAAACTGGACAAAATCAAAAACAGCAGTGCAACAAAAACCTACAATTACAAGTGGATTTTAATTATTTTCTCTTATAAACTTACAAAGTTGCTAGAATAACAGCTTTTGCATAAATGTGCATTTTCTGAAGGATATAAAGTTTGAAACTCAAATGTTTGCCATTATTTACAAAGTGCAGTCCTCACTGGCGTACCAGAAAAACACAAATTTTATGAAGAACAGAACAAAATTATTAGGATAAAATCTAGACCTTCTGCAAAAATCTTGACATTTGAGAAATGTACCTCTAAGAGGTAACAGAAGGAGCAATCTGTAAAATTAGGAACTGGGTGTGTCCATGTGAGGGAAGGCTTCAGGACAAAGTCGAGAGGAACACTTGATAACAATAGGGAGAATTATTGAAATGTGACTCAGAGTCACTCAAAAAGTTAATAAAGCAACACGTCTAACATTGTGATGGAGTTTTCACAATAAGAAGTATAAAACCCTAATGGCTGCCATTACTGACTAACTGTAATCATCCATGATTTACAAGGACAGGGAAAACACTAAATGAAACATCAGGAATGTTCTGTCACCTCAGTAACAGGTATGGGATATGTTGGTGTGTGTGTGTGTGTGTGTGTGTGTGTGTGTGTGTGTGTGTGTGTGTGTGTGTGTGTGTCTGTATTTTTGTATATGTGCCTGTATGCGGGAGACTGAATGAGGGGTTGCTTGCGCCAAAATGATGCATGGGCCATGAGAGTTAAACACATATGGAAGTGCTGATAAGCTCTAGTGGTAGTTAAAGGCAGTGCTTTTTTTGTAAACAAACAGATGGTGGTACGCATATGTTGCACTTCCCCCTCAGCCCCCCCCCCCCCACTCAGCAGGCATTCCAGTGTCCCATTATTTGGCTATTTCTCCCCAGTTGCCATAAACACTGTTCAAAACTCAGTGTGCATACTGATTTCTACTTTACTGCTACAATAATTACCGATATTTGGATTTAATTTAAAACTTTTATTTCAAATTTTCCAGCACAATCACTGATAGACGTTTGCTAAACAAAGCAATACAGTCTCACAATGAAAACAGGCTTAGCATTAAAAGTTCTGTTACTTTGAAACTCACATTCATTGAAACCCACATTCAAAGAAAATGCATCTGGCCAGTAACAGATTAAGTTTACCTTCAGGCTGTTTTCAAATCATAGACCTCTTGCACACATTTTTAGGACCATGCAACATTTTTTTGATTCAACTTCCTGATTGTATTAAATTATAATATATAATAATTAAATTAAATCCCTTGTATAATACAACACTTGTTAGAGCATGTTTTAAATGTATAGCCAGTAAGCAAAGAAACAAAACATATGAACCAATAATGTCAAAACTGCCCACTTCAGAACATTTCAACTATAAAAGGCCACTCAGACTTCTGTCATTACAACCCACCAATATCAGTCAATATGCACAGTCTCTGAAGAACTAAAAGTAATCTGAATAATTCCACATTAAAGAGATCTGACTGTACCTAATGAAAAGGTTTCTGCTAGCAAAACAAAACGTTATATTTAAGTATTTCATCTACAAATTCACTGCCTGCTGCCCTTGAATAAATTGCCTATGTTACATTAAAAATGATAAACTGGTAATATTGCAATAGGGAATGGATGGCAAACTAAAACAGGTTCATGGTTACTAGGCATCTTATCCAAAGGAGGACATACTCAGGACTGCAGCACCCCACCCTCTTAAAATCCAAAACAGTATCAGCAATCCATCTACATGCTGAGAGAATAGAACTCACAGCCTTCTGCATCAAAACAAAAGTATGCTACCTACTGTGCTACTAACACTGATTTAAAGCTCTAAACATACAACAGTGATACCATTTGCTAAGCAAAACAGTTGCATATTTTGGGTAGCGGATTCAGGCTCTTGTTTCCTGTAGCTAAGGTGCAGGGCTTGAGCCTAAACAAATTATTAACCATCTGCTAACCCTAACCAGGGCATTTCACTGTCTCACACACACACACCTCAACCTTTTAATGCAAGAAATGTGGACAAAGTCTAAAATAAATAGGAACAGATTATAAATATTTCTCTCTTGAACTTGCTAGAATAACAGGATTTGTGTTAATATGCATTTTTCTAAAGGATATGAAGTCTAAACCTCAAATATCTGTCATTATTTAGCAACTTCAATCTTTTTATGAGGAAAAAACAAAAAATATGGGGCAAAAATATGTGCATTCAGCAAAAGCCTGGGCAGTTGAGGGATATGCTACCTATCTCTTACACACACACACACACGCACACACGCACACACGCACACACACACACTCACACACACAAGCACACGCACACCATACCTTTCAACCTCTTAGCACAAGAAGTCTGGGCAAAGCCTGTCACAATGGGGAGACAAAGGCGAAACTAGGGACACATTTTAAATATAGTTCTTATAAATTCAGAAAGTTGCTAGAATAACAAGATTTGTGTTAGAATGCATTTTCTAAATGATATTAAGTCTGAAAACTCAAATGCATGCCATTAGTTAGTAACTTTAATCCTTAGATCATCCTGCGGATTTCTCAAAAAAAAAAAAACAATTTTTTTGAGGAACAGACCAAAAATATAAGGCAGAAATCTGGACATTCTGTAAAAATCTGTACAGTTGAGAGGTATTACACACACATACACTCCTACCTCCCTCTTAGACCCTCCATACCTCTCAACCTTTTAGAACAAGAAATCTGGACAAAGACAGACATAATGGGGGGGGGGGGCGACCAAAAATAGGGACACCTTTTAAATATTGCTCTTACAAACTTAGAACGTTGATAGAACAAGTTTTTCATTAGTACGAACTTTTTGAAGGATATGAAGTCTAAAGTTTAAAAGTCTGCCATTATTTGCTGTCCTAATCCTCAATGATTTGCCAGGGATTGCCAGAAAAACACAGTTTTATGAGAAACAGACCACGGATGTGAGACTAAAATCTTGACATTCTGCGAAAGTCTGGACATTTCACACACACACACACACACACACACACACACACACACACACACACACACACACACACACACACACACACACACACACAAACACCTACTTTTTATACACAAATATACACACAAGCACACACACACTCCTCTTAAAAACTTAAACACACATCCACACCTACCACTGACTTGTCCAGTCACGGTCCACAGTCTAAACATCTTCAGGAATTTACATTCCATGTACGTAGACTAGGAAGATATAAATGATTCATCACACATAGAGAAGGTCTTCTGCATCTGTACGACCCAACACAAAGGAAAAAATAAAGTTTTTTTTAAAAGAAATAGGGAAGCAGAGGTGCTGGTATGCTGTACTGGTGCGTACCGGCCCCCAAAAGCCCTGGTTAAAGGCAATTTAGAGACATGCACATTAGCCAAAAATGAGGTCTTTCCTTATTGTAGCTAATCTGTCTCAGAATTGCAAATCTTTGCATCATGTAAACAGCCCCTTTTGCCACAGCTCTAACTGCCATTTGTGGAATTCTATCTGAATACCTGGAATAGTCTTGTGAGATAGGCTTTGTAAAATTAAATTGTGTATATCTAGATTTGTTTTTCTTTATATATGTATGTATATAAAGCTGACAGATCTGGTAGAACTGATTGTATTTCAGCTGATTGAAATATAATGGCTTTGTCAGTACAAGATTGCTGTATAGGGGGGATGGGGGAATATCCTCTTTTCCCCACTTTTACTACCTGGTTTTCTTCCTGGCTGCTGTGTGCTCCTGACCCAGTATTTACTGTCTTAACTCTTTCTTTCCTTTAACCTGCAATAAGGGACCTACCTGGCTACAAAGGATATCCTCATCTACCTCAAGCTTTCACAACTTAAACCAACCTTTTCTGCTGCCCCAGTACATTCACCAGTTTGAACAGTTTCTGGCAAAGTATGTTTTATTATTCCCCACGTAGAAAGCAATTCTGTGTTTAGCTTTTTAACCGTATTAATCTATTTTTGTCTCTGAGTCAGGAGAGATAGCAGCCAGACTCCTCCCCAGCACCTTTTTATTTAAGTTACTGTCTTCCCTCCCTTCACTACTTGTATACTACTGTGCCTAGTCACCCTTGTAAAATGTATACCGGCCACTAGGTGGCAGTCCGACCTAGACTTCACCCCTTACTCTCTTTTCAGTTTGTATGAGTTTTGGCTCGTTACATTCCCTCGGATTTTCGCTTCTCTTGACCTATTGCCTAACTATTCCCCTGTTTTCCTCTCTCTCTGCTCCTAGTCTGCACTCTTCTCATTCCCTTCCCTCTGCTGACTTGTTATCTCTTACTCTGTCCTCCTCTTATCACTTTCTTTTCTATCATACCTATACCACTGAAAGCTCCTTACCTGTCCACCTGCTCTCTCTTGGCTTTAGTGCTTACTGATTGTCTCTTTCTTTTCTATCATACCTATACCACTGAAAGCTCCTTACCTGTCCACCTGCTCTCTCTTGGCTTTAGTGCTTACTGATTGTCTCCATCCTCTCTTGTTCTACTACCTCTGCTACCTCTTCTTCCTCTGTTGGCCACTGCCACTACATTATACTTAAAATACTTTTAACTCTCATGCAATACTAACCTTACTCCACTTTACTCTTACTCCCTCACCTATCCCTTCCCCCTTAACACTTGCTCTATGCTCACTGTTCTCTGCCACTTCTCCACACTTCTTTATTACTTCATGTTAGCTTCTCTTTGCTATCTATGAAATCATACGATACCTGGCCATTACCTCCGATTCCTCGTTTATTTGTCCTAGCCTACTTTACCCTCCCTCGCCTATTTCCCCCTCTGATCCCTGCCCCCTCCCACCTCTACCCAACTGTTTCTTCAAGCCCTGGCTCCTCCCACTCCCACCTCATATCCTGCCCCAAGGGCATGTAGGTGGGAAGACCTTCGGGGCGCCTTTCTTTTCCTACCTGGTTTTCTTCCTGGCTGCTCCTGACCGGGTATTTACTGTCTTAACTGTAAGCATCATTATCATTTTTTCTTCTGGTATTGTTTTGTATCTGTCCTATTCATTGTTTTATTGTTATAACTACCAGGTGTACCTACATAATGGCATTTTAATTTGCATTATCAGCATTTTGCTCTCTGTGCCAAAAAAAAAAAAGCAATAGTGCTCTGTGCTTGTCGTAACATTTGTTTAATCATTAGAACTACCTGGTGTACCTTGATAAGGGTACTGTAACTTTATGAACTGCATTTCTAGCTGTGTGTGTTAAAATTGGACAGTTCCATTTATACTAGCTTTTATTGCGGCTGTGGTTACTTTGGCGTCCTTGCCGCCTAAGTTGTTTAATCACTGGCAAAGACTGCTTTGCGATTTGCATACAACAAGTTTATTTACTACATCTAGTAATATAGTGTCCTTGCATATCTAGTTATACAAACGCTGGCAACTACTTGGTGTGAGCTCTGTGTTCTATATTGAGCATTTTCTGCTTATACTTGTTTTAATTAGCAAACGCGGTTTTTGTGTACGGACCACCTAGGTTATGCTCCTGCATTTTTAAAGTATAAGACTGCAAGCAACTGCTTGATGTGATCGTTCTCCCTCGTGGACTGTGTTGCCCTGTTCTGTGGAATGGGGACCCAGCCCCCTTCTATGTCCATATACTACTCCATCTAATTTTTTTAACATCCTTGTTAGTTGAAGGGAATGCTTAGTAATATGCTCTGCCAGCCCTTTTTAATCTCTTGTTATTATTTCCTTTAAATGTGAGATTCACAGTTTATATGTCTTTGCCTTTTATGTAGTAGATCAGCTTCTTTGAATTGTGTAAGTACCGAACTAGACTTGGCGACCTAACAGTACAACGCCATTCCTCATATCAGTCTAAAGAAACAGTTCTATTAGACCCAAATAAGCGCTTTTAACGTAAAGTTAACCTAAATTGAATTAGCGTATGCACAGCAATCAGATTATGTTGAACCCTTTAATTTCCTAAAGTTCCTTATCACTTTAGCTCTGTGTATTTTATTTAAGTTGTTGTTTGTCACTTTTGAATTTCTGACTTTTCTGTCCATGGCTGTTCTGCCTGCAGTTCGTGCCTGCACTTTTTGTATTTGTCTATGCTGCGGATATCGCTAACTTTGGATAAGATTGCTTTGTATGGCTAATCTTTGGATTAATGTGTTTCTGTCCGAGCAAACTGAAAGTCGCTTGTTAGCTAATTTCACTGTATGACCCACTACTTCTACTCCTAACAAGAGATAAGCAAGGCGCCAATCTCTAAACGTTAAACAATAGGTTGATTCTTGCCTTTTTACCATGGCGATTACTACTATCACACCAAGTAGCTGTTATGTGCTTTTATTTGTTTGGGACTAAGCATAGCCTCTTGTAATTATCTTATATTACCTGCTACTGAGGACTGTTATTTTTAATGATTATTTTAATGACTCCAGGTCTTCATTGCTAATATACAATGCTAAAAGCAGCTGAAGTAATGTGTATATACACTGTTTTATCTCGACATCTGAAATTTTAGCCTTCTATTTAACTATATACCTAGGCCAGTATGTATATCTTTGTATTGCTTGTCATAGTGCTATTACTAGATTGAATGTTTCCTAGACTGGCCTTATCGGAACCTCTACATTAATATTGTTGTATTACATTTTATTTTTATTTTATTTATTTATTTATTTATTTATTTATTTAACATTTGTTGACCGGGAAAGTCCGACTAGGTTCCACAGATCCTGTTTTCAGCAGAGGCCCGGGGAGAAATGCTCCAGAAGCATGTTTTTAGAACATGTACATGAACTTGTACATTTCTCTAGTTAAACCATTTTAAATACCTAACCAATCTGTTTATCATAGTTAATCGTTTTGCCTAACACATCATTAATACCCTGTTATCTTACCTCCCTTCCCTCCTAGCTTTCTTTCCTTTAACCTGCAATAAGGGACCTACCTGGCTACAAAGGATATCCTCATCTACCTCAAGCCTTCACAACTTAAACCAACCTTTTCTGCTGCCCCAGTACATTCACTAGTTTGAACAGTTTCTGGCAAAGTATGTTTTATTATTCCCCACGTAGAAAGCAATTCTGTGTTTAGCTTTTTAACCCTATTAATCTATTTTTGTCTCCGAGTCAGGAGAGTTAGCAGCCAGACTCCTCCCCAGCACCTTTTTATTTAAGTTACTGTCTTCCCTCCATCTAGCTTACCCTTCACTACTTGTATACTACCATGCCTAGTCACCCTTGTAAAACGTATACCGGCCACTAGGTGGCAGTCCAACCTAGACTTCACCCCTTACTCTCTTTTCAGTTTGTATGTGTTTTGGCTCGTCACATTCCCTTGGATTTTCTATTCTCTTGACCTATTGCCTAACTATTCCCCTATTTTTCTCTCTCTCTGCTCCTAGTCTGCACTCTTCTCATTCCCTTCCCTCTGCCAACTTGTTATCTCTTACTCTGTCCTCCTCTTGTCACTTTCTTTTCTATCATACCTATACCACTGAAAGCTCATTACCTGCTCCACCTGCTCTCTCTTGGCTTTAGTGCTTACTGATTGTCTCCATCCCCTCTTGCTCTACCTGCTCCATTCGCCCTGTGGGCTCACTCCACTCCCCTACCCTACCCCCAAATTCCACCCACCCCCACTACCTCTAGATTTATACCCATATAGCCACACCTACTTCCTCTGCACCAACCAAACTCCACCCCTTCCTCTTCCTATCCCCTCCTCTAGTCTTACCACACCCACATCACCTTTCCCCACCTCCTTACTCAACACCTACATTGCTTATTAAAACCCCAACATGTCTGTAAAATATCCATCCTTTTCAATCCAACTACTACTCCTTCTAAACCTTACCCTCATCTACCATCTCACCCAGCCTTACCTCCTCAACCACACCCTACTCCTACATACAACATACCCTCTCCACACATCACATACCTACTATACCAACTCCATCTCTCCTGAACTTTATCCCACTAACCACATCCTATGGTTTCATTACAAACCAATCCCTTCTCATAACATCTTTACACACACTTTCCACCCCATAAACTCTGCTAATCCCTTAACCCTCACCTCTCAATCAAAACATCTCAAATACCTGTACTACGTAACTCAACTCCTAACTTCCATACTATTATCCGGTGATATACAGCCCAACCCAGGCCCAAACCTCCCCTCCTCTAATTCTAAATCTATCCTATTTGCATCCCTTAATGCACAAAGCATAGCTAACAAAATTCCAAATCTACATGCCTGGCTATCTCACAACACACCAGACATCCTAGCCATTTCTGAAACCTGGCTAAAACCACATATAAAAGATTCAGAGATAGCACCACCTAACTGCTCAATCATCAGAACAGACAGAACCCATAAAAAGGGTGGTGGAGTAGCTCTACTCTACTCATCCTCCCTATGTATATCACCCTATGATAAAGCCATCCCCCAGTTCCATAATGCAGAATTAATACTGGCTCATCTCCAGCTAAACAAACACAAATATATATACATTGTCTCTCTTTGCATTCCCCCAGGAGACAATATTCCAATACTTGAAGAAATCCTCTCCTGGCTCTCAGCTAACATTAAAAACGAAACTATAATCATGGGAGATACCAATATTAACTGGTCCTCCATTCAGTCCCCCTCTCACTCCCTTAACGTCAACCTATACAACTACTCTCAACTCATCAACTCCATTACTAGACCACACAAAGACTTCACCACTGGCAACATCCTAGACTGGATTCTAGTCTCCCACCCTCACTACTACTCAGATAGCGGAACCATACCCGACTCCCTCACTGACCACCTACCTATATTCACTAGACGTCTTCATTCTCCCTTACAAGTCACTTATAATTACATTACTACCCAATGCCATAAAAACTTTAACCCAGAAGCTTTCTTCAATACCCTAAAATCACTTAACTGGTACCCCTTAAAAACTCTACCCCTTGAAGATACGATCACTCACTTTAATACCACATTCCTAAACCTTCTAGATACTCATGCTCCTTCAAAAACCAAAAGAATAAAAAGACAATCCACCCCCTGGTTAACTATAAACACCCTAATCACCATGACTTAGAGACAAAGCTTGGACACAATATCAAAAGAACAAATCTACATCTTCCCTCAATGAATACAAAACTCTTCGTAACTTAGTTAAAAAAACTTATCTCTGCAGACCGTTGTAACTACTTCACCTGACTGCAAAGTAACCACAAAACTAACCCTCAAAAATTCTGGAGGGGTATTACTACCCTCTTAAAACCCGGGACCACAGAAAACCCTATCCCTTGCCCAAATGTAGACAACACAGATCTTGCTACCCAATTCAATTTCTTCTTCATAGACTCTATCTCCAAACTTACCTCCTCTTTTTCAAATAACAATATTTCCCTACCTCCACTTCTCCTCAGACTTCTCCCACCTCTCCACTTGCTTCTCCGCCTCTAACTTCTCCCACTTCTCCTCAGACTTCTTCCCCTCCAACTTCTCCCATGCCTCATCATGCTTCTCCCCCTCCAACTTCTCCCACTCACTCCACACCCCCACCATTCTTCATTAAACCTATTCCTACATCCATCATAAAAAAACTCCTGAAAAAACTAAAACCATGCACCAATGCCCCAGATGACATTCCCTCATACTTCCTTAGCATAGCTGCAGAAGCCATTGCCCTCCCTATCAGCATACTAATTAACCGCTCCATCCAAGAAAGTATTGTTCCTCAGATCTGGAAAAAAGCCTACATCATTCCCCTACATAAAGGTGGTACCAATACTAATATTACCAATTTCCGTCCGATCGCCATCCTCTCTCCCCTTTCAAAAGTCCTAGAGAAATGTATCCATCTACAACTCCTTCCCCATCTCCTGGACAACAATCTATTAACTCCCACACAGCATGGATTCAGACCCCATCATAGTACTATGACTGCCCTCCTATCCTTCCTAGAAACTGTGAATAAAGCAAGAGATTCTGGCCTCACTGTATCTACCATCCTACTCGATCTCTCTAAAGCTTTTGACACTATCTCTCATAACCTACGTCTTACTAAGCTATCTAATGGAAACCTTTCTCCCTCTTCCCTCCATTGGTTTACTAGCTATCTCTCCAATAGGCAACAAGCCGTCAAGTGGAAAAAAGCCACCTCCTCCTTCCTCAACACCCCTACAGGTGTTCCACAAGGTTCTATTTTAGGCCCCCTCCTCTTCAATATCTTCATCAATGACTTTTATCACTCTATCCCCCTTGCAAACATTATTCAATATGCGGACGACTCCACAATCATCTATGCTGCCTCATCCATCCCAACTCTTCTAAAACTTACTCAAGATGCCTTCACCACCACAGAACAATGGATTAAAGACAACCATCTTGCACTCAATGCTGCTAAAACTAAAGTTATGATATTTACCCCCCCCCAAAACTCATAACTTTGATAGATCTCTATTCTCCATCACCAGCCAAAACAACACATCTCTTGAGCTAGTATCTGAAACCAAACTACTAGGAGTCCAAATTGATGACAAGCTCAAATTCAACTCCCACCTTCTACTAAATATTAAAAATCTCACCAAAAACTAGGCCTGCTCTACCGTCACAATCGGTTCCTCACCTCAACTACCAAAATGACTCGCTCTACCACATTTCTCCTTCCCCTCTTCTTATAAACCTACAATCTTCCCTGAAAACCAAGCTCTCATCTTGTTACAATAAAGTAGCCAGATTCGCCACCAGTAACAAATCATCCACCCATCACTGTGAACCTCTCCATAAACTCAACTGGCTAGAGCTTCCCAACTACCTCTCCTACACTCAGCTCACCTATGCACATAAACTCATTTTCCAGCCATCCCTCTGTCCCTCTCTCTCAACTACCTTCAAAATGCATAAAACTCAAAGACTTCTATGATCTAATAATCAAAACCTCCTAGAAGTTTACAGACCCCTACCCCCTCCAGGACACAACCTCCTGTCCTTCTCACTAGCACGCCTATGGAACTCCCTTCCCCCCTTCATTTGTACAATTGCAAGCCTGCCATCCTTTAAAAAATCACTACACTCTCATTTAACATCCTCTTGGGAATGCTCCTGTTCACATCCCTCAAAACCTACTCTCTACTCCCAACACTTTTCCTCTTTCCTTTTTCTCAAATCCCAGCTAGCAAATTCATGCTGGCTCCTAGAATACAACTCTTCATTTGTACCCTGAAATTTTTAGCAAAAAAAAATAAATTTTTTTATGCCTGTATCACTTGTTTTTGTTGATATTTTTTTAGTCTAACTTATAATCAGAATTTCTACAATGTTTTTTCTTTAATTTCTCATATAAACTATGTGTGTAACATAACCTTTATATAATCTGTATGTGGAATATAATCTTTGTATAATCTTATAAGATCCACACTGGTAAGTCCCTGGTTTTCTTCCATTCTGCCCCTTATAATTGCTCTCCAACAGTTCCTTCAGGTTCTTACTCTTGACCTTGACCAGGGACTTACAAGTGTGGATCTTGTGCACAATGTTCTGTTATTCTTAGACAAGATTCAGCGTACATTAGGGACAGGGCTTATTTAGTCAAAAGTAGTAGTTTTTCCAATTGTAACAGTGAAAGGCTAATCTATTTAGGTCTATGTAAGGAGTGTGGTGTGTTTTATATTGGTAAAACTACATGAAAACTAAAAAGGAGACTTTATGAACATTTAAATGCTATTTAAGAATAGAGGATGGTAATAATGCATTATACAAACACACTTTGTTATGTCCCAAGGCAAAATGGGGCTTTTTTGTAATTGAAATGGTGCATCAGGACACTAGGGGGGGCCCATGGGACAATAGTATAGAAGTAAGAGAAGTATATTGGCAATTACTTTTGGAAGCTAATAGATTCCCTGGGCTCAATAAGCACATTTCCATTGCCCCTATATTGAGAATGAGGGCTGCAAAATTGCAATTGAGTTGAGGTTTATTAATATTTTTCATATAATATTAATATTATTTACATTTATTCTTTCCTGTATACAGTATAAACATTATCTTATATATGTTATATTTTCAATATATTAGGTTCATAGGTTCATACTAGGCTATCTGCCCAAGGGCATTTATAAGCCTAGCCCATAGTTATGTGGCTTTCGCCACCCCTTTAGTTTGAATAAAACTATGCCTATTATTTTGCTGTGCCTCTGTCAAGCAGTGACAGTGAAGTAATCCCTGGGGTATATCTGCGATCTCCCATCCATTGGTCAAGATTCCTCTTGAACAAGGCCAGCGAGGTGCTCTGCCTCACATGTACCGGGATTTTGTTCCACAGCATAGGGAGTCTCTGGGTGATGAATCTGTCCCTCCAGCACGTTCTATTAATAACCGTGTCAAGGTTTAAGTCTCCCGCCCTTGTGGTTCTGAGGGATCTAGATTTTTTGAGGTGAAGCATATTCATCAAATCTGGGTTTGACATGGCCTTATATGTCAGGCACAGGTCACCTCTGAGCAAGCGGTATGAGACTGAATAGAGCTGGAGTTCTTTCAGTCGGGCAGCATAAGACATATTTTTGAGACCCTTTATCCTTTTGGTGAGGAACTTTTGGGGCCTTTCCAGCTGCTGCAGGTGTCGGGTCAGATACATTCTGAATGGGGCATTCTACTCAATCATAGGTCTAATGAGTGATGAGTACAGGGGGACGATGACCTCCCTTGATCTAGATGTGAATCCCTTCATGATCAGTTGGGCAATGTAGAAGGTTTTCCTAACTACTTTAGCAACATGAGTGTCAAACGAAAGGCTACTGTCAACCTGGGTCCCCAGATCCCTGATGACTTCTTCTGTGCTCAGTGGATTGCCACCTATATGGTAGCTAGGGGTAACCTTGTTTTTCTCGAAGGATATGACTATGCATTTCTTGGCGTTTAACTTTAGGCCATGGCTCTGGCACCAGTTATCCATTTCTGTGAGGCCCTTCTGAAGGATATCTGGGTCAGATGTGTTTTCGACTATGGCGCCCAGTTTGCAGTCATCTGCAAACTTTGTCAGCCATAACCCTCCTGTGTTTGCTTGTACTTCAGAAAAGTAGATGCCGAACAAGAGTGGACCCAGGACTGAGCCCTGTGGGACACCACTTGTGACAGGCTTTGAGTCTGACATGGCTCCAGCAACTCTGACCCTGTGGGTTCTGTCACTTAGCCAGTTTGCAACCCATCTTGTGATGTATGGGTTTACATTCAAGCTGATGAGTTTTTCGATGATACCTGAGTGGGGTATTGTGTCAAGGCCTTTGCCAGGTCGAGGTAGGCTGTATGGACTGCCTTTCCTCATCAATGGCCTTGGTGACTGTCTCGAAAAAGTCAACCAAGTTTAAAAGGCATGATCTGCCTTTGACAAAGCCAAACTGGGTTGAATCCAAAGTCTGCAAGTTCCCTATGTCTTTATTTATGAGTTCCATTATGATCCTCTCCATGGCTTTGCAGATAAGGCTTGTCAAGCTAATGGGACGGTAATTTCCAGGGTCGGTGGAGGCACCGCCCTTGTGAAGTGGGACCACAGTCGCCGTGCGCCACTCCTTGGGTACGTATCCTGAGGTGAGGCTAAGATTAAACAGCTGTCCTAACTGCGGGTTTAATTCCTCATTGAGTTCGTGGAGCACACAGCCGGAGACACCATCCGGTCCCATGGATGCTGTGTTTTTTGCCTTGGAGAGAGCAGTTCTCACCTGGGCGTTGGAGATGTTTGGGGCTACAATCCTCTGGTATAGATATCTCTCCTTTTGGGGAGGGGAGGAGAAGTTTGCACTGAACCTGTCAGCCAGTATGTTGGCAATGTGTGTAGGTTCAGTAATCTTCACATCATTTTGAACTAATTCTGAGCATATCTGGGAGTTTCCTCCTAGGTTTCTAACATAGCCAAAGAAGGCCTTATGATTGTCTTTTGAGTCCTTGGCGATTTTTCTCTCAAAATTTGCCTTGGATGATTTTATGAGAGCTCTTAGTTTTTTACTTATAATGATCAAAGGCGTCTTACCTTTCAAGGATTTTGCTCTATCTTGTAGTAGCTTCCTCCTTTTGTTGTAGAGCTTGTTTATGGCTGGGGTCCACCAGACTGGACGCTTGCCTTTGGTACAAAGAGTCTTAGTTTTGTTTGGGATTGCCTGATCCATGCAGTCCTGTAGGTGCTGGTAGAAGGCATTTGTAAGTGATTCAGCGGTTTGAGTAATGTTTACCACTGGCTCAGGGGCCTTAAAGGAGACCACACTAGTTTTTAGAAGTGTGAAGTCGGCTTTTGAGAAGTTTTTCACTGTGGTCTTTTTTATTTCAGGTGGGGGCGGGATGAGGACCTCCAGCGAGATTAGTTTATGATCTGATCTCACCAGTGAGGGGTATACTTCCGGTGTTGAACATTGTGATCTCATGTTCGTGATGATGAGATCAAGTATGTTTTCTCCTCTTGTGGGGATGGTGACTAGTTGTTCCATGGCATTTGAGTTTATGAACTCCAGGAACCTTTGGGCTAGAGTGTTTGTGCTTGAGTAGTGTTCCCAGTCTATTTATCCCCTCCAATGTTTTCAGTAAGGCCATGTGAGGTTCCTGAGTTTGAGAGGGTGGCCTGTAACATGCTACAAATTGCAGAGCAGTCTTGCCTATGGTTAATTGCACCTGGATGGTCTCCGATGCATCGTGCATTGCCACCGACCTTGAGGTGTGGGTGTCCTTTATGAATATGGACACCCCCTCCTTTCTTGGTGTTGTCCGGATTTTGGGGCCGGAACGCATGATATGAGTTGAAACCTGATAGTGCTGGGGTGCTCTCAGGAGCCTTGAACCAGGTTTCTGTCACAGCACAGACATCAATGTTCTCCATACTGAGAAGGGCCTTGAGTGCGTGCATCTTGAGATTGAGACTTCTGGCATTGAGCAGCATTACCCTTAGTTTTTTTCCTTTTTTGTGTTCTAGGGTGGTAGGTTTAGAATTTGAGCCTTGCCTAAAAAAGGCACTATGGGGGTGGCAAGAGCCTTTGCCAATATCCGGAAGCCTAGGGATGACAGGTGCAAGCCGTCCCTTGCGAAGCAGCGTGGCTTGTCTAGCATGTCATCCCAGGCAGACAGACATTGGATCCCCTTTGAATGACACCAGAATTTAAGCCAATTATTAAAGCTGATCATCTTATCACTGTATTGTGGCATCATTCTAGGTGAAGGCAGGATACTGCTCAAGGTCAGGGTCATACCTGCCTGGGCTACATAATCAGAGAGCTGCTCAATGTCTCTTTTCATGTAGTCCAAGGAGGTACGTCTCAGGTCGTTGACACCAGCGTGGACAATGACTGAGTCGAACTTGTACCTGCTGTTGAGAGACCTGAGTGCTTGCGTTATGTGGCGGATTCTAGTGCCCGACAGGCAGCTTACTGTGACCTTCTCCTTACTCAGTCTGGTGAGCGGGACGTCAGTGTGTCTGACTATGGAGTCACCTATGACAAGTATGTTTGGTGTTGTATTTGGCCTTAAGGGCAGTGACTGCTTTGCATACTGATTTTGTTGTTTATGTGTTGTTTGTGTGGTGTATTGAGTTTGCAGTTGCTTGGGTGTCTGCTTTGGAGGCCTCTGCTGTTTAGGTAAATTTTACTCAGAGCCTCCGAGTATGTCTTAGTGTGTTTATGTGTTTGATTCAGTGGTGTGGTTGAGTTATGTGAGACTGGTATTGTGGTGTGTGTAGTTGCCTTCTCCTCCTGCCTGGTCTTGCTAGTCCTGAGTTGAGAGAGCTCAGCCTCCAGTCTGGCTAAATAGCTGCATCTCTCACAAGTGTTAGTGTTACGTGGGAGGAGGAGAGGGTTGTCCGTGTACATGAGGCAATTGCAACATTGTCTCAGAATTCCCAGATTCACCAACTGGGCAGGAGAGGACGCCAGCATCTGACCCTTCAACATGCTAGAAAGAATTATGAGTTGGTATGAGACAGAAAAGTAGTGGGGTTAGCAGGGAAGTGGGCACTCCTGGGGGGTTTTGCTAGTGAGAGATTTGTATAATATAGGAGTGCTTGACCTGCAAAGAGAATGCTTATAAGACAAGGGATATGCTTATAAGACAAGTGCTGAGCTTTTTGAAAAGAAAAAGCTAGTTGGAACAAGTGCTGCACTTTTTAGTGAAGGTGTAAACTGTTTAGGTTCCTAACAGAGCAGTTCTAAGGGAAAAATTGAAGAACAGACTTTCTGGAGCCTTGTTTAACCGGCGCTGCCCGATGCTGCTCTAGTGGCAACTCCGCGCTAAAGCACGTTAAAGCGTGCTTGATAGCAGGGGCTGGAAAGAAGCAGGAATAGACCCGAAACGGACAATAAAACTACAGTTTCAAGTCAGTAACCACCTCTACGGGGGGCAGGGAAGCTGCTCAATGTTATTCACTGCCACTGATCAACAGAGAGACCCTCCTTCAGCCCAAGCAAAAATGACCTCACAGAAACTTTCAAACAGTTCAGGAACAGCAAGCCTGTAACTGAACTTTTTTAACTCTCAGAAAAGTGGGAAAAAAGCACGATTTATTTTTTGTTTTTGTTTTTTACAGAGATAGCAGAGGTTCACAAGTAATATCAAGTTATAACAGTGCAGTAAATGACCCCACACAAGAGTGCTAGGTCAAAGACAGAAAATATGCAAGTTTTAAGAAAAAAACGATTTAAAATTAAGTGCAAACAGGAAATTCAGCAAACAGCTTTTGGTTGTGCTCTAAATACAGCTACTAATACAGAAATCAAGTTCAACAAGCCAGAAAATGCTCAAGCTAGGCAGCTATGCAGAAAAACTTAGCAAATAAACAGAGAAAAAATACTTAAAATCTCAAAAGTGGCTCCCTTCTTCTCTCAGCGTTTTTTCCTCTTGGAGGGTGCTTCACCAACAGCCAACAAGCCTGAAAAGACTTTGCTTCTATTATTTTAATAAGAGTATTTTATAGATTTTTTAGTATGTATTCACATGTTACATTAGTATAAGTATTGTTTTAAATCGGTCACTTATTGTACAGAAATTTGATTTTATTAGCACGGAGTCTCTTATTTATTATATATTTTTTAACATGTAGTGTTTGTATATTTGTTCATTTATGCTCAAGCAACGTTTGATGTTTTTAATGAATATTTTTAGAATTTTAAGAGCAGATGTTTAGTTGTACTAATTAGAGAGCTATTTAAATAAATTATTCTGTTAGGTTAATGTAAATGTGGAAGGGAGGGTATAAAAGCTGCTTTAATTAAAGGCTTGTTGTTACATCTGATGAAGTCTAGTGGATGAAAACGCATTGGAGTATTTGACGTTTGAGTTTATGTATTAAACCTTTTGTTGCTGCTACATGTTTCTTTCGTGATTTGTTCGGACACCTCCAACTGGTACCTTTTGTTACTGTTTTTGGTTTCTGAAGTATTTTGTACTATTCTGATCAATGGTAACCCATGGAGCTCAAAGTAGACACTAGTTCAAAGTGTAATGTTATGTCAGCAGAAACATTTGCTAAGGTAAGAGCTGGTGACTAACTTAATTTGACTAATTGTGTGAAACATGTTGCTTATGGAGGTGAAGAAATTCAAACTGAAGGCTCAGTAGTGCTTTCATGTTATTCGGCTGCGAACAGTTACAGCTTGCAATTCTATGTGTTCAAAGACCTGTGCAGTCATTGATTGGTCTCAGAGAAAGTTTGAGAATAAAACTGTTTTCTTTTACCAGAGAAGTCCATCATGTTAGCACGTGTCCTAGTTCCAGTTTCACTGATGCTATTTTCTCAGAGTATGCTGATGTTTTCAATGACAGCTTGGCAAATTTCCTGTTGCATACTCCATGAAAGTAGACTCAGAGGTCAGGCCAGCAAGGAGAGTTCTGATAGCTATGCAGAAAAAAGTCAAGGTTCAGTTGGATAAAATGGTGCAGCAATGTTCATAGGTGTGTATGAGCCTTTACAAGCCTAGCCCATAGGATTACCCTGGCATCGTGCCACCCGACCTTAGTTCCCCGTGCCTCTGTCAACTGGAGCCACTGAATTGATCCCCAGTGTGAATTTTCTATTTCCCATCCACTCATCAAGATTTCTCTTGAAGAGGGCCAGTGAGGTGCTCTGTTTGACATGTAAGAGAAGTCTATTCCATAGCATGGGCAGTCTATGGGTTATGAACCTGTCCCTCCAGCTTGTTCTGTTGATTGTGGTATTGAGATTGAGGTCTCTGGAGTGTGTGGTGTGGAGGGATTGGGATTTCTTTAGATGTAGCATTTCTAACAGAACTGAATCAGACATAAATTTGTAAGTCAAGCAGAGATCGCCTCTTAGTAGGCGATATGAGACAGAGAATAGTTGGAGTTTTTTGAGTCTGTCCATATAGGACAAGTGTTTAAGGCCTAGGATCCTCTTTGTGAGGTACTTATGCGGCCTCTCCAGTTGTTGCAGGTGTCTAGTGAGGTACATGCCAAATGGGGCATTGTAATCAATGATTGGCCGAATGAGGGAAGAGTAGAGGGAGACAATGACCTCTTTCTTCTTTGATGCAAAACCCTTAGTAATCAGATGTGCCACATAGAAGGACTTTCTGACCACAGTGACAATGTGGTGGTCAAAAGAGAGGTTGCTGTCAACCTGTGTTCCCAGATCTCTTATAACTCCTATTGTGTTCAGTGGACTACCATTGATGTGGTAAATCATGGGAACCAGGTTTTTCCCAAAGGGGATGACACACTTTTCATGGTTCTGACACCAGTCATTGGTCTTAGTGAGGCCTTTCTGTAGGATGTCAGCATCACTTGGGGAATTAATAATAGCTCCCCACTTGCAATCGTCTGTGAAATTTGTCAACCAGAGTCCCTTCATGTTGGCCTGGACTTCAGAGAAGTAGATACCAAACAGTAGAGGACCCAGGACCGAATCCTGTGGGACTCCATTCATGACAGGTCATCAGTCTGACTTGGAGTCAGCTACTTTCACACTGCGGGTACTATCTGTGAGCCAGTTTGCAACCCACCTAGTGATATAGGGGTTGATGCCTAGCTTAGTGAGTTTTTCTATGATTCCTAAGTGGGGAATGGTATCAAAGGCTTTGGCCAGATCAAGGTAGGCTGAATGAAGCACCTTGCCTTCATCCACAACTCTGGTGACTGAGCAAAGAAGTCGACCAGGTTGAGCAGGCATGGAAATACCCTTCACAAAACCCAACTGTATGGTGTCCAGAGTTTGGAAATTCCCTATATCTTTGTTTATTAGGTCCATGATGATGTGTTCCATCCCAGGGTCTGTAGTCGCTCCTCCTTTGTGGAGAGGGATGACTGTAGGAGTGCGCCATTTGATAGGGACAAAGGCTGAGGTGAGGCTGTGATTGAACAGGGCACACAGGTGAGGTACCAGTTCACTCTGTAGTTCATGTAGAACACAGTCAGGGATATTGTCAGGTCCCATAGAAGCTGTATTCTTGGCCTTGGACAGTGCTGTTTTAACCTGTGCAGCAGTAATACTGGCTGCCTGGCAATCTACTGATATTGTGCTTGCTCCTTTGGTAGGGGGGAGAGAGGGGTAAAGTTGGCACTGAATCTGTCGGCCAGTATATTGGCAATATCTGTTGGCTCGGTATAGCAGGTACCATTGTGCAAACCAGAGCAAATCTGGGTATTGCTGTGGAGATTCTTTACATTACTATAGAAGGCCTTGTGGTTGTCTTTACTATCTGCTGCAATTCTGTCTTCATAGCTAGCTTTAGAGGATTTAATGAGGGATGTCATCTTTTTGTTGAGGCTGATAAGGGAGTTTTTCCAGTCTTGGGACTTCACCTTTTTTTGCATCAGTTTATTCCTTCTGTTGTAGAGTCTATTTTTGGCAGAGGACCACCAGATTGGCTTCCTTTTTTTGGAGTAGAGCATCTTGGTTCTATTTGGTATGGTGAGATCCATGCATTTGTGTACATGTTTGTACAGTGCATTCGATTATGATTCAGCGGTCGTGCAATTATTTTCCATTTGCATGGGTGCAGTGAAGTTAGCCATCTCTGTTTTTAGGAGCCCAAAGTTAGCTTTAGAGAAGTTTTTCATGGTGGTTACCTTTGTGGGGGAGTGGGTGGGAGGGATGTGGATTTCCAAGGTGATTAGTTAGTGGTCGGATCTACCCAGGGAGGAGTTGACTATTGGTGTAGAGCAACAGTCACCCATGTTAGTAATGACCATGTCAAGGATGTTACTACCTCTAGTGGGGGTAAGAATGAGCTGGTCAAGGGCACTGGAATTAATGAATTCCAAGAAACATTGGGAAATTGCATTGGTACACGAGTAGTTTTCCCAGTTAATGGAGGGGTAGTTGAGTCACTCAATATGAGACTGTTAGGTTGGACCCTAATATTCTCCAGGGTGCTTAGGAAAGTGGTGTGTGAGGCTTGGGCCATGGTTGGGGACCTATAGCAGATGACAACCTGAATCGCTGTCTTACCCAATGTTAGCTGCACCTGAAGTATCTCTGATGAATTATGATGGGCTACCAGTCTGGAGGTGAGTGCATCCTTTATGAATATGGAAACACCACTGCCTTTGGAGCTTGTAATTTGTCAGATTACAGAACCAACTGAATGGGTATCTTCCATGGTAGCTGTTTATAAAAAGAGTTCAGATGAAATCAGAATATGCATTGACCCATGAGACTTGAACAAAGCATTAAAGACACCTCATCATTCTATGCATACAGTCGAGGAAGTCGCAGCCCTGATGCTAAATGCCACTGCTTTTTTCTGTCCTGGATGCAAACAGCTCATTTTGGGAAGTGATGCTTGATTGCAAATCTTCATTACTGACTACATTCAGTACCCCATTTGGTAGATATAGATTTCTCAGGATGCCCTTTGGAATAAATTCTGCAAATGAAGTCTTTCAGCATGCAATGGAGCAATTTGTTCAGGTTATCCATGTACCATAATAGTAGATGATTTATTTGTTGGAGGCAATGGAGTAGCAGAGCATGACAGAAACCTCAAGAAAGGTCTAGACAGAGCATGTAAAGTGAACTTGAAGCTCAGTCCTCTGAAGTGTAAATTCAGGCTACTAGAAATTACATATGTTGGTCATTTATTCACTAGCACTGGCTTGCAACCTGATCCATCCAAGCAAGCAGTCATTCTTGAGATGCCAGCACCTGACAATGTCCAAGTCCTACAGAGTTTCCTTGGCATGGTTAACTATTTGGGCAAGTTTATATCAGACTTTAGTGAACTGTCAGCACCTTTAAGGGAGTTGACATGCAAAAATGTTGCATGGTCATGGTTGGAACAACACCAAAGAACATTTGATGACCTCAAGCAGATAATTGCTACCCCACGTACATTAAGATACTATGATGTCAACAAACCAGTAATTATTTCCTGTGATGCTTCAAAGTTTGGTCTTGGTGCAGGTATTCTTTAAGAGGGCAGACCAGTAACCTATGCATCTCGAACTCTTAGCCAACCTGAGATGCAGTATGCTTAAATTGAGAATGAACTTTTGGCATTTGTGTTTGCTTGTTTGAAGTTCCATGATTATATTTATGATGGAGCTATTCAGATCGAGACTGATCATCAGCCTCTAGTCACTATATTAAAGAAACCTATGCATACAGCTCCAGCAAGAGTACAAAGAATGATGCTCAGAGTGCAAAAGTACAACTTCAAAATGGTCTACACAAAAGGCAGACTTCTTTATTTTGCTGATACCTTATCCAGATCACCCAGAAATACAACAGAACAGCTTGGTGCAGAGAATTTTGACTTTGATGTCATGGAAGTGTATACTTTTTCTATCATGATACTTGATGAGCTGAGATATCTTACAAAGACTGATCCAGTATTGCAAAAGCTCAACCACTTCACTGATGTTGGATGGCCATCAAAGCAATCTTGTGTACTGTCAGAAGTTCAACCTTATTTTCCTTAGCGAGATGAGATGTTGATGGAAGATGGTATCATTTTCAAAGGTCCTAAAGTTGTCGTTCCTACTTACTTATAACATGAATACATCCAGATTTTACATTATGGGCACCCAGGTTCCGATCCTGCCAAAAGAAGGGTGAGGGGACTAGTATTTTGGCCTTCTCTAGGAAAAGACATTGATAAAGTACTTTCATCTTGTTCAGTATGCAACAGTACTAAACCACATCTGCAAGAAGAGCCATTTCAGCTAAGCCAAATTCCTTTACTACCTTCTTCAACAGTAGCCACTGACATATTCAAGTGGAACAATTAGCATTACTTAGTGTTGGCAGACTCGTATTCGAACTGGTTTGAGATCAATTTGCTAACTAACCTAACATCCATTACTGTTATTACTAAGTTGAAATGTTATTTTTCAGTCCACGGTAGTTCACACAAACTTATCTCTGACAACAGTACCCAGTTTATCGGTCAATTGTTTCAGAAATTTGCAAAAGAGTGGGACTTTGTTCATACTACTAGTAGTCCAGAATACCCAAAGTCAAATGGCCTGGCTGAGTGTGCAGCGCAGAGTGCAAAGCAATTGCTAGAGAGGTGAAAGTATGACAATACCGATGTCTTTTTAAACTTACTCACTCTTAGAAATATACCCCGTGACAACATCGTAGATACAGACTCTAGATCTCAGAGCAATCCACACATTGTTCCTACTGAAGAACGTCATAACACCTACTTCTGTTCCTGATGATGTCCCAGATGTCCCCAAAGTCGAATATTCAGTAAAGACAGTCCCTGTTGTTAGACCCAATTCTAATTTCTATGTCACATGATTTGGTCATATTTCTAGACCCAGTGTGAAATACACAGCAGCCTGGACATAGTTGTTTATGTGTACATAGTTATGTATAATTGCATGTCGAAGAATTATTTCTGTACAACTGCATGTCAATCAAGATGGTCATTAATGCATGCACTATTTCTCAAAGATGGAGGATCCTTTAGAAACATTTTCATGTGTGGCACATGCATATAAATAGTGACCACTAGCAGGCAGCAGTGCCACTTTGGGAGAACAGTCACAGTGTGAACATGTATGAGTGTGGTAGTCAGTCTGTTTATAAGTTTACCTAAGTTTAAGTTTCTAAGCCTCAGTCCTTATGTGTTTGTATATAATAAAGCTGCTTGAACAGAAGCCACAACTGTTCGTCTGTTTTATCCTGACCAGACAGTAGGTGTCGCTCATCGTGAGATCATCATTTTGGTTTGTCAAAGAAAGGTTATGTCTTATATATCACAGGCCTAAAGCAGATGCCCTATGCTGACCGCTTTAAAAAACTCCAGCTATACTCTGTCGCATATCATCTACTCACAGGCAATCTCTGCTTAACATACAAGGCCATGTCAAACTCAGAGCTGTTGGACATGCTACACTTAAAGAAATCCCAATCCCTCATAGCCACACGCTCCAGGGATCTAAACCTTGTCATCACAATAAACAAAACAGGCTGGGGGGATAGGTTCCTGACCCAGAGATTCCCCAGACTCTGGAATAGATTGTCCATACATGTCAAGCAGAGTGCCTCTTTGGCCCTCTTCAAAAGGAACCTTGACGACTGGATGGGAGAAAGGAAATTCACCCCAGGAATCGCGTCAGTCGCCCTGCTAAGCAGGGGTCCAGAGAAGTAAATAGTGTGGGAAGAAATAGCCAGGGAATTGTTATGGCTAGGCTTGTATAGGCCCTAGGGCTGATAGCCTAGTACCAGCCTATGAACCTATATAGATAGATAGATAGATATAGCTCAGTTGCTTGAATGACCAGCTACACCAACATCCAAAATATCAATGTAATTGCACCTAAACACCAAATAACAACATGTTTTGACACCAAATACAAGTGTTTTTGCAGGGAGCAAGCCCCCAGAACCCACCATGTGGGAGGTTGTACTCTCCACACCCCCCTGCTAATTGTATATACTAACTCTAAGATTGTACAATCCTCAGGGAGAGGAAATATTCCCCAGTCCTGATATTGACATAGCTGGTTGTACAACACACTGCCCTAAACTGCGTGTGTGTGTATGTGAGTGTGTGTGTGTGTATTTATATCCATAGGCATGCATGTATCTGTTTGTCTATCTATATATCCATTGCTTATCATACTATTACAAAATGATGGTTTTGTTGACTTGGTATACAACAACTGTTTTATTAAAAAGTCAGCTTTGACCTTATTTGGCAGTAACTGACAGATGTCTGTTTATTCTTTGTCGAGTGGCAAAACCAGTGTTAAGCACAGCCCGTCAGCTGTAAGAACCAGGGTAAAAATGCATTACATAACGTTGTCAATAGATTCATTGAAGCAAGAAATTACTTATGATATCATCATGCACGTTCAGGAGCAGCCAGATGATTATTAAACAATGAAGGTAACCTTCAGTGCATGGTGATATGCTGTATAAAGTTTGAATTCTCCTTCCTTATGCCTAACAGCACTTGGTTAACAGAGCCATTTTAAGTTTCTTTGTAACTGTTTTTATGCTTTACAATCACCTGATTGTATGATTTCTTTCCCAGCCATTTCACAGTGGCATCACCTCCTCCGTATCCTATCTAGAAGATCCTGGTGATTGTTTCTGACAGCTACTTGTTCTAATCTCCCTGTTAGTAAAGTTTTCATGAGTTATGAGCTTTCGGGGCATTAAATGCCATCTCTGAGCAACAAGCAGGGCATGATTAGTAAATAATGCTAGGGATCGTTACCCCAGCAAACATGTCAGCTGAGCCCTGCTGCTATAATGCTATGTTTGCCACCATAATTTAAAAGTCTGGAAATGTTAATATTCCCACAGTACAAGCTGAATACATTGATTCCCTGGCTAGAAATGGCATTCAATGCCTTGGCATACTGAACCCTAACTGCATCCATTTCTCACGTTTCATACTCAGTAAGAAAAGTAGAAGTGCTTCATCCTATAAGTTGCAGGTCACTTTGCTGATACGCACGCCCACACACACACACACACACACACACACACACACACACACACACACACACACACACACACATGCACACGCACACACACACACACACACACACACACACACACACACACACACACACACACACACACACACACATGCACACACAAACACTAACACACACACACACAACACACACACACACACACACACACACAAATGTATATATTGGCATCAATCCCCTTTTTCCCATTTTGTAGATGGGGTTGGGGTGTCACATTAACAGTGACCATCAGCAAGAGCCAGTGTTCACACCACCAGGTAAAACACCTGAAAAAATATATCACATTTAATTAATTTTAAAATTTATCATTTAGCTGGCAAAATAATTAAAGGAATACCTGTTTAGCAATGTTCTGCATGGAGATGATGCCTGTGTTACTTCAGCTGTACATTCCTGTATGGTGTCTAATATATTTTAAAGGAATACATGTTCAGCAATGCTCTGCACGGAGATGATGCCTGTGTTATCTCAGATGTACATTCCAGGCTGGTGTCTAATGTATTTTAAAGGAATACCTGTTCAGCAATGCTCTGCACAGAAATGATCCTGTGTTGTCTTAACTGTACATTCTTAGATGGTATCTAATATATTAAACACTTCCAGGATGTGTTTCACATCACGTGCACAAAGGTTGCTTATAGTAATTGATAACATGATATGAATGATTACAAAACCACGGTTTGTGAAGAAAGAATATTATGCCAGCTCAAAAAGTAATGTTTAACTCTTTCTTAACCATGTTTTATAACACTCATGCAAAGGGCAATTTGCAAATAACATAATATTTAACTTTAAATTTTTTATTGTCAATCTACTATTATACAACAACCCCCCATTAATATTTCAAAACGTGCATGCTGATTGGTCAGCGTGCACGTTGTAAATTAAAGACTTATACTAATGGAAAAGGTCCGGTCGCCCGGAATTTTTCCATTAGTATAAGTCTTTTTTTTTTTTTTAACGCAAGATCTCTGTTGCTTTTTAGAACCTGTCTCGCTATGTTAAAGGAGTTTAACATAGCAAGACAGCTTTAAAAAAAGTAACGGAGATCTTCCTTTCTCCGTTGCTTTTTTTAAAGCTGTCTCGCTATGTTAAACTTCTTTAACATAGCAAGACACTTTGAAAAAGCAACGGAGATCTTGCTTTCTCCATTGTTTCCACCCACAGCTCTGATGTACTGTGTAAGCATACGCATGCACAGTACATCAGAACTGCCGCAGAATACCAGACAGCTGTGAAAGGGCAGCACGGAGGCATTATAGAATGCCATTATTTAAGAAAAGTAAGTATTTTTTTTCTTAAATAATGTCATTGTATAATAGCAATAACCCACTTCTGGGTGTGGGTAATGCTGGACTTACCCACGGTTGTCTTTGGCCACTCGGGCTTCGCCCTCATGACCAAACCACACCAACCATGGGTAAATCCAGCATTACCCACACCCAAGCATGGGTTATTGCTTAATTGTTGTACGTGTTTGATCACTATTTATCATCATATGTGGAAGCCATCACCTGTGCATCTACAACTAGTTTAGTGATGGAATCTCTGAATTTTAGTTTTGTCTTTTATACTGTTGCTGTATTTGCTATCATGTCAGATTCTGAGGGTAGAACATTTTCTTGCCTAAGGAGTCTCTGCCTGATTATCTTTCAGATCTCTATTGCTTTCCCTGTAATGGCATTTGTAGCATGAAAACTTCAGTTTGTTTTCTTTTGTTGATTATTTCTCTTCTCCTGTCCCACAAAATAGTACATCTATGGAGCTTTATTAGGGCAGGAATGCATAAAAACAGAGTTTGTTGACTTGAAATGAAGGGGGTCCCTCAACAAGATTTGTCTAAAAGTTCTAGTACCTTTCACCTCCTCACTCTTCACAAAATTAACAAACATTGTTGCTCATTTGAATAACAAAATATCTGGAATTTCATTTTCTTATAGTTAAAATTTATTTGTGAGACAATATTTAAATGTTCACATTACAAAATTGTTGGATGGTATGGTGGTTAATAGTATATATAGGAAGCGTTAAACAAAAATTATTTTGTGAAGTCCCATAGCTGCAACCTCCCGCATATTCTTCATAACATTTTACGAATCAGAAGGATTTGCAGCTTTAATGATACCTTTCTAAAGAAGTTAATCACTAAAATCTAGGGTTTCTTAACAGATGGTACATCAAAGACAGGTTTGCCCAAGCAATAACTAAGATTTCTACTTGCTCTACAGGCGAAGTGTTGGCATATAGAAACTGAAATACGGTTTCCAAACACTTTTGGTTGCAAAACACACATTATTAGGTGACTCATACAGCAATACTAACTGCGGTGGTGGTGCTGCAGTAGCGCTATCGCCTGACAGTAAGACATTGTTCCGTTCGATTCTCAGCTAGAGCGTCTTCTGTCTAGAGACATGCATGAATGGGCATACCTTTGTTGAAGGTTGTGCATCAGGGCTGGCAACACAGCACATAAAAATCTACTGCCAATCATTAGCAGACCGGGTACACTGTAGCAGGATATATTTTTCAGGGGCATTCTTCTTGCTGGCTGCATCTTGTTTTCCTATAAGAAGGGCAAACATTTAGCTTAACATTTTGTTTATTTTAAGAAGTCTGATGCTAGGGTAGGATTTTTTTTTATCTGGGAATCCACCCAGGAGATGTTTCAATTGTGGGCATTTTCAGCATTATTCCATGTATGTAAAATGATGTATTCTACTGGAGTAAGTACTACCAATTTATTGAAAATGAATCATTATGGAACTTGTCAAACAGATTAGATTGCACACCAAGTTCTCGGTAATTTTGGCTCTTTTTATGTTTGACAGATAATGTCGTATGTGTATTTATATTAGTGATATTAACCGCCATATAGAAAGAAGTGCTGGTTTAAACATCTCTCCAAACGCCACGCAACTCTTTCTTTTTTCTCTTTCATTTGAATTGACAGGGTACTGAGAAAACATTTAGCCATGACTCACAAGTACTATATACTTGATCAAAAGAAACAAAGATGGTCATTTTTTCTTCAGGATATATTTCCTCCATGACTAAATGAGTTTATTTAAATTGAAAAGGTGATACATTACAACATGGAATGGTGTATTTATTTATTTATTTCCTGTTTTTCAATTTCTACTTTTGGATTTACAATTTTGTTAAAAATTCTGTTGTATTGCCATATTCAGCTGATTGCCACTATTGATATTAAGAGTTATATTTACTTTTTAATATATCTATAGGTTTAGATATTTCTCTTCTTACAATATATTTACACCAAATGACCACAGGACATTGTTATGTCTTTTGAATGGTGACTCCCAGTTTGTTCCTTTGAGTGTTTTGTTTGTTGTTTATTACAAGTGAGGTAGGGTTTCTTAAAAGATAGAATGAAATCTCTTGATTTCATAGGTTCCTAGGTTCATACTAGGCTATCTGCCCTAAGGCATTTACAAGCCTAGCCAGAGTGTGTTTGGTTTTCGCCACCCTTTGAATTGAGTTTACTGTGCCCTTTATAAGGTTAGTTTATTGTGCCTCGGTCTAGTAGTAAACCTACGATCTCCCATCCACTCGTCAAGATTACTCTTGAAGAGAGTCAGCGAGGGGCTTTGCCTAACATGTACTGGGATTTTATTTCAGAGAGAAGGGAGCCTCTGGGTTATGAATCTGTCCCTCCAGCATGTCCTATTTATTTCTGTTCTGAGGTTCAAGTCCCTCGAGCGCGTAGCTCTAAGGGATTTGGATTTTCTGAGGTGGAGCATGTCCATTAATTCCGGGTTGGACATAGCTTTATACGTCAGGCATAGATCGCCTCTAAGTAGGCGGTATGCAACTGAGTAGAGCTGGATTTTCTTTAACCGAGCAGCATATGGCATTTGTTTGAGTCCCTTGATCCTCTTTGTGAGGTACTTTTGGGGTCTTTCTAGTTGCTGCAGGTGTCGAGTAAGGTACATCCCAAATGGGACATTGTATTCTATTATGGGCCTGATGAGGGATACCTCTCTTGATCTAGATGTGAAACCTTTCATGATAAGGTGGGCTATATAGAAAGTCTTTCTAACCAATTTGGTAATGTGGTTGTCAAAGGAGAGATTGCTATTGACTTTGGTCCCCAGGTCCCTAATTACTTCCTCCGTACTTAATGGGTTACCACCTATGTGGTAATTTGTGGGCACTTTGTTTTTGCCAAAGGGTGACTATACATTTTTTGGCGTTTAGCTTTAGGCCATGGCTCTGGCACCAGTTATCCATCTCTGTGAGACCCTTTTGAAGGATGTTCGTGTCAGCTGGTGAGTCGATTATGGCACCCAGATTGCAGTCATCTGCGAACTTGGTCAGCCACAGTCCTCCTGTGTTAGCCTGTATCTCAGAGAAATATATACCGAACAAGAGAGGTCCCAGGACTGAGCCTTGTGGGATGCCACTTGTAACTGGTTTCGAGTCTGACATGGCTCCAGCAATTCTGACTCTGTGAGTTCTGTCTTTGAGCCAGTTTGCAACCCATCTAGTTACATAGGGGTTTATATTTAAGCTGGATAGCTTATCTATGATGCCCGAGTGGGGTATTGTGTCAAATGCTTTTGCAAGATCCAGGTAGGCTGTGTGGACTACCTTCCCTTCATCTAAGGCCCTGGTGACTGCCTCAAAGAAGCTGACCAGGTTCAAAAGGCAGGATCCACCCTTAACGAAGCTGAATTGGGTAGGATCTAGTGTCTGTAGGTCCCCAATGTCTTTGTTTATGAGTTCCATGATGATCCTCTCCATAGCTTTGCAGACTAGGCTAGTCAGGCTTATGGGGCAATAGTTTCCAGGGTCCATAGAAGCACCACCTTTGTGGAGTGGGACCACTGTTGCTGTACGCCATTCTTTGGGCACATATCCTGTAGTAAGGCTGAGATTGTACAGCAGCTTTATGTGAGGGTTTAGTTCTTCTTGGAGTTTATGTAGGACGCAACCCGGGACACCGTCTGGTCCCATTGATGCTGTGTTTTTTGCTTTGGAGAGGGCGGCTTTCACCTGAGCATCTGAGATGT
Source organism: Protopterus annectens (assembly GCF_019279795.1). Lineage (NCBI taxonomy): Eukaryota > Metazoa > Chordata > Ceratodontiformes > Protopteridae > Protopterus > Protopterus annectens. The sequence goes on along the minus strand of NC_056729.1, from coordinate 1,850,974,781 downwards.
TAGGGAGGCAGCACTCTGCTGGGATAGATATTTGCTCTTTTGGGGGAGGGGGGGAGTTTGCACTGAACCTGTCTGCCAGGATGTTGGCAATGTCCATAGGTTCTGTGTATTTTTTGTCATTTTGGATCAACTCTGAGCATATCTGGGAGTTGCATCCCAGGTTCCTAACATAACTGAAAAAGGCCTTGTGATTATCTGTAGTTTCCTGTGCAATTTTTCTCTCAAAGCTGGCCTTGGAGGATTTTATGAGGGATCTTAGTTTTTTGCTAGTACTGATCAGAGATGCCTTCCCTTTTAGGGATTTTGCTCTATCATGTAGTAGCTTCCTCCTTCTGTTGTACAGCTTATTTATGGCTGGGGTCTACCAGACTGGACGCCTGCCTTTGGAAGATTTGGTCTTGGTTTTGTTTGGGATAGCATGATCCATGCATTCCTGGAGGTGTCCATAGAATGCATTTATATAGGATTCTGCAGTTTGGGCCATAGTTTCCACTTGCCTGGGGGCCTTGAAGGATTCCACCTCAGTTTTGAAAAGTGTGAAGTTCGCTTTTGAGAAGTTCTTCACTGTGGTTTTCTTGTCTGGGGGTGGGGTCGGGATATGGATATCCAGTGAGATTAATTTATGGCCCGATCTTACCAATGAGGGGTATACCTCTGGTATGGAGCATAGAGTCCCCATGTTGGTGATGATTAGGACAAGTATGTTTTCCCCTCTTGTGGGAGTGGTGACTAGTTGTTCCATAGCATTTGAGTTTATAAATTCTAGGAACCTTTGGGCTAGGGTGTTGGGGCTTGAGTAATGCTCCCAGTCTATGTTTGGGTAGTTGAAGTCACCCAATATAATGGTGTTTGGAGAGATCTTCATATTCTCTAGTGTCTTCAGGAAGGCTGAGTGGGGTTCCTGAGTTTGAGAGGGTGGTCTGTAACATGCTACAAACTGAAAAGCAGTTTTGCCCACTGTTAGTTGCACATGGATGGTCTCCAATGCTTCATGCAGCGCCACTAACCTGGAGGTGTGGGGATCTTTGATGAATATGGATACTCCCCCTCCTTTTGTGGATCGGTCTGAGTTTTGGGGCTGAAAAGCATGATATGAGGTATAACCTGGTAGTGCTGGGGTGCTCTCTGGAGCCTTGAACCAGGTTTCTGTCACTGTACAGATATCGATGTTCTCCATACTGAGGAGGGCTTCAAGTGAGTGCATCTTGAGGTTTAGACCTCTGGCGTTTAGCAGCATTACCCTTAATTTCTTATTCATTGTGCTGTCTATGGTGGTGGGTTTGTCTTTTGAGCCTTGCCTAAAAAAGGCACTATGGGGGTGGAAAGAGCCTTTGCCAGTATCCAAATGCCCAGGGGTGACAGGTGCAAGCCGTCCTTAGCAAAGCAATGTGGCTTGACGAGCATGTCATCCCAGGCCGACAGACACTGGATCCCCTTTGAATGACACCAAAATTTTAGCCAATTGTTAAAATCGATCATTTTGTTTTTATACTGTAGCATCATTCTAGGTGAGGGTAAGATGCTGCTCAAGGTCAGGGTCATACCGGCCTGGGCTACATGATCAGAGAACTCCTCTATGTCTCTCTTCATGAAGTCGAGGGAGGTATGTCTCAAGTCATTCACACCAGCATGGACAATGACTGAGTCATATTTGCACTTGCTTTGGAGTGAACTGAGTGCTTGTGTTATGTGGTGGATCCTAGCGCCCGACAGGCAGCTCACTGTGACCTTATCTTTGTTGAGCCTGGTGAGCGGGACGTCAGTCTGTCTGACTATAGAATCACCTATTACAAGTGTATCAGGTGTGTTATTTAGCCTTAAGGGCTGTGACTGTTTGGCACACTGACTTTGTGAGCTATGTGTTACACGTGTTTTGTTTTGGGGTGGTGTTTGCTTGGATGTCTGCTTTGGTGGTCTCTGCTGCTTAGGCAGATTTTTATTTAGAACCTCCGAGTATGTTTTTGTGTGTTTATGTGTTTGGTTTGCTGTTGTGATAGGACTATGTGAGACTGGATTTGTGATGTGTGAGGTTACCTTCTCCTCCTGACTGGTTTCACCAGTTCTGAGTTGAGAGAGCTCAGCCTCCAGTTTGGCTATATGGTTGCATCTCTCACATATCTTTGAACTTGTTGGGAGGAGGAGAGGGTTGTCTGTGCACATGAGACAGTTGTAACATTGCCTCCCAAATTCACCAGCTGGACTGGAGAGGAAACCATTAACTGACCTTTGGACATGCTAGAATAGTATAGGGAACTCCTTTATCACTGAATCAAAAAGGACCACTAGGGGACAAGGTACTCGAAGGGAGTTTATGAGGATGTAGTACTTTTAGTTTACTAGTGCTGAGTTGTAAGATTGCTTATATGGGCAAGTGCAAGGCCTTAGATTGACAATAGGATATTTAATTTGAGAGATAGAGCAGTTCTAAGGGAAAACATGAAGAGTAGACTTTGTGGAGCCAGGAAAAGTTTAAACTCGATTTAGCGGCGCTGCCCGATGCTGCACTACACGCACAATCGCGCAAAGCCGCGCCAAAGTGGGTTTTTATGCAGGGAACTTTAAAGAGCTAGAAATGGACCAAAACAGCCAATTAACTACAAGATTCTTGTGCTGAGGTCACTCCTTCAGGGACAGATAGGCTGCTCAAGGCTCCCCACTCCCACTGGTGAGCAAAGAAGCTTTCTGCTATCCAAGTAAGGAAATGGGCAACACAGGAACTATTGAAAAGTCCAGAATACAGCAAAGGTGGGAAACAAGGATATTTGTTTGTTTTTTTTTTCTTTTTTTCAGAAAATCAGCAGGAGAAGTACAATAAATTCAATACACAGGCTAGCGCACTTGAGTGGGCAGCCTCAACAGTTAAATGCAAATTAACAAACTTTAAAAAAGTGCAGGTATTGTAAAAACACAGAAAACAGGCTTAGAACAAGTAAATCAGCAGTTTAAACTCGCTTTTCGGCGAGGAAGTACGGTCGCACAGGTAGTAACAGAAAAAGTATACTTTTATCGTGAAAGCAGTCACTCTTTTCATTTCTCTGCCACTAGCACCACTCTGCAGGACCACAAGCAGCTGTTGCTGAGTTGGGATGTTTATTCACTTACAAAATCTGGGTATATTTCATTTGCAGTTTTCTATGTGGAATGTTATTGAAGTAATTCTTTTAAAAGCAGTATATTTTATTTGATTCACTATGAACCATTCATGTGACTGTTTTGAATATTTAAATGTTTTAGCTAGTGTAAATGGCAAATGCATTGAAATACCCCTCTGTGTGAAATAGCAATCTATGGCTGGTGTGCTCCAATAAAGCAAGGAACATTGATGATGGTGGCATTGTCTTATGGTGATTTGTTAGAATATAATAGCATGATACACTGGAACCAAGGGACCAAAAGTAGTGCACGTTTTTATAACAGAGTCAAAATATGAATCGGAAATTGTAATTAAAATTTATTGCCAGGAAAATATATATTAAAATCGACTTACTTATGGAGAGAAAATCTATTGGTAAGCAGCAATAAAATATATTGTTATTCAGAACTGTACCGTCTTTCACATCAGTACATCTATAGAAGGGATTTGCATTTACAATTTAGTAATAGGTCCGTCTTTCACATCAGTACATCTATAGAAGGGATTTGCATTTACAATTTAGAAATAGGTCCGTCTTTCACATCAGTACATCTATAGAAGGGATTTGCATTTACAATTTAGTAATAAGTCCGTCTTTCACATCAGTACATCTATAGAAGGGATTTGCATTTACAATTTAGTAATAGGTTGTCTTTCACATCAGTTCATCTATAGAAGGGATTTGCATTTACAATTTAGTAATAGGTCCGTCTTTCACATCAGTACATCTATCGAAGGGATTTGCATTTACAATTTAGTAATAGGTCCGTCTTTCACATCAGTACATCTATCGAAGGGATTTGCATTTACAGTTTAGTAATAGGTCCGTCTTTCACATCAGTACATCTATCGAACGGATTTGCATTTACAGTTTAGTAATAGGTCCGTCTTTCACATCAGTACATCTATCGAAGGGATTTGCATTTACAGTTTAGTAATAGGTCCGTCTTTCACATCAGTACATCTATCGAAGGGATTCGCATTTACAATTTAGTAATAGGTCTGTCTTTCACATCAGTACATCTATCGAAGGGATTCGCATTTACAATTTAGTAATAGGTCCGTCTTTCACATCAGTACATCTATCGAAGGGATTTGCATTTACAATTTAGTAATAGGTCCGTCTTTCACATCAGTACATCTATCGAAGGGATTCACATTTACAATTTAGTAATAGGTCCGTCTTTCACATCAGTACATCTATCGAAGGGATTCGCATTTACAATTTAGTAATAGGTCCGTCTTTCACATCAGTGCATCTATCGAAGGGATTCGCATTTACAATTTAGTAATAGGTCCGTCTTTCACATCAGTACATCTATCGAAGGGATTTGCATTTGCAATTTAGAAATAGGTCCGTCTTTCACATCAGTACATCTATCGAAGGGATTCGCATTTACAGTTTAGTAATAGGTCCGTCTTTCACATCAGTACATCTATCGAAGGGATTCGCATTTACAGTTTAGTAATAGGTCCGTCTTTCACATCAGTACATCTATCGAAGGGATTCGCATTTACAGTTTAGTAATAGGTCCGTCTTTCACATCAGTACATCTATCGAAGGGATTCGCATTTACAGTTTAGTAATAGGTCCGTCTTTCACATCAGTACATCTATCGAAGGGATTTGCATTTACAGTTTAGTAATAGGTCCGTCTTTCACATCAGTACATCTATCGAAGGGATTTGCATTTACAGGTTAGTAATAGGTCCGTCTTTCACATCAGTACATCTATCGAAGGGATTTGCATTTACAATTTAGTAATAGGTCCGTCTTTCACATCAGTACATCTATCGAAGGGATTCGCATTTACAATTTAGTAATAGGTCCGTCTTTCACATCAGTACATCTATCGAAGGGATTCGCATTTACAATTTAGTAATAGGTCCGTCTTTCACATCAGTACATCTATCGAAGGGATTCGCATTTACAATTTAGTAATAGGTCCGTCTTTCACATCAGTACGTCTTTCGAAGGGATTCGCATTTACAATTTAGTAATAGGTCCGTCTTTCACATCAGTACATCTATCGAAGGGATTCACATTTACAATTTAGTAATAGGTCCGTCTTTCACATCAGTACATCTATCGAAGGGATTCACATTTACAATTTAGTAATAGGACCGTCTTTCACATCAGTACATCTATCGAAGGGATTCGCATTTACAATTTAGTAATAGGTCCGTCTTTCACATCAGTACATCTATCGAAGGGATTCGCATTTACAATTTAGTAATAGGTCCGTCTTTCACATCAGTACATCTATCGAAGGGATTCGCATTTACAATTTAGTAATAGGTCCGTCTTTCACATCAGTACATCTATCGAAGGGATTTGCATTTACAATTTAGTAATAGGTCCGTCTTTCACATCAGTACATCTATCGAAGGGATTTGCATTTACAATTTAGTAATAGGTCCGTCTTTCACATCAGTACATCTATCGAAGGGATTTGCATTAACAATTTAGTAATAGGTCCGTCTTTCACATCAGTACATCTATCGAAGGGATTTGCATTTACAATTTAGTAATAGGTCCGTCTTTCACATCAGTACATCTCTTGAAGGGATTTGCATTTACAATTTAGTAATAGGTCCGTCTTTCACATCAGTACATCTCACGAAGGGATTTGCATTTACAATTTAGTAATAGGTCCGTCTTTCACATCAGTACATCTCACGAAGGGATTTGCATTTACAATTTAGTAATAGGTCCGTCTTTCACATCAGTACATCTCTCGAAGGGATTTGCATTTACAATTTAGTAATAGGTCCGTCTTTCACATCAGTACATCTATAGAAGGGATTTGCATTTACAATTTAGTAATAGGTCCGTCTTTCACATCAGTACATCTCTCGAAGGGATTTGCATTTACAATTTAGTAATAGGTCCGTCTTTCACATCAGTACATCTCACAAAGGGATTTGCATTTACAATTTAGTAATAGGTCCGTCTTTCACATCAGTACATCTCTCGAAGGGATTTGCATTTACAATTTAGTAATAGGTAGTAAAAAGAGAAAAAAGCAACAGTGTCAAAAGAGCCATACAGAGGTGTAGGTAGTGGCCTTGAATTTAAGCTACTCTTGCAGAAAACCCAAGTGTAGTTATTAACATTTTGTAGAACAATACACTGATACTCATTGTTTGATTCTTCAAAACAGCAGGTACCCTTTATCCTCTAACTTTATAGACATAAACATTAAAATAATCATCAACAGACAATTTTCCAGACATGGGAAATAATAACTACGCATGTGTTATACAATAAGTAGTGCCAATGTAATCCTTGAGATAGCAAAAAAATGTTTTGCATGAAAAATAAAGTATTTGTCTCTCTCATCACCAGAACATTCTGAGACGTTTGCTGTTTTTTTCAAGTAGAGTGCATGCATTTGTCTGACCCAAGCAACATGTTTCACAAGGAAAGAGACCTCCCCTGTGAAAACATTAATGGAGAAATGGTGTGACTCCTTCACTTTGTCTCAATACTTAGAATGTTATGGATCCTCAACTCCATTTTTGCTCAATGACCAATATGTCTGCATAGGGGCATATTTGTCTGGTTTGAAAATAGTTCATGTTTTATGTTTCCCATTTTTTGTTCTCCAGGTTCTTTTGTTCATAACTCTGAGAGGTGTGAGATACAAGCTTTTTATCAAAAGATAAGAACAAAGCTTTTTATTTAGATTCTGCTAAGTTGTACTTATAGTGAACTGTACAGTGATACTATTTTGTGCTTCTCTGCTTTATGTTTATGACTTAGCCAAAAAGTTATCTGTTTGCATGATTTAGTTTGTTCTGGGATGCTAGTCTTTTAGTTTCACTTGCAGTTGTGTGAAGACTGAGTATTATTGCAAGATTTTGCATTGTCTATAAATTTGCTGCACTTCTATTTCCAGAAGTCGAATTACATGTAAAAGGTAGTTTTGTATTTTTTACCCTGTCTGAGGCCTCAACCAATCATAGCTTCTTTTACCATTGTGGCAGGACTGTGATCTACTGTCAGATTACAGCCTCATTTAGTTAATTTTTACAGTATTACTGGTAGATTTCTGCATAGTCTGGTGCCTTAGTCTGTGGTAGGATTACAGTAGTGGCACTATCATGAATTCTGCTCCGGGATATGTGCTACAGTACTTTTTGTAGCTGTATATACCTGCTTAGAGTTGCATCCTAGTGGTCTAGTGTCTTAATTTGTGGTGGAATTGCAGTAGCGGCAATATTGTGAATTCTGTTCTAGGATTTGTGCTTCAGTATTTTTATAGCTGTGTATATCTGCTATAAGTTACATTCTGATGTCATTCTGTTTTCACCAATTCTTTGAGTCTGCCCCTCTCCCACTAAGACATTAAGCTAGAATTTTCTGAAAGTCTAACCATAGGACTAGAGCACCAGTTTGAATTGTTTTCTCAAACCTTCTACTCTTTTCTTGTTGCTTTTTATAAAATGTTGTTTCTCTGGCTTCCAATCCTTATGGCAATCTGACTTTCAAAGTTCCTCCCTCCCATCTTTCATTGCTATTATCTATTGTGTAACATATTTAAATAGTTTCTCATCCATCAGTTTCCATATATCTGTAATACTAAGTGCCCACAAACCAAACTAGTATTGCAATTGTGTAAACCTTCTTTATTACAAATTGTCTCCTGATCATAGTCCCAGAACTTCCATCTGCATGGCAACCTCATCACACTCTGGTGTTGGGGTCCCTGATTTAATCCTGCTCCATCTTTAGCAGATAAGACATTTGTTTATTGTTTTGCACTTCAGTTAATTTAGATAGCTACTGCTTTAAATAATTCTAAAGGTCTCTAATACTTCAAAATTTCTTGTCAATGTAGTTTAAGTTGTTTTGTTGGTGGAATCACAACATCAATAGACTGTATAACAGAAGGAAGAAAATCATGGCAAAATTAGGAGGTACACTCAGCAGGATACAAGCACTCTCATTAAACTAAACAAACAACTCAGAGGACAAACAACGTCTACTAAAACAAAATTTGTGGTAAATTTGGTCTCCCATCACAAGCCATTCATTAGCTATGTTCACAACCTCAAATGCAGTACATAATTGAGTTCAAAGCTCATTGTTAATGGAGCCACCTGTATTGAGCCAGAGGTCATAGTAAACCTACTGGCTGACAAAGTCATCTACAACATTACTCCTCTCTCTCCTTCAACCTTCCATCAGGAAATACCATCAAATATAACTCCCCTGCTATCACTAGGGAACAGGTCATTAATGCTCTTTCTAAGGCAAAGAACACTGCATCAGTGGGCCTAGACAGTATCCCAGGATACCTTCTAAACAGCATGAAACATGGGCTCTATATCATTTGAGTGAAAACCCTTTTTTTCAAACACCTATTTGTTGAACCCTAATTGTCGAATGCTTACTCTGTTGAATGGCCGTTTTAGCGAATTTTTTCCTATGGGGAAATACAGTTTGTCCAACCTAACAAATGCCAAAATGGTCACAAAATTTAAAACCTGGCAAGGTGGGTGGCTGTGCCCCCACATCCCCCCAACTTAATATACCAACTCCAAAATCACACTACAGTGGGGAAAAGGGCAAATTCCTGATGATGGCCAAGTGTTTTTTACCTATGAAAAAATTTGCTAAAATGGTCGTTTGGTAGTGCAAGCTTTCGACAATTAGGGTTTGACAAATAGGTGTTTGAACAAAAGGGTTTTTACTCAAGTGAAGTAGACCCAAAACATGACCTATCAGGCCCTCTGGAATTGCTATTTAACTGTAGCATCCAAACAGGCTTCATGACTCATGAATGGACAAAAGCAACAGTCTTCCCTCTGCACAAAAGTAGGCCATCTACAGACCCTGGAAACTGCAGATCCTTACGTCTCACTAGTATCATATGCAAAGCCATGGAAAGAATTATCATGGAAATGATCAGTAATGACACAGGAAACCTCCAGTCGCTGGACCCATTCCAATTTGGTATCGTCAAGAGCAGATGATGTCTACTCAGCCTGATGGACTTATTTAAAAAGGTCACCAAAGAAATGGATGAGGACAAAATGGTTCACATTGCCTAAGTTGACCTAGCCAAGGTATTTTACAAAATACTCTACTTGGGCATTGTTGACAAACTCAGGATGCTAGGTAAAAACCCTTATGTCACCCAGTGGATAGCCAGTTGGCTCACAGACAGGACCCAGGAAGTTAGAATTGGGGAGTCCACCTCCACAAAGATGACAGTCACAAGCAGAGTCCCTCAGGGATTAGCCCCAGGACTGCTCCTTTTTGGTATTTGCTTTTCTGACATGAATGCCAATGTCAAAGGTCTCTGGCTGACTAAATTTGCAGATAATTGTAAACTAGGAGCAGTCATAAAATCCCCCACTGACACAGCTGTTCAACAGGAAGGTCTGGCACAAACAAATAACTGGTATCAGAGCCATGGAGTAAAAGTAAGTGCCAAGAAATGCACAATAGTGTCCTTCAAGAACTCATCCACCCTGGTAACTATCGTATTGACAACACACCCCTAAGAGTTGACCCAGTAGTCAGAGACATGGGAACAAACATAGACAGTAATCTAGTCTTTGGCCATAATGTGTCTACAGTAGTGAGGAAAACATTCTGTATTGTCCAATTTATGAACAAAGGTATGGCATGTAGTTCCAAGGAAGTCATTGTTTCACTGTATTCAGCATTTATCAGACCTATCACTGTGCACAATGCCCCTTTTGTTATATACCTAACCAGGCACATTGAACAACTGGAACATCCACAGAGGTTCTTCACTAAAAGAATACAGGGCTATGTAACATGTTTTCTGCAGGTTGTCTCAAGGCCCTATTCGTGTATTCTGTCTCTAACAGGCTGTTGAGGGAGATCTATGCCTGGCATACATTGCCAGACCCCATCTAGATGGACCTCTTACATATCTGAAAAACAAACAACACCAAAATTACCCATTCTAAAGACTTAAACCTTGCCTATGATATAAATTGAATATGCTGGAGGAGCAAACAGGTATGTATCCCAGGGACTACTCTTTCTCTGGAACAGGCACCCCATCCACGTGAAGCAGAGTGCCTCCATAACCCAACCCAAGTGTACCTTGGACAATTGGATGGGGAACAGGAAATTCAACCCTGGTCTTTGGCACCTATGTCTCTAATGGGCACAGGCAGCCTGCAAATGGTTAATCTCCCAGGCCCTTACTTGCAAATGTTTCATCTACCAAGCCTCTGCTTACACTTATCAAGGGTACTGGCACTTGTCAGAGATTTGTGATGCATGGCTAGGCTTAAAAAGGTCCTTGTGGTCACTCGCTTAGTAAACGCCTATGAACTATTACATTCACAAGGAATCTTTCTTTATGTTATTACAGCAAGAGATTAGCAGTACCTTGTTCAGACACAAAGGTCCTGAAAGTAAATGTATCAATACAGCTTCCTTTAGAACTGAAACCTGTAACTTAATGTCACTAAAACAAAGCCATTGTGCAGGGACAAGCTTAAAGAAGCAAGTTTCCACATTATGTAGCACTATCAAGTTTTAGCACAGTCTAACCTAATCTAGTGCCAAACTCCAGAGACCACCCAAGGAGACCTCTGTATAATCCAGTCCGCATCCAACAGTAGTCCACCCAAATACATGTCTGAACAACATGGATATGCAGTGTTCAAATGTGTCCATAGCCACCTTAGTAGATATGTGTATCCTGAGAAAATGTAGCAGTCATCTCATGTTCACTGAGATCTGTTTGATTCCAAAGAAAATAAATGCAGTATGTGAGAGAGATGCGCATACACAATTTCACTGAAGACAGAAATCTCACATACAAGCAAGGTTACCAAGTACATACACAGTACATCCACCACACACATAGACCAACCTATGTTGGAGCATTAAAAATCAATCCCAAACATCAAAGACCTCCAAAGCTTAGTTTAGGCAATGCTTATCCTCTACAGTCTCTAAAGAACTAACTCAACAAAAGCAGCACCAAACCCCACACGTACATCTACACCCAGTGGAGCCACAAGAGGAAAGCCAATAAGGCAAGAAAACATATTACCCATGACTCTTGTTACAGGGAACGCTATTGTATGATACACAGATACCCCACTCAATGGAGTGAGCAAGGTGAAATTAACAGTTGATTGCTTCTCTGGAGCCAGGATCCACCAAGTTACACATGCACGCAAGTCACTACATCACAGGTAGCTGTATGATTCTATCATAGTCCATGTGGGCATTAATGACTGAGATGTACTTCCCTGGACTATATGAAAACAGACATTGCTGATCTCTCTGAATATGTATCTCAGGCAGGAATGTGCATTGCACTGAGCAGCATTCGACCTTTACCAAGAATGATGCGCAGTATGAACAGAAGATGGCTGAGCTCAATATTCAGCTTAGTTTCTGGTGTCTTTCCATCCAGTGGGATTCAGTATTTGTCATTATGGGAGGACATGGTTCACAGACCACTTTGCTTTGCAAAGGATGTTATGCATCTGTCTCTTCTACGCTTCCCAATGATTGGCTAAAATTTTATCCACCCCCTTAGAGCCTTTTTAGGCAATTCAAAATTGACAAGCCTACTGACAAAACAAATAAAACCCAAAGAAACCTAAATGTGTTACTGCTTAATGCTAGGGGCCTAGACAAGAAACTCCACACCCTAGAAGCTCCACTCACTGTTTAGAATACAGACATTTGTGCCATTACCGAGGCATGGTTTAAATCAGTAGAAAGTACTCCAGTAGTGCAAGGCTTCAGTCCCTTCCACAGATTTAGACCATTAGCTGCACAGACAGGGATAAAAGGTGGAGGAGTCACAATCTAGATTAGCAACAAGCATAGCTCTACTTTCTTTAAACAGGACGATGCCATGGAATTTACCCACATGCAAAATACCACAGACAATGTCCCATACCATATTCTAGCAAGCTATAGGTCACCCTCTATGTCCCTAGAATCCCATAGCTCAGACCTAGGCATACTGGAGACATTCACCATTAAACCAATTACCCTATTTATGGAACACTTTAACTACCCCTCTATAGATTGGGAAACATACACTGCCTCATACTCCTAGGCACAATGATTCCTGGACTTTATTATAAACATAAATACCATGGACCAGATAGTGTGCACAGTCCCTAAAGGCTCAAACATACTGGTCTGGTACTCACTAATATAGGATAGCGCTGTACCCCCACAGTGCCATGTCTTCATGTGGAAGATCAGACTGCAAAGCTGTCACCTTCAAAATAAAAATCAGCTCAGTAATCCCAGAGACTCTGTAACAATTAGAAACTATTCCAAAGTAAACTACATCCTTATAAGCAATAGTTCATCAAAATTCAATGACCCTCCCAACCCTGAGGTCACATCAAGCTAAGTAGAATTATTCACAGAGATGCTGTAAAACCATGCAAATGGCTGTATAGAGGCTGCTGTAACTACTAGAAGTAAGCCCAAAACAAGTTCTAAAAACAAAACATGACACATAGGAATGCACTTGGGTTGGACTACAAGGCTACGCTTATAAATGCCCTGGTGGTCCTTAGCTTAGTATATTATGTATGAACTTATGAACCCATGTATTGATGGGTGTTTTAATTGATATTTTTCTTTCTGATTTAAGTAATGTTAGCATTTCATTTTAAAATTCAGTCCAGTCATCTGAAGTTCTTAAAGAACATAAGACATACTTTTTCATTGGACAGAAATGTAAGAACCTAATGGAGATGGGAATTTTTCCCTTATGATATGCACAATTATTCTATACTTTATATCTCTAGAAAGTAAATATGCTTCTATTTTATTTTGTTGGTCAGGTCTTCCTCTTCCATTTTCTTAGAGCTGTAATCTTCATGATATCAGAGGAGGTAATGTTTGCAAACAGAAAAATCATACACATATATATATGCTGTACCAAATTACCACAAGCTCTATACCTGGAGAAGACACAGGTTCCAATAAATCTCTGCTAATTAAGCTATTTGGAACTGTGAAAAAGTAACTTTGGTAATGCATGTCATATAATCTTATGTCCAAAAATGTATTTGTCATGTGATAAGCAGACTACTCAAATCAGGCAAAAACTCCTTCCCCTCACCACCCCCAGATACTACTAATAAGGAAACTGCATCATTACTATAACATTGCTATAACACAGCAAATCTTGCTACACACATCTGTCTCCTCCATCTTTGTAAAAGTCATCACAACCCCTACACTAGTTCCATTTCAAGGAAGCCAGCAAACACTCAGCTAGAAAAATGAAAGAAAAACATGGTTTTGTAATTTCCAACAGCAACAAAACTTTTTAAAACAGGAACCTATTCCATAACTATGCCCAACATGTCTTATGAATATCTGGTAGGAGGCCTACTTTATAGTGCTTCACAAAGAAGGTATATCAGCTGAAGCAAATGGCTACTGACATAACCATACTAAACTCTGCAGAATATTCCGCATCAGTATCTCACCTCCCACATAACTGAATTTAACGAATAACCATAACTGATCATATCAATTCAAACAAGCTCAAGGGGAAAATTTTCAGGACTTTTTCTAGATCTGCCAAAAGTGTTTGGAACCATAAGTTGCATAGGTCTTTTATACAGAGCAACTAACTTAGGTTTTCATTACATTACTGTATGATGTCTTCAAAACTATCTGATAGAAAAATCACTGTAAATTGGAGTGAAAATATATTGAGTGCATTTATTGCTAGCAAAAGTGTCCCACAATGCTACACTTTATGACCCCTACTGTTTGGTTCTTAATTTAACACTCTTTCAAGATAAAACAACCAGCTAAAGGTAATAGAATGATGGCACAGCTCTCCTCCATGCAGCTGCTGGATAAAACAGCCAGCTGGAGGCAATAGAATGATAGTACAGCTCTCCTCCATGCCACCACAGGATAAAACAGCCAGCTGGAGGTTATAGAATGACAGCAGAGCTCTCCAGTTCAGCCACAGGATAAAACAGGCAGCTGCAGGTAATAGAATGATGGCACAGCTCTCCTCCATATAGCCATGGGATAAAACAGCCAATTGGAGGTAGCAGAATTACAGCACAGATGTCCTCCTTGCAATGACAGATAAAACAGCCAGTTGGAGGTAATAGAATGACAGCACAGCTCTCTTCCATGCAGTCACGGGATAAAACAGCCAGCTGGAACTAATAGAATGATGGCACAGCTCTTCTCCATGAGGTCACTGGATAAAACAGCCAGCTGTAACTAATAGAATGATGGCACAGCTCTTCGCCATGCAGTCACAGGATAAAACAGTCAGCTAGAGGTAATAGAGTGATGGCACAGCTCTCCTCCAAGCAGTCACAGGATAAAACAGCCAGCTGGAGGTAATAGAATGAAGGCACAGCTCTCCACCATGCAGCCACAGGATAAAATAGCCAGCTGGAACTAATAGAATGATGGCACAGCTCTTCTCCATGAAGTCACGGGATAAAACAGTCAGCTAGAGGTAATAGAGTGATGGCACAGCTCTCCTCCAAGCAGTCGCAGGATAAAACAGCCAGATGGAAGTAATAGAATTATGGCACAGCTCTCCTCCATACAATGACAGGATAATACAGCCAGCTGAAGGTAATTGAATGAGGGCAAAGCTCTCCCTCATGCTGCCTTGGGATCAAACAGTCAGCTAGAAGCAATAGAATGATAGCACAGCTCTCATCTATGCATCTTCAAGATAAAACAGACAAATGGAGATAATAGAATGACAGCACAGCTCTCCTTCATGCAGCCACAGGATATAACAGCCATGTAGAAGTAATAGAATGAGGGCAGAGCTCTCCTCCATGCAGCCGTAGGATAAAACAGGCAGCTGGAGGTAATAGAATGAAGGCACAACTCTCCTCCATGCAGGTGCAGAATAAAACCGTGAGCTGGAGGTAATAGAATGAGAGTACAGCTATCCTCCATGCAGCTGCAGTATAAAACAGCCAATTGGAGGTAATAGAATGATTGCACATCTCTCCTCCATGCAGACACAGGATAAAACAGGGAGCTGGAAGGAATAGAATGATCGCCAACTCTCCTCCTTTGCAGCCGTGGGATAAAACAGCCAGCTGCAGATAACAGAATGATAGCACAGCTCTCCTCCATGCAGCCACAGGATAATGCAGCCAGCTGGAGGGAATAAAATGATGGCCAGCTCCCCTCCCTGCAGCCACAGGATAAAACAGACAGCTGGAGGTAATAGAATGACATCACAGCTCTCCTCCATGCAGTTGCAGGACAAAACAGGCAGCTGAAGGTAATAGAATGACATCACAGCTCTCCTCCCTGCAGCCACAGGATAAAACAGGCAGTTGCAGATAATAGAATGACATCACAGCTCTCCTCCATGCAGCTGCAGGATAAAACAGGCAGCTGAAGGTAATAGAATGACATCACAGCTCCCCTCTCTGCAGCCGCAGGATAAAACAGACAGCTGGAGGTAATAGAATGACATCACAGCTCCCCTCCCTGCAGCCACAGGATAAAACAGACAGCTGCATGTAATGGAATGATGGCACAGCTCTCCTTCATGCAGCCGGACTCTGCACTTCAGATGGAAACCAATTCCACACCAGCTTCTAACAAAAAAAAAGATCTTACAAGCTTCTCATGTAATAATAAAGTTATTTAAAAGTAACTCAGTTCTGTTCTGCACCAGTCATTAGGGAAACAAGCTGGCAATCCCTAAACTGGAAATGAAAATGGTGTTGAGCAGTTTAATATGCCACACCAGAAAATTAAACAGCCAGGCTCGATTTTACATAACTTACTCTGTTACTCACTCGTGTCATTTTTTAAATTGGAAATCGAATAATTATTACCATTATATAATGTATCATGACATTTGCCAGTTAAGCAGTTTGTACAGGTCAGAAAATACCAGACAGCAGCTTCAAAGTTGTCCACTGCAAATTGTTCTCTTGTCCTATAATTTATACTGGCTTTTCAGTTTCACTCACTTTGCAAAAGCTGAGTGTAAAGTGAATCAGCCTGCTGAAAATGAACTCAGGATGCAACACTGAATGGGCACGAGTATCTGCTGGTGATACGAGTTGAGGATCCATCCTACTTTGACCTATTTAGCTGGTGTGCTTGTTTGACTTACGCACTGTTCTTTGCCTGACTACTGGACTCTGTCTATGTTTGATTTTGAATTGAAGATTTTCCTTTAAGGTTTGGTTACTTTTATTTTTTATCTTTTTCTGATAATTGTATTTGTTTTGTTTTAAGATGTTTGTTCTGTTGGAGTTTTAAGAGGTCTTGGCGAGGGTCAGTTATCAAAGTTAAAAAAGAATTCCTTCGAAGATAGTGAATAACATCCAGCTAATTACTGGCAGGAGCTTGAAACAGCATTTCTCTAACTAGAAATGTTTGGAAGCTGGAGTGGTTGTTTGACTTGATTGCTCTTCTCTGCCTGACTATTGATGATTTATGTCTGCATTTGATTTTTTCCACCTACCCACCCACCTGTTGTTGTCCTATTTAACTTTGTGGCTTTTGAGTTGCTCGCCTCTACTATTAATCTGATTTTGGACACTCCTCCCAGTCCCATCTCATCAACTCATTTTACTGAGTATGGAAAGATCAGCTGGCAAGGCCCACCCCTCTTAAACTTGAATTATCTTCTCTTTCTTCCCTTCCCACTTACTTAGAAATGCACTTAATTCAGCTGCTTTTACTGTATCTGTGCTTCTTCCTACTTTATTACTTTATTTTGCTTTTTGCTGCTTGCTATTAAAAGTGTTCAGTTGCACTTATTCTGCTGCATTTATTACTACTTGTTAGTAGCCTGATTAAACTGTAAGTGTTATTCTAAGCCTCTTAGTTTTGGTTTAAGCACTTGAGCTTCAAACTAGTTATCTTACATAATGGAGGTTTGCCATCTACACTCTTATGGCAGGAGAGCTAGCTTACATCCTTTGGGAATTTCTGGTTGAAGGCTTAGTGTGTCTGCTATTCTAAAAGTGTCTTAGTTCTGGATTAAGAGCTTGGGCTTCAGGACAGTTATTTTACCTTAAGAAGGTTTGTGGTCTACATTCTTATGGGACAAAGGGTAGCCGCCACCCTTCTGATCTGGGAATTTCTGGCTGAAGGCTTATTGTGCCTGTTACTCTAAGTGTCTTTGTTCTAGTTTAAGCGCTTGGCTCCAAACCAGTTATTTTGCTTAGTGGTGAGTGTGGGTGGTGTGCTTTTGTAAGGTCTCTGTTCTTTTGGTAGGCTTTTAGTGAGTACCTCCACATATGTTGGTTTTATGTATCATGACCTTATTTTGTGTGAGAGGTGAGGTTTGTGTGAGAGGTGAGGCATGTTTGGTAACAACCTGTTGGATGTCTAGTTTGGTTTTACATGAGAGAATTGACTCCAGGTCCACAGTGTATTTTTATCTCTCACATAGGGTGTTGTTTGCTTTAGGAGTAAATGGTTGTTGGTATACATGAAGCAATTGCTACACCGATTCAAGATGCCCATATCAATCAAGCTGGTAGGAGGCTTTTATAGGTTCATAGATGTTTACTAGGCTAAGGACCACAAGGGCTTTTTTAAGCCTACCCATGCATTCCCAATCTCTGACAAGTTCCGATACCCTTGATAAGTGTAAGCAGAGGCTTGGGAGATGAAACATTTACAAGCAGGGGCCAATATGCTATCGAACAATAGTACCCACCTTGGATGGGTTGAATTTAGCTCTCTGGGAAAGAACCCTCCCAATGTAAAACAATCTGACTTTGAGCTGAACTGCAGTAATAAATGCTTTAGAATAGAAGTAAGAATTCCTGCAATATCAGCAATCCTTGGAAATAAGTTCAGTAACCATGAGAAATGTTCACACCACAGAAAATCTTAGAAAAACTTAGAAATACTTTGGCAGATTCAGGAGAACTTTGGCAAACTTAAAACAGCTTTTGCAGAATACTGTTAAAACAACCTAAGAACAGTACAGTAACAAACAAAATTTCTTTAACAAGTGCAGGCTGAAAAACAATGACACATTCCACAAAATAAATAAATGCAGCACAGAAGTGTTAAATATCACTGCAACAGCAAGTGCAAAAATATACATATATACATACATGCGTGCACACACACACACACACACACACACACACACACATTTATATATTCTTCTTTTGGCTGCTCCTGTTAGGGGTTGCCACAGTGGATCACCTGTTCCCATTTCTTCCTGTCCCCTGCATCTTGCTCTGTCACACCAATCATCTCCATGTCCTCTCTCACCACATCCATAAACCTTATGTTAGGCCTTCCTCTTTTCCTGTTACCTGGCAGCTTCATCCTTAGCATCTTTTTCCCAATATACTCTGCATCCCTCCTCAGCACATGTTCAAACCAATGTAATCTTGCCTCTCTGGCTTTGTCTCTAAATCTTCCAACCTGGGCTGACCCTTTAATATATGTATTCCTAATCCTGTCCAACCTCATCACACCCAGTGCAAATCTTAACATCTTTAACTCTGCCACATCCAACTCTGACTACTGCCTTTTTGTCAATGCCACTGTCTCCAACCCATATAACATAGCTGGTCTCACTACCCTCTTCTAGACCTTCCCTTTCACTCTTACTGGTACTCATCTGTCACAAATCACACCTGACACTCTTCTCCACCTACTCCATCCTGCCTATACTCTCTTCTTCACCGCTCTTCCACACTCACCATTACTCTGAACTGTTAATCCCAAGTATTTAAACTCATCCACCTTCACCACCTCTACTCCTTGCATCCTCACCATTCCTCTATCCTCCCTCTCATTCACACACATATATTCTGTCTTAGTCCTGCTGACCTTCATTCCTCTTCTCTCTAGAGCATATCTCCACCTCTCCAGGGTCTCCTCCACCTGTTCCCTACTCTCACTACAGATCACAATGTCATCTGCAAACATCATAGTCCACGAGGACTCCTGTCTGATCTCATCTGTCAACCGGTCCATCACCACTGCAAATTAGAAAGGGCTCAGAGCTGATCCTTGATGTAATCCCTCCTCCACCTTAAACGCATCCGTCTCTCCCACCGCAGACCTCACAGCTGTCACACTACCCTCGTACATATCCTGTACCACTTGCATACTTCTCTGACACTCCCTACTTCATCATTCAATACCACAACTCCTCTCTAGGCACCCTGTCATATGCTTTCTCTAAATTCACAAAGACACAATGCAACTCCTTCTGACCTTCTCTGTATTTCTCCATCAACACTTTCAGAGCAAACATCGTATTTGTAGTGCTCTTTCCTGGCATGAAACCATACTGCTGATCACTAATCATCACTTCCCTTCTTAACCTAGCTTCCACTTACTCTTTCCCATAACTTCATGCTGTGACTGATCAATTTAATCCCTCTGTAGTTACTACAGCTCTGCACATCACCCTTATTCTTAAAAATCGGTACCAAAACACTTTTTCTCCATTCCTCAGGCATCCTGTCACTTTCCAAGATTTCATTAAACAATCTAGTTAAAAACTCCACTGCCATTTCACCTAAACACCTCCATGCTTCCACTGGTATGTCATCTGGACCAATAGCCTTTCCATTCTTCATCCTCTTCATAGCTATCCTTACTTCCTCCTTGCTAATTCACTGCACTTCATGATTCACTATCCCCACATCATCCAACCTTCTCTCCCTCTCATTCTCTTCATACATCAGCCCCTCAAAGTACTCTTTCCATCTGCTCAACACACTCTCCTCGCTTGTGAGTACGTTTCCCTCATTATCCTTCATCACCCTTACCTGCTGCACATCTTTACTAGCTCGGTCCCTCTGTCTTGGCAATCGGTACATATATATATATATATATATATATATATATATATATATATACACACACTTATGTCAGCTTTGTAGGTCCAGATCCAAGTCTTGCAGTCACAGATGTCCAAGACAGACACAAAGAAGCTTTGAATAAATAAGCCTTAGTTCTGGTTTAAACACTTGGGCTCCAAACCAGTTACTTTACATTAGGAAGATTTGTGGTTGACACACAGAGATAGTATCACCCCCCTTCTGAGTTGGGAATTGCTGCTGAAAGCTTATTGTGCCTGTTACTGTGTCTTTGTTCTGGTCTGTGGTCTGTGCTCTTGTGGCATTACTGTCTAGATAGATTGTTTAACTGCTAGAGTATTTAGTTTGCTCATAGCTGAATGTTGCTCATCATGTTGCTTGACTTACTTGACCTGTTCAATATTTAAGTTTTCCTGACTCCTCCCTAGTAGATCAGTAGCCATGGACATGCACTTCCTGACTATCTCTGTGGCCAGTCTGGTTGAGATGGGTATTCTGAGGCATTGTAGCAATTGTCTCATGTATACTGATAACCTACTTATTCATATTAAAACAGATAGTGTATGTGACAGGTGTAAATACACTTTAATGCTGGAGGCAAAACTCTCTCATTCAACCATAACTAACCCTACAGAGGTTGTCAGTGACACTTGCACCATGCCTACTGCACAGGGTAAAGATGCTACACGTAAAACTACTTATGCTGAGGCACATACAGGTAACTTTCATAAAACACTAAGACTATAGCACAGTATAATCAAAGAAAGGGTCCACAGCCATCACTTAAACACCCCCATTAAAACACCACCCACAGCTAAACATAGTAACACTGTATCCAGTGCCTCCACTGCTAAGCCCTTAAGGCAAACCAGCACACAGCCAAATTTCTTGGTCATTAATGGTTCTATAGTAAGGCACACTGATATCCCCCTCACCTGACCTAGGAAAGAGTCACAGTTTCCTTTCTGAGGCTAGAATCCATCAAGTCACACAGGCACTCAGGTCACTGAACACAGGTAACAGTATGACTCTGTCATAGTCCATGTGGGTGTTAATGACATGAGACATACCTCCCTTGACTATATGAAACAAGACACGATCAAGCTCACTAATTATATGTCTCAGGCAGGTATGAGCCTAGCACTGAGCAGCAGACTACCTTCTCCAAGGGTGATGTCACATTGCCAACAGAAAATGATTGATTTTAACAATTGGCTTAGCTTCTGGTGTCAGTCCAGGGGAGTACACTATTTGGGAGGCCATGATTGACAGAACACAGTGCTTTGCCAGGGATGGTCTGCACTTATCCCCTCTAGGCTTTTGGATATTGGTAAAGACCTTTTCAACCCCCATAGTGCCCTTTTTAGGCAATGCCAAACTGATAAATGTATCGACTTAACTGAACCTGTGAACGAATATCTGAAGGTGGTACTGCTCAATGAGAGACATCTTACAAGAAACTCCACTCTCTGCAAGCCTTCCTCTCCCTGTAAAGTGTAGGTATCTGTATAGTAACTGAGACATGGATTAAAGTCACTGAGAGTACCCAGCAGTGCAACTTTCACACCTTTAGACCAGCTACTGCACATGAGGGAACTAAACGTGGAGGAGTGTCAGTCTATATTAAGGCTCATCTCACATCCAGTCTTGTTAAAGTGTATAACCCACTGGAACTCATACACATGCAACTCACCATAAACAAGGTGCCGTACCATATCTTTGCAACATACAGGTCCCCTTCCATGTCCCAGGAAATCCATACTACCTATCTGAATGTATAAGTATACATTGTATCACTGTTTAACCCAATATGATATTTATGGGGAATGTTAACTACCCCTCTATAGATTGGGAATTCTACACCACTTCTAATGCACAAGCCCAGTGGTTACTAAACTTTGTTAATACCAACATCCTGGAACAGTTGGTCCACTCTCCTAATGAGGTACAAACATCCTTGACCTTGTACTCATGAACATGGGGGAGCCAATGTTCCTCACCCAATGTAATACCTTTGCTTGTAGATCTGACCATAAGGCAGCATTACTTGAAATAAAAATTAAATCTGGGGATCCAGTAAAACCAAAAACCTTCAAGAATTATTCCAAGGCTATCTTCTCTGTACTAAGCAACACCTTGGCTAAATTCCATACACTGAGCTATTTACAAAATCTCTGTACAGCCATGTTGATAGCTGTGTAGACCAAGCTGTGCCCACTCATGTTAAGAATAAGACAAACTCAAAAGACAAGCCACTCTGGTGGAATCACATGGTTATACAACAAAAGAAAAAAATCTTGGCCAAGCGTAGGAAGAACAAAGCCATACATACTAAAAACTCCCTGACCAATCTAAACTGGCAACTAAGAGGATTAATTAATACTTCAAAGGCTAACAGGCAGCTAAGAGGATTAATTAATACTTCAAAGGCTAACAGGCAACTAAGAGGATTAATTAATACTTCAAAGGCTAAATTTGAAGAAAAGAACAGCTTCTCAAAGGACAGCCACAAAGTATGCAACATCTCTGTCCATAACCTCAGAGGAAACATACAACAATGTGCAGAACATATTGTAAACGGCATCACCCGCACTGAAGTAGGTGGATTTTTTGAGAGGGTTACCAAAGCACTGGATGAAGGTAAGACTGTGCACACAGCTTACCTCGACCTGGCCAAAGCTTTTGACGCAATACCGCACTCAGGCATTATAAACAAGCTCACACTTTTATCAGCCACTGAATAGCCAATTGGCTCACTGATAGGACTCAGGAGGTCAAAATAGGTGAGGCCACCTCCACCATCCCCAGGGCTCTGTACTGGTCCTGCTCCTTTTTGTCATCTCTTTCTCTGAAATGGAAGCAAATGCTAAAGGTTTATGGCTGATTACGTTTAAGAGGATTGCAGGCTGGAGGTTATCATCGACTACCCTGCAGACACTCTTCAAGGAGGACTATCTCTGACTAACAAATGGTACCAAAGCCATGGTCTTAAACTCAATGCTAAGAAATGCATAACTGTACCCTTTGGGAAATCAACCATCCTGGCTAATTACTGTGTTGGCAATACAGCCCTAAGAGTTCACCCAGTGGTCATGGATCTGGGAACGTATCTAGACAGTAGCCCTACCTTTGACCACCATGTGGCCCCAGTGATGAAGAAATTGTTTTAAACTGTGCAACTTATAAGTAAGGGCATAGCATCTAGGTCCAAAGATGTCATTATTTCACTGTACTCTGCCCTTATCAGACCGATCATATAGTACAATGCTCCCTTTGGCATATACCTGACCAGGCATATGCAGCAACTGCAGCAATCTCAAAGGTTCCTTAAAAAAAACAATTCAGCGTGTAACAAACCTGCCTTATGCAGAACGGATTAAAGTCCTTTCCCTCTACTCAGTCTCCTATAGATGCTGAGGGGTGATTTATGCCTGGCTTACAAGAAGACATCTGCAAACCCCACACTTATGAATCTCATACATATTTATAAGGGGTGATTTATGCCTGGCTTACAAGAAGACATCTGCAAACCCCACACTTATGAATCTCGTACATATTTATAAGGGGTGATTTATGCCTGGCTTACAAGAAGACATCTGCAAACCCCACACTTATGAATCTCGTACATATTTATAAGGGGTGATTTATGCCTGGCTTACAAGAAGACATCTGCAAACCCCACACTTATGAATCTCGCATATTTATAAGGGGTGATTTATGCCTGGCTTACAAGAAGACATCTGCAAACCCCACACTTATGAATCTCGTACATATTTATAAGGGGTGATTTATGCCTGGCTTACAAGAAGACATCTGCAAACCCCACACTTATGAATCTCGTACATATTTATAAGGGGTGATTTATGCCTGGCTTACAAGAAGACATCTGCAAACCCCACACTTATGAATCTCGTACATATTTATAAGGGGTGATTTATGCCTGGCTTACAAGAAGACATCTGCAAACCCCACACTTATGAATCTCGTACATTTATATTTATAAGGGGTGATTTATGCCTGGCTTACAAGAAGACATCTGCAAACCCCACACTTATGAATCTCGTACATATTTATAAGGGGTGATTTATGCCTGGCTTACAAGAAGACATCTGCAAACCCCACACTTATGAATCTCGTACATATTTATAAGGGGTGATTTATGCCTGGCTTACAAGAAGACATCTGCAAACCCACACTTATGAATCTCGTACATATTTATAAGGGGTGATTTATGCCTGGCTTACAAGAAGACATCTGCAAACCCCACACTTATGAATCTCGTACATATTTATAAGGGGTGATTTATGCCTGGCTTACAAGAAGACATCTGCAAACCCCACACTTATGAATCTCGTACATATTTATAAGGGGTGATTTATGCCTGGCTTACAAGAAGACATCTGCAAACCCCACACTTATGAATCTCGTACATATTTATAAGGGGTGATTTATGCCTGGCTTACAAGAAGACATCTGCAAACACACTTATGAAATATTTATAAGGGGTACATATTTATAAGGGGTGATTTATGCCTGGCTTACAAGAAGACATCTGCAAACCCCACACTTATGAATCTCGTACATATTTATAAGGGGTGATTTATGCCTGGCTTACAAGAAGACATCTGCAAACCCCACACTTATGAATCTCGTACATATTTATAAGGTGATTTATGCTGGCTTACAAGAAGACATCTGCAAAACCCCTACTTATGAATATGAATATTTATAAGGGGTGATTTATGCCTGGCTTACAAGAAGACATCTGCAAACCCCACACTTATGAATCGTACATATTTATAAGGGGTGATTTATGCCTGGCTTACAAGAAGACATCTGCAAACCCCACACTTATGAATCTCATATTTATAAGGGTGATTTATGCCTGGCTTACAAGAAGACATCTGCAAACCCCACACTTATGAATCTCGTACATATTTATAAGGGGTGATTTATGCCTGGCTTACAAGAAGACATCTGCAAACCCCACACTTATGAATCTCGTACATATTTATAAGGGTGATTTATGCCTGGCTTACAAGAAGACATCTGCAAACCCCACACTTATGAATCTCGTACATATTTATAAGGGGTGATTTATGCCTGGCTTACAAGAAGACATCTGCAAACCCCACACTTATGAATCTCGTACATATTTATAAGGGGTGATTTATGCCTGGCTTACAAGAAGACATCTGCAAACCCCACACTTATGAATCTCGTACATATTTATAAGGGTGATTTATGCCTGGCTTACAAGAAGACATCTGCAAACCCCACACTTATGAATCTCGTACATATTTATAAGGGGTGATTTATGCCTGGCTTACAAGAAGACATCTGCAAACCCCACACTTATGAATCTCGTACATATTTATAAGGGGTGATTTATGCCTGGCTTACAAGAAGACATCTGCAAACCCCACACTTATGAATCTCGTACATATTTATAAGGGTGATTTATGCCTGGCTTACAAGAAGACATCTGCAAACCCCACACTTATGAATCTCGTATATATTTATAAGGGGTGATTTTTATGCCTGGCTTACAAGAAGACATCTGCAAACCCCACACTTATGAATCTCGTACATATTTATAAGGGGTGATTTATGCCTGGCTTACAAGAAGACATCTGCAAACCCCACACTTATGAATCTCGTACATATTTATAAGGGGTGATTTATGCCTGGCTTACAAGAAGACATCTGCAAACCCCACACTTATGAATCTCGTACATATTTATAAGGGGTGATTTATGCCTGGCTTACAAGAAGACATCTGCAAACCCCACACTTATGAATCTCGTACATATTTATAAGGGGTGATTTATGCCTGGCTTACAAGAAGACATCTGCAAACCCCACACTTATGAATCTCGTACATATTTGTAAGTCAGGAAGTACCAGAAATACAAGGTCTAGGGACCTGAATATTGTCTGTGACTGAATAGAACATGCTGGACAGACAGATATGTGTCCCAGAGACTGCCCTTCCTATGGAACAGGCTTCCCATCCCTGTGAAGTTGAGTTTGTCTATTACCCAATTTAAGCACATCCTAGATTTGCGGATGGGGAATAGGAAATTTGCACCAGGCCTGGTACCCATCTCCCTTATAGACAGATGTAGCTTACAAATGCCTGGCTCTCAAGGTCCTGTTTGGATGCAGGACATCATTATTATTTTGGGAAAACTAGGCTTAGAAAGGCCCCTTGGTTCATTAGCCTAGTGACAGTCTATGAGTCTATGAGCCTATGAATCTATGAATGACCTACGACTTACACCAGGGACCCTTACTAATGGTAGATGTGGGTCTGTATGCCTCTGTTGGCCAGTGTGTGTTTTCCATAAAGCCAAACATCCCCATATCAGTAAGTGACCTGCTTGCTGGCCTATATTCAGTTGCCCAGCTTGGGTTACCTAGGGTAGCTCTGTTTAGTGAAAGGTGTACATACCAACCTGACAATTATGAACTAAAGATCACTACACTCAGTGTAGGTTCACTGACAGGATGCAGCTTGGAAGTGGATGATGTGATGTTAAGGTGGAGTCTGGACAGTCTGTTTATCCTGGAAACAAGATGGAAGGGCAGTGCAACAAAGTCATGTGGTCTGCTATCAAGAGTCTATTACTCAGGGGAGGACAGTCTAGAAATGGTGTAGGAACTGTGGTGAAGGAGAGTCTTCTAAAGACAGTTAGGGAAGTCATCAGAATTGGTGACAGACTAATGGCAATCAGACTCCAGCCTAATGATAGGGCAGTATTCATAATCTCAGCCTATGCCCCACAGCAGGGTTGAGATAGTGAGAAAAAGAGTGTATTCAGACAGCAGTTGCAGCTCAGGACCTATTAGATAAAACAGGACAACAAGGGGACCTGAATGCACATATTGGGGAAGACAGAACAAGGCAGGAGGATTGCCAGGATTCACGTGTGGGGCAAAAGAAAAAAAGGAGACTTTATTCTAGACATCTGAGTGGCAAATGGCTTGATGTTGTCCAATGCATGGTTCAACAAGATAGACAGTCAAAAGATCATATTTAAGAGTTGGCAACATGCAATTCAGGTAAACTTCTTCCTGGTAAGGAAAGGGGACTGGGATAGAATCAATATTTGAAAAACCATCTCAAGTGTAAACATAGTTACCGCAATCAGCTGCAAGTAGTGGTCAGAAAAGGCTCTAAGATCAACAGAGACTAGGCTGAAGACCTGGAAGGTGACTGAAGAGAAAACATAAGAGTTCAAGGAATTACTCAGAGCTCTATCACCTCAAGAGGAAGAAGAGGGAATAGGTGGAGATGAAGAAGAATGACAGTGCCTCAAAACAGCATGCACGAGGACTACAGAATGGTAACCATTTGAAATATTTGGAACCACTAGAATGCATCCCAAAACACAGAGACTGAATGGCCGAAAGATCAGACTTTCATATACTAAACCTGAGATGACATTTCTCAGAATATTATCTTTTCTCCAAGGTATGGCCATTTTGGAGCCGAATTATATAAGAATTTTAAAGAAGACGAGTGATTTTCAAATTTCACTCTTCTCCGATGTTTTTTCTTTTTCTTTCTGGCACTTAGCATTTTGAGTGCCGACATTTCAGTAGGGAGCACTACAGAACAGGTATGTAGCTGAGCCAGGTATGGAAATAAGGCACATAAGGAAAGCTGGGGGTGAAATGCAGACATTCAGGAAGTCATTAAAAGAAAGAAGGAGTGTAGGAAAAAGTTAGAGATAGAAAAGGCAGACCAGGCTAAGAAGGAATAATGGTTGGCTAACAAAGATGCTAAGACAGCAGTTACAATAGCAAAGAACAAGGGATGAGAAACATTCTACCAGCTTCTGGAATGTGATGTAGCAGATGGCACAAAGAAACTCCTTAAGGCTGCAAGGCAAAGACAAAGATAATGAAGATAGTCAGATACCCTTTGTAAGGGATGCCAGTAAGAACCTGCTCACCCAATCACAGACATCAAAGACAGATGGTGGGTGTAGCTTCTGCAGCTTTTGAGTGAAGAACACCACACGGAAACTGTACTGCCCCAGACACAGCAGGCAATAAAAGGGGAAAAGAGTCTTCCCAGGAGAAGGAAGCGGTAAGTCAAATGAAATCATGGAAAGCATCAGATTCAGGTGAGCTTATGCAAGATCAGACAGTAAGTCAAATGAAATCATGGAAAGCATCAGATTCAGGTGAGCTTACGCAAGATCAGACGGTAAGTCAAATGAAATCATGGAAAGCATCAGATTCAGGTGAGCTTATGCAAGATCAGACGGTAAGTCAAATGAAATCATGGAAAGCATCAGATTCAGGTGAGCTTACGCAAGATCAGACGGTAAGTCAAATAAAATCATGGAAAGCATCAGATTCAGGTGAGCTTACGCAAGATCAGACGGTAAGTCAAATTAAATCATGGAAAGCATCAGATTCAGGTGAGCTTACGCAAGATCAGACGGTAAGTCAAATGAAATCATGGAAAGCATCATATTCAGGTGAGCTTACGCAAGATCAGACGGTAAGTCAAATGAAATCATGGAAAGCATCATATTCAGGTGAGCTTACGCAAGATCAGACGGTAAGTCAAATGAAATCATGGAAAGCATCATATTCAGGTGAGCTTACGCAAGATCAGACGGTAAGTCAAATGAAATCATGGAAAGCATCAGATTCAGGTGAGCTTACGCAAGATCAGACGGTAAGTCAAATGAAATCATGGAAAGCATCAGATTCAGGTGAGCTTACGCAAGATCAGACGGTAAGTCAAATTAAATCATGGAAAGCATCAGATTCAGGTGAGCTTACGCAAGATCAGACGGTAAGTCAAATGAAATCATGGAAAGCATCAGATTCAGGTGAGCTTACGCAAGATCAGACGGTAAGTCAAATGAAATCATGGAAAGCATCAGATTCAGGTGAGCTTACGCAAGATCAGACGGTAAGTCAAATGAAATCATGGAAAGCATCAGATTCAGGTGAGCTTACGCAAGATCAGACGGTAAGTCAAATTAAATCATGGAAAGCATCAGATTCAGGTGAGCTTACGCAAGATCAGACGGTAAGTCAAATGAAATCATGGAAAGCATCAGATTCATGTGAGCTTACGCAAGATCAGACGGTAAGTCAAATGAAATCATGGAAAGCATCAGATTCAGGTGAGCTTACGCAAGATCAGATCAAGATTTAAGTGAGTTAGCAGGGAAATTGCTCCAAAGGGTCCTGACAGCAGTATGGAGAGAAAAGTGTCTGACAGGTGATTAGAGAATAAGCATTTAGTGGCCAGTATACAAGAAAAAAGGGGGCATTCTCAGTATAGACGTATCAAACCCCTCACAGTGCAGGAAAGTACTGGAAAGGGTGACTGATAAGTGAATACACAGAGTAGTAAAATGTAAGAAAGGAGATGAGAAGTTTGGATTCAGATAAGGATGCAGCACAACTAACCTGATGTTTGCAGGCAGACAGATAGTTTAGAAGAAGCTGGAGATGAGGAGGGAGTCCCGTTGGGCATTCCTAGACTTGGACAAAGCAAGCTGTATCCTATGAAGTCATAGTTTGTCAAACTTCAATGCCCCTCCCAACCCCAAGTTCACAGCAAACTATGCAGAATTGTTCACAGGTATTAAAAAGGAGACAGGCCATCGTGCTTCTGAGAGACAAGGTGAACGAGCACTGAAGCAAAGCTACTTAGCTTGGAATTCAAAGTCTATTACTCAGAAGGAGGACAGTCTAGAAATCGTGTGGGAATTGTGGTGAGAGGGAGTCTTCTGAAACAGCAAGGGATGTCATCAGAATTAGTGATATGCTCATGGAATCAGTCAAGGCACGTTAACCTCAGGAGGAAGAGGAAGTATTTGGAGAAGAAGAAGAAATAAAAGAAGTCGAATGGTGGCAGTGTCTCCAAACAGCACGTGTGATGATTATAAAACAGATATGTGCCTGAACCAGGTATGGAAATAGGGTATGCAAGGAAAGCTGGTGGTGGAATGCAAAGTCTAAGAAGTTATTAAGAGAAAAAGGAGTGCAGGAGAAAGTGGGAGATGTAGAGAAGACGGCCACAGCTAAGAAAGAGCAGAATATCGCAGTCACTCTACTAACATCCAGAAAGTAACTCAGCAGATGGCAAAAAGAAATTCTATCAGGCTACAAGGCAAAGACAGAAAGATAAAGAAGACAGCCATTAGACACCATTTATAAGATATGCCAACAACAATCTGTGCACCAGTCCACAGTACATCAAAGGCTGTTGGAAGGAATATTTCCAACAGCTTCTGAGTGAAGAAAATGTCATAGATGACCTCCTACTTCAGACACAGTATATGATGAAAGAGGAAGAAACCCCCCCACTAAAAGAAGTAAGAACAGCACTAAGGAAAATGTAGTAAGGGAGCGCTACAGGCTCAGATGAAGGTGTGGTACATACAATCAAGATGTTGGTTGACTTAGCAGAGAAATGGCTCCAGAGGATACTCATGGTGGTTTGGAGAGAAAGGTGTTTCACAAATGACTAATGAATAAGCATTCTAGTGTCAGTGCTCATTCACAACTATGACCAGTACAGTGGTATTAAATTGCTATCAATTTATACATTGGTACATACAATCAAGATGTTGGTTGACTTAGCAGAGAAATGGCTCCAGAGGATATTCATGGTGGTTTGGAGAGAAAGGTGTTTCACAAATGACTAATGAATAAGTATTCTAGTGTCAGTGCTCATTCACAACTATGACCAGTACAGTGGTATTAAATTGCTATCACACTGCATGAAATATTGCAGAGAGTGATTGATAAATGAATGTGCAGTGTAGTAGGAAGTGAGACTGGCTAGGCTCAGAATGGGCAGCTTACCTCGTACTTACGTATCAGCCTATGGCAAACAGGAAGAGGGTACAAGGACATGAGGATGTCCAGCCAAGAGATGGATGGATTCATGGGAGAAAGTTTGGAGAAAGTAAAAAACTGTTACCAGACTGAGAGAAGTGGTGACAACCAGTGCAACATCTCAACCCCAAGTAGACAAAAATGGGAAAGATGCAGTTATTTATTTATTTGTCTAGCAGGTTTAATATTTGTTTACCAGGAAAGTCTGACTGGGACAGAGCCCATTTTCAATGAAGGCCTGGGGAGTAATGCATGTTTTTGGAATGTGTGATGAAACTGGAGTACCTGAGGAAATCCACGAGAATGCAGGGAGGATATGCAAACTGCACACAGAAGGCTCCCCAGCTGAGAATCGAACCACAGAACCTCTTGCTATAATGGAACAATGCTAACAACTGCAGCACTGTGCCACTCCAGTTGATAATACGACAATGATCTCAGCTCCCTTATTAGCTAAATTAGAGCAGGCATACCAAAAGACAGCAAAATTCTTCCTTGTTTGCCCAAAAAACACTCCCTGAGATTCAGAAACATGCCTAGTGTGAGCATGCATTGTGTCCCACAGGTATAGCTTATAGCATGATATGGCCAAAGCTCATTACATATTATGAATGGGACAATTTTCAGCTTTGGCTATAGCTAATTAGTAATTTCACCCACTCTAGGAGCAGGAGCAGTAGTGAAAGAGGAGGACTTGCAATTGCAGCAAAGATTCAAATGAGAAAAATTGATGAGCAGAGAGGAAGCACATGCCTCACAGGGTGGACGTGCTAACACACGAGAAAATGGGAAAAGCAGCAAGTTAGTTCGAAGGGCCAACGAACGATTACATTTGGTTTAGGACCATAACACGTGGTAGAAATGTGAGCATGCGAGAGTACAAGAAATGAACAGCAAGCAGAGGATGAGATCCAAGGGAGACAGAGAAGGTAAGAATGGGCAGAATCGTTATAAAGATGGTATAATGCTGTAGGCTGGGGAGAATCGTTATAAAGATGGTATAATGTTGCAGCCTGGGGTGAATCGTTATAAAGATGGTATAATGCTGTAGGCTGGGGAGAATCGTTATAAAGATGGTATAATGTTGCAGGCTGGGGAGAATCGTTATAAAGATGGTATAATGTTGCAGGCTGGGCAGAATCATTATAAAGATGGTATAATGTTGTAGGCTGGGGAGAATCGTTATAAAGATGGTATAATGTTGTAGGCTGGGGAGAATCGTTATGAAGATGGTATAATGTTGCAGGCTGGGGAGAATCGTTATAAAGATGGTATAATGTTGCAGCCTGGGGTGAATCGTTATAAAGATGGTATAATGTTGCACGCTGGGGTGAATCATTATAAAGATGGTATAATGTTGCAGGCTGGGGAGAATCATTATAAAGATGGTATAATGTTGTAGGCTGGGGTGAATCGTTATAAAGATGGTATAATGTTGTAGGCTGGGGTGAATCGTTATGAAGATGGTATAATGTTGCAGGCTGGGGTGAATCGTTATAAAGATGGTATAATGTTGCAGGTTGGGGTGAATCTTTAAGAAGATGGTATAATGTTGCAGGCTGGGGTGAATCATTATAAAGATGGTATAATGTTGTAGGCTGGGGTGAATCGTTATAAAGATGGTATAATGTTGTAGGCTGGGGAGAATCATTATAAAGATGGTATAATGTTGTAGGCTGGGGTGAATCATTATAAAGATGGTATAATGTTGCAGGCTGGAGTGAATCATTATAAAGATGGTATAATGTTGCAGGCTGGGGAGAATCGTTATAAAGATGGTATAATGTTGCAGGCTGGGGTGAATCATTATAAAGATAGTATAATGTTGTAGGCTGGGGTGAATCGTTATAAAGATGGTATAATGCTGTAGGCTGGGGAGAATCGTTATAAAGATGGTACATGTTGTAGGCTGGGGAGAATCATTCTAAAGATGGTATAATGTTGCAGGCTGGGGAGAATCGTTATAAAGATGGTATAATGTTGCAGGCTGGGGTGAATCATTATAAAGATAGTATAATGTTGTAGGCTGGGGTGAATCGTTATAAAGATGGTATAATGCTGCAGGCTGGGGAGAATCGTTATAAAGATGGTACATGTTGTAGGCTGGGGAGAATCATTCTAAAGATGGTATAATGTTGCAGGCTGGGGAGAGTCGTTATAAAGATGGTATAATGTTGCAGGCTGGGGTGAATCGTTATAAAGATGGTATAATGCTGCAGGCTGGGGAGAATCGTTATAAAGATGGTATATTGTTGTAGGCTGGGGAGAATCATTTTAAAGATGGTATAATGTTGCAGGCTGGGGAGATCCGTTATAAAGATGGTATAATTTTGCAGTCTGGGGGCAATCATTATAAAGATGGTATAATGCTGTAGGCTGGGGAGAATCGTTATCAAGATGGTATTATGTTGCAGGCTGGGAAGAATCATTATAAAGATGGTATATTGTTGCAGGCTGGGGTGAATTGTTATAAAGATGGTATTATGTTGCAGGCTGGAGAGAATCGTTATAAAGATGGTAAAATGTTGCAGGCTGGGGAGAATTGTTTTAAAGATGGTATAATGTTGCAGGCTGGGGAGAATCGTTATAAAGATGGTATAATGTTGCAGGCTGGGGTGAATAGTTATAAAGATGGTATAATGTTGCAGGCTGGGGTGAATCGTTATAAATATGGTATAATGTTGCAGGCTGGGGAGAATCGTTATAAAGATGGTATAATGTTGCAGGCTGGAGAGAATCGTTATGAAGATGGTATAATGTTGCAGGCTGGGGAAAATCGTTATAAAGATGGTATAATGTTGCAAGCTGGGGGGAATCGTTATAAAGATGGTATAATGCT
Organism: Protopterus annectens; assembly: GCF_019279795.1. Lineage (NCBI taxonomy): Eukaryota > Metazoa > Chordata > Ceratodontiformes > Protopteridae > Protopterus > Protopterus annectens. The sequence goes on along the minus strand of NC_056729.1, from coordinate 1,850,941,108 downwards.
GTAGGCTGGGGAGAATCATTATAAAGATGGTATAATGTTGCAGGCTGGGGAGAATCATTATAAAGATGGTATAATGTTGCAGGCTGGGTTGAATGGTTATAAAGATGGTATAATGTTGCAGGCTGGAAAGAATCATTATAAAGATGGTATAATGTTGCAGGCTGGGGAGAATCATTTTAAAGATGGTATAATGTTGCAGGCTGGGGATAATCGTTATAAACATGGTATAATGTTGCAGACTGGGGTGAATAGTTATAAAGATGGTATAATGTTGCAGCCTGGGGTGAATCGTTATAAAGATGGTATAATGTTGCAGGCTGGGGAGAATCGTTATAAAGATGGTATAATGTTGCAGGCTGGGGAGAATCGTTATAAAGATGGTATAATGTTGCAGGCTGGGGAGAATCGTTATAAAGATGGTATAATGTTGCAGGCTGGGGTGAATCGTTATAAAGATGGTATAATGTTGCAGGCTGGGGTGAATCGTTATAAAGATGGTATAATGTTGCAGGCTGGGGAGAATCGTTATAAAGATGGTATAATGTTGCAGGCTGGGGTGAATCGTTATGAAGATGGTATAATGTTGCAGGCTGGGATGAATCGTTATGAAGATGGCATAAAGTTGCAGGCTGGGGTGAATCATTATAAAGATGGTATAATGCTGCAGGCTGGGGTGAATCGTTATAAAGATGGTATAATGTTGTAGTCTGGGGAGAATCATTCTAAAGATGGTATAATGTTGCAGGCTGGGGAGAATCGTTATAAAGATGGTATAATTTTGCAGGCTGGGGGGAATCATTATAAAGATGGTATAATGCTGTAGGCTGGGTAGAATCGTTTTCAAGATGGTATTATGTTGCAGGCTGGGAAGAATCATTCTAAAGATGGTATTATGTTGGAAGCTGGGCAGAATCATTATAAAGATGGTATAATGTTGCAGGCTGGGAAGAATCATTATAAAGATGGTATATTGTTGCAGGCTGGGGTGAATCGTTATAAAGATGGTATTATTTTGCAGGCTGGAGAGAATCGTTATAAAGATGGTAAAATGTTGCAGGCTGGGGAGAATTGTTTTAAAGTTGGTATAATGTTGCAGGCTGGGACGAATCATTATAAAGATGGTATAATGTTGCAGGCTGGGGTGAATAGTTATAAAGATGGTATAATGTTGCAGGCTGGGGTGAATCGTTATAAAGATAGTATAATGTTGCAGGCTGGGGAGAATCGTTATAAAGATGGTATAATGTTGCAGGCTGGAGAGAATCATTATGAAGATGGTATAATGTTGCAGGCTGGGGAGAATCGTTATCAAGATGGTATTATGTTGCAGGCTGGGGGGAATCGTTATAAAGATGGTATAATGTTGTAGGCTGGGGAGAATAGTTATCAAGATGGTATTATGTTGCAGGCTGGGGAGAATCATTCTAAAGATGGTATTATGTTGCAAGCTGGGCAGAATCATTCTAAAGATGGTATAATGTTGCAGGCTGGGGAGAATCATTATAAAGATGGTATAATGTTGCAGGCTGGGTTGAATGGTTATAAAGATGGTATAATGTTGCAGGCTGGAGAGAATCATTATAAAGATGGTATAATGTTGCAGGCTGGGGAGATTCATTTTAAAGATGGTATAATGTTGCAGGCTGGGGATAATCATTATAAAGATGGTATAATGTTGCAGACTGGGGTGAATAGTTATAAAGATGGTATAATGTTGCAGCCTGGGGTAAATCGTTATAAAGATGGTATAATGTTGCAGGCTGGGGAGAATCGTTATAAAGATGGTATAATGTTGCAGGCTGGAGAGAATCGTTATAAAGATGGTATAATGTTGCAGGCTGGGGAGAATCATTATAAAGATGGTATAATGTTGTAGGCTGGGGAGAATCGTTATAAAGATGGTATAATGTTGTAGGCTGGGATGAATCATTATAAAGATGGTATAATGTTGCAGGCTGGGGTGAATCGTTATGAAGATGGTATAATGTTGCAGGCTGGTGTGAATCGTTATAAAGATGGTATAATGTTGCAGGCTAGGGTGAATCGTTATAAAGATGGTATAATGTTGTAGGCTGGGGAGAATCATTCTAAAGATCGTATAATGTTGCAGGCTGGGGAGAATCGTTATAAAGATGGTATGATATTGCAGGCTGGGGAGAATTGTTATAAAGATGGTATAATGTTGTACGCTGGGGAGAATCGTTATAAAGATGGTATAATGTTGCAAGCTGGGGTGAATCGTTATAAAGATGGTATAATGTTGTAGGCTGGGGAGTATCGTTATAAACATGGTATAATGTTGCAGGCTGGGGAGAATCGTTATAAAGATGGTATAATGCTGTAGGCTGGGGAGAATCGTTATGAAGATGGTATAATGTTGCAGGCTGGGGTGAATCGTTTTGAAGATGGTATAATGTTGCAGGCTGGGATGAATCATTATGAAGATGGTATAATGTTGCAGGCTGGGGTGAATCATTATAAAGATGGTATAATTTTGCAGGTTGGGGAGAATCGTTATAAAGATGGTATAATGTTGTAGGCTGGGGAGAATCATTATAAAGATGGTATAATGTTGCAGGCTGGGGAGAATCATTATAAAGATGGTATAATGTTGTAGGCTGGGGAGAATCATTATAAAGATGGTATAATGTTGTAGGCTGGGGAGAATCGTTATAAAGATGGTATAATGTTGCAGGCTGGGGTGAATTGTTATAAAGATGGTATAATGTTGTAGGCTGGGGTGAATCGTTAAAAAGATGGTATAATGTTGTAGGCTGGGGAGAATCATTATAAAGATGGTATAATGTTGCAGGCTGGGGAGAATCGTTATAAAGATGGTATAATGTTGTAGGCTGGGGTGAATCATTATAAAGATGGAATAATGTTGCAGGCTGGGGAGAATCATTCTAAAGATGGTATAATGTTGTAGGCTGGGGAGAATCGTTATAAAGATGGTATAATGTTGCAGGCTGGGGAGAATCGTTATAAAGATGATATAATGTTGTAGGTTGGGGAGAATCGTTATAAAAATGGTATAATGTTGCAGGCTGGGTTGAATCATTATAAGGATGGTATAATGTTGTAGGCTGGGGAGAATCGTTATAAAGATGGTATAATGTTGTAGGCTGGGGAGAATCGTTATAAAGATGGTATAATGTTGTAGGCTGGGGAGAATCGTTATAAAGATGGTATAATGTTGTAGGCTGGGGAGAATCATTCTAAAGATGGTATAATGTTGTAGGCTGGGGAGAATCTTTATAAAGCTGGTGTAATGTTGCAGGCTGGGGAGAATCGTTATAAAGATGGTATAATGTTGTAGGTTGGGGAGAATCGTTATAAAGATGGTATAATGTTGTAGGCTGGGGAGAATCGTTATAAAGATGGTATTATTTTGCAGGCTGGAGAGAATCATTATAAAGATGGTAAAATGTTGCAGGCTGGGGAGAATCGTTTTAAAGTTGGTATAATGTTGCAGGCTGGGACGAATCATTATAAAGATGGTATAATGTTGCAGGCTGTGGTGAATAGTTATAAAGATGGTATAATGTTGCAGGCTCGGGTGAATCGTTATAAAGATGGTATAATGTTGCAGGCTGGGGAGAATCGTTATAAAGATGGTATAATGTTGCAGGCTGGGGAGAATCGTTATAAAGATGGTATTATGTTGCAGGCTGGGGGGAATCATTATAAAGATGGTATTATGTTGTAGGCTGGGGAGAATCGTTATCAAGATGGTATTATGTTGCAGGCTGGGGAGAATCATTCTAAAGATGGTATTATGTTGCAAGCTGGGCAGAATCATTATAAAGATGGTATAATGTTGCAGGCTGGGGAGAATCATTATAAAGATGGTATAATGTTGTAGGCTGGGGAGAATCGTTATAAAGATGGTATAATGTTGTAGGCTGGGGTGAATCGTTATAAAGATGGTATAATGTTGCAGGCTGGGGTGAATCGTTATGAAGATGGTATAATGTTGCAGGCTGGTGTGAATCGTTATAAAGATGGTATAATGTTGCAGGCTGGGACGAATCATTATAAAGATGGTATAATGTTGCAGGCTGGGGTGAATAGTTATAAAGATGGTATAATGTTGCAGGCTCGGGTGAATCGTTATAAAGATGGTATAATGTTGCAGGCTGGGGAGAATCGTTATAAAGATGGTATAATGTTGCAGGCTGGAGAGAATCATTATGAAGATGGTATAATGTTGCAGGCTGGGGAAAATCGTTATCAAGATGGTATTATGTTGCAGGCTGGGGGGAATCATTATAAAGATGGTATAATGTTGTAGGCTGGGGAGAATAGTTATCAAGATGGTATTATGTTGCAGGCTGGGGAGAATCATTCTAAAGATGGTATTATGTTGCAAGCTGGGCAGAATCATTCGAAAGATGGTATAATGTTGCAGGCTGGGGAGAATCATTATAAAGATGGTATAATGTTGTAGGCTGGGGAGAATCGTTATAAAGATGGTATAATGTTGTAGGCTGGGGTGAATCGTTATAAAGATGGTATAATGTTGCAGGCTGGGGTGAATCGTTATGAAGATGGTATAATGTTGCAGGCTGGTGTGAATCGTTATAAAGATGGTATAATGTTGCAGGCTAGGGTGAATCGTTATAAAGATGGTATAATGTTGTAGGCTGGGGAGAATCATTCTAAAGATGGTATAATGTTGCAGGCTGGGGAGAATCGTTATAAAGATGGTATGATATTGCAGGCTGGGGAGAATTGTTATAAAGATGGTATAATGTTGTACGCTGGGGAGAATCGTTATAAAGATGGTATAATGTTGCAAGCTGGGGTGAATCGTTATAAAGATGGTATAATTTTGCAGGTTGGGGAGAATCGTTATAAAGATGGTATAATGTTGTAGGCTGGGGAAAATCATTATAAAAATGGTATAATGTTGTAGGCTGGGGAGAATCGTTATAAAGATGGTATAATGTTGCAGGCTGGGGTGAATTGTTATAAAGATGGTATAATGTTGTAGGCTGGGGAGAATCATTATAAAGATGGTATAATGTTGCAGGCTGGGGAGAATCGTTATAAAGATGGTATAATGTTGTAGGCTGGGGTGAATCGTTATAAAGATGGAATAATGTTGCAGGCTGGGGAGAATCATTCTAAAGATGGTATAATGTTGTAGGCTGGGGAGAATCGTTATAAAGATGGTATAATGTTGCAGGCTGGGGAGAATCGTTATAAAGATAATATAATGTTGTAGGTTGGGGAGAATCGTTATAAAAATGGTATAATGTTGCAGGCTGGGTTGAATCATTATAAGGATGATATAATGTTGTAGGCTGGGGAGAATCATTCTAAAGATGGTATAATGTTGTAGGCTGGGGAGAATCTTTATAAAGCTGGTGTAATGTTGCAGGCTGGGGAGAATCGTTATAAAGATGGTATAATGTTGCAGGCTGGGGTGAATCGTTATAAAGATGGTATAATGTTGTAGGCTGGGGAGAATCATTCTAAAGATGGTATAATGTTGTAGGCTGGGGAGAATCTTTATAAAGCTGGTGTAATGTTGCAGGCTGGGGAGAATCGTTATAAAGATGGTATAATGTTGTAGGTTGGGGAGAATCGTTATAAAGATGGTATAATGTTGTAGGCTGGGGAGAATCGTTATAAAGATGGTATAATGTTGCAGGCTGGGGTGAATCGCTATAAAGATTGTATAATGTTGTAGGCTGGGGTGAATCGTTATAAAGATGGTATAATGTTGTAGGCTGGGGAGAATCATTATAAAGATTGTATAATGTTGTAGGCTGGGGTGAATCATTATAAAGATGGTATAATGTTGCAGGCTGGAGTGAATCATTATAAAGATGGTATAATGTTGCAGGCTGGAGAGAATTGTTATAAAGATGGTATAATGTTGCAGGCTGGGGAGAATCGTTATAAAGATGGTATGATATTGCAGGCTGGGGAGAATTGTTATAAAGATGGTATAATGTTGTACGCTGGGGAGAATCGTTATAAAGATGGTATAATGTTGCAAGCTGGGGTGAATCGTTATAAAGATGGTATAATTTTGCAGGTTGGGGAGAATCGTTATAAAGATGGTATAATGTTGTAGGCTGGGGAAAATCATTATAAAAATGGTATAATGTTGTAGGCTGGGGAGAATCGTTATAAAGATGGTATAATGTTGCAGGCTGGGGTGAATTGTTATAAAGATGGTATAATGTTGTAGGCTGGGGAGAATCATTATAAAGATGGTATAATGTTGCAGGCTGGGGAGAATCGTTATAAAGATGGTATAATGTTGTAGGCTGGGGTGAATCGTTATAAAGATGGAATAATGTTGCAGGCTGGGGAGAATCATTCTAAAGATGGTATAATGTTGTAGGCTGGGGAGAATCGTTATAAAGATGGTATAATGTTGCAGGCTGGGGAGAATCGTTATAAAGATAATATAATGTTGTAGGTTGGGGAGAATCGTTATAAAAATGGTATAATGTTGCAGGCTGGGTTGAATCATTATAAGGATGATATAATGTTGTAGGCTGGGGAGAATCGTTATAAAGATGATATAATGTTGTAGGCTGGGGTGAATCATTATAAAGATGGTATAATGTTGCAGGTTGGGGAGAATCTTTATAAAGATGGTATAATGTTGCAGGCTGGAGTGAATCATTATAAAGATGGTATAATGTTGCAGGTTGGGGAGAATCTTTATAAAGATGGTATAATGTTGTAGGCTGGGGAGAATCTTTATAAAGATGGTATAATGTTGTAGGCTGGGGAGAATCGTTATAAAGATGGTATAATGTTGTCGGCTGGGGAGAATCTTTATAAAGATGGTATAATGTTGTAGGCTGGGGAGAATCATTATAAAGATGGTATAATGTTGTCGGCTGGGGAGAATCATTCTAAAGATGGTATAATGTTGTAGGCTGGGGAGAATCTTTATAAAGCTGGTGTAATGTTGCAGGCTGGGGAGAATCGTTATAAAGATGGTATAATGTTGTAGGCTGGGGAGAATCGTTATAAAGATGGTATAATGTTGCAGGCTGGGGTGAATCGCTATAAAGATTGTATAATGTTGTAGGCTGGGGTGAATCGTTATAAAGATGGTATAATGTTGTAGGCTGGGGAGAATCATTATAAAGATTGTATAATGTTGTAGGCTGGGGTGAATCATTATAAAGATTGTATAATGTTGCAGGCTGGAGTGAATCATTATAAAGATGGTATAATGTTGCAGGCTGGAGAGAATTGTTATAAAGATGGTATAATGTTGCAGTCTGGGGAGAATCGTTATAAAGATGGTATAATGTTGCAGGCTGGGGTGAATCAATATAAAGATGGTATAATGTTGTAGGCTGGGGTGAATCGTTATAAAGATGGTATAATGCTGCAGGCTGGGGAGAATCGTTATGAAGATGGTATAATGTTGTAGGCTGGGGAGAATCCTTCTAAAGATGGTATAATGTTGCCGGCTGGGTGAATCGTTATAAAGATGGTATAATGTTGCAGGCTGGGGTGAATCGTTATAAAGATGGTATAATGCTGCAGGCTGGGGAGAATCGTTATAAAGATGGTATAATGTTGCTAGCTGGGGAGAATCGTTATAAAGATGGTATAATGTTGCAGGCTGGGGGGAATCGTTATAAAGATGGTATAATGCTCTAGGCTGGGGAGAATCGTTATCAACATGGTATTATGTTGCAGGCTGGGGAGAATCATTTTAAAGATGGTATTATGTTGCAAGCTGGGCAGGATCATTATAAAGATGGTATAATGTTGCAGGCTGTGGAAAATCATTATAAAGATGGTATAATGTTGCAGGCTGGGGTGAATCGTTATAAAGATGGTATAATGTTGCAGGCTGGGGTGAATCGTTATAAAGATGGTATAATGTTGCAGGCTGGGAAGAATCATTATAAAGATGGTATAATGTTGCAGGCTGGGGAGAATCATTATCAAGATGGTATAATGTTGTAGGCTGGGGAGAATCATTATAAAGTTGGTATAATGTTGTAGGCTGGGGAGAATCGTTATAATGATGGTATAATGTTGCAGGCTGGGGTGAATCATTATAAAGATGGTATAATGTTGTAGGCCATTGCATGATGTTGCCAGCTGTAGGTTGGACATGCAACTGGTTACCCTTTTTCTTTTGGAGGCACAACATACAACATTTGTATGAACAGTGAGCATAGTAAGAGGGAAGGAGGGTAGGACTTTTCTTTTGTAGAACAGATGCCCATTTTCCTTTTTCTTCCTTTTTTAAAAAGGGAAAGTAAGAAAAGATACATAGAAAGGTGACAGATAGTTCACTGAGGGTCAGTGGCAGGAGCAAATGTGCAAACCGACACTGATGGTTTGGAAAACAGTGGAGTCAAAGACATTCCAACAAAGGGAGGAAACTGGTGATGGGAAATATTGTACAACAGACAGGAAGGGCATTGATATAGAAGGAAACGGAATACTGGGATGGAGTTTTGGGTGGCATGGCTATCTGTACTGCACTGTCTGTGTGATGACCAGGAGGAGGTCAGACAGCACTCTGACCACCCCACTGGACCCTGCTTGAGGTGTTGATGGCAGGGTAAGGCAGCAATTTAACTATACCAGCCTGCCTACATCTAGGTGGCTGATGCAGGCTTCCAACTAATAATATAACATTCCCCTGCACCTCCACTATCTCCTTGTGTATAACAAAATCAGTACCCCTGGCAATGCCACCAGAGGGAACAACAGCACTCCCAGACAGTAAAGTACCAAAAGGGGTAGGAGAGCTGGTCATCTGGTCACCCCCTGCTGCAGCCTCTGGGAAGGCAGCCTGGGAAGCTGTTTTAGAAAACACAGGAGATAACTGACCTTACTAGGGGACTGCAGACTTGGCCATTTGACTAATAGTAGCTTAACAGCTGATGTACAAAATGGGAAAAAATAGGGAGAAAAAAATCCAGAAAAAATTTAAATGAATGGATAGTAACAAAGGAAGAGAAGGGAGAGACATTAATATATAATTAAGATATGAAACACATATAATGAATGGCATCATGGACATATAAGTACAGATATCCACATTTATAATTTAACTAACTGCATGAGTGTATGATATAAAATGTTGCTATGCTCTGACCAGAGTGGAAACAAGTAGCAGTCCTGACATGTACATGTGGCTGAAAAAGTTTTGGGTAGGAATAATAATGCTGGGACAATATGTTGAGCTAGAACCTGGGCTTACCCTCCATTCTACACCTAATACGGTAAGCCTGCACCTCCCTTCCTTTCTGTGCCTAGTATAGTAAGCCTGGGCCTACCCCCTATTCTAAACTTAATGTGGTAAGCCTGTGCCCACCTTCCTTTCTGTACCTAATATAGTGAGCGTGGGCCTACCCTCTATCCTAAACCTAATACGGTAAGCCTGCACCTCCCTTCCTTTCTGTGCCTAGTATAGTAAGCCTGGGCCTACCCACCATTCTAAACTTAATGTGGTAAGCATGTGCCCACCTTCCTTTCTGTACCTAATATAATGAGTGTGGGCCTATCCTCTATCCTAAACCTAATGTGGTAAGCCTGTACCCACCTTACTTTCTGTGCCCATCCTATTTTCTAACAAATGTATAGGAATCTAATTACAAATATCACACACAGGCACCTTGTATAACTTTATTACTCATACTCTGAAGAGCATCCAAACTGAACTACTAATACCTTGTACATGTAAACACACCCAGTATTTCCTGTCTAGAGTGATACACAAGCATGCACACATTCATCAAATTCTCATTGCAGAGAAAAAAACATGTCTGTGTGCCAAACAAATCTTTCCATTCTCTTCCAGTAAAGAACACGACTGTTTCTCATGGTCTCTGGAGCCCTAAAATAAAATATACCAGTCAGAAACATACTTACAGCACATACTTCACTATGCATGAAAGTCGTATATGTTTGTGTAGACTGGACAGGCCCTTACAATACATCTTGGGTCCCTTATTCAGACTTCTTCTTCCCACTGGCTAATAATGTCAGAATAGCACCTCTGCAGGTCTCTGCAGGGGTTCCTACACTGCTTACCACAAGGGGTATGTTAGTGGCATCAGACACTGCCCAGATAAAACTGTGCTTGGCATCAACTTTATACTGGAGACCCTCGTATGAGTCCCCTAACCAGCACTCCAGCTGGTTCTTATTAGTAGATAATCCCAGGCAAGATTGCACCAGGCATCCACTTTATACTGTGGACCCTCATATGAGCCCCTTATCCAGCAATCCTGGTGGCCTTAAGTAGCAGATATAGGAAACCTTTAGACTGCTTACTGGCACCTTGCCACAATCAGTGTTTTAGAAGCTATGGCAATTTACCAGGAGTCATTTCAGATGACTAGGTAGGCTTCTCACGGACACATCCTTTGATATTTTTCAGAATATGTTGCAAAACATGTGGAAACATTTGTCATGTTAGGGTGTTATAAAGTTGTGACATATATCAGCAAATGCATATACTGTGTTTGTCATGCTTAACTAGCTTAACTATTGGGACAGTTTTGCTCTTTTGTGCCTCCATCAACTACCAGCTCATACATGTATACAAACATATATGTACATATATGCATACAAAAAAGGAAAAGTAGTTGTACTTCTGATAACTGCACATGCATTATTAAAATATACTGTTGCCAAAACTTATTTAACATTTGTGTCAAAGATCACTTTAAATTCTTATTAAAAATAAGAAATCAGGATACAAGTTGGTATTGCTAGTTTAAACTATAGTTTAAGTTAAAACAAAAGATGAGCGCTTTCATCCTTGTTAGCTTCATCATTTCCCTATAACTAGTTTCCCATCCTTAAGGAAAGTGTACATGACCCTTAAGGCTGGACAAATACATTTTCTTGATAGTGTATTACATTGTTTTATATATATATATATATTAGAGAGAGAAATTATTATATATGTTTGGAAACTCAAACTTCATATGATCAAGACTATATGTTTGACTTTCTGAAATCTTGAAGCATTTGTATGGAAATTGTGATAGAGTGGGGATTGCAGAATTTACCCTTTTCCTTGCTGTAGTGTGATCTCAGACCTGGTATATATAATTTGCAGGGAGTGTCATGAGCACAGCCCTCCAGATGGGCAGTATGGATGACTCTCCCCCTGCAAAAACATACATTTTTGTTGTTTAGTTTTGTTTGAATTTTTAGACAGTCAAACGTATGCCCCAAGATTTAATTAAATTCATGTAGGCACCATGTAGAGTCTACATGGACTGTTACCATGTCTGTGTACATGGTTCCTTCTCGGCAGTGTGTCATGCATATTAATCATGGTGCACTACCGAGGGAGAGCCGTGGAACACAGTTATTGAATCAGTATGGGGAGCGTTGTGTTACCTGTGTCTGTAGATCACCAACACACCCCCTGCACTGTCCAACCACATTATATCAGTCATATTTGTTTTATATAAAAAGCAGGTTTATGCTCTGCAGCATGGAGATGAGCAATTGACATGTGCCAGACATCTAAAAATAGAAACCAGATGCATTTAATTATGAATGAAAAGGTCAAGTTTAAGCATAGCGGAGCGGGTTTGCTTGCTAAATGCTCTTTATGAAGTACATTTTGTCACACACACAGACCAGGGTTCAAATCCAGTGGCATGTAGTAATAAATATTACTGAATCTGTTATGTACTGATGGCAGATTTTCTCTCTACAGGAACTACAGGTTAATGGGAGAGGTAGCCCTTATAATTTGTAAATGATTGTGTGTGCAGATGTCACAGACTGTTAAAATCAGTACCAGGAATGTGATAATAATGCAGAAAATAAAGGAAATAAGTAAAAGTTTTAATAAAATAAAGAAATAAAATGTATAATCTTGTTATGTCTGTATGGCTGGAGTGTCTGTGAAAGGTTGCAGGAGTCAATTAATACATCTCATGTACAAGTCCTCTGCAGTCACTGCTACTGAGATCTACCCCCATGCCTGACAAGCAATGCATGATAGTAATTTAATCTCTGTACTGTACACATACATATCTCTCAAGTGTCACATTGTCATGTAATTACTGTTGTGTAATCCCTCTGTCACAGATGTATCATTGATATAACTATGTCAATAGCTAAGTGACAGTACATCAGCCCACAGTTCACCTTGCTAGTTATATAGATCTACCTGATATGCAAGTCTTCTGTGTACTTCTAAAATAGTACCCATGGGACTAAGTTTTTTCAAGGTCCCTATGGGAATTGTTATGGATGATAAAAATATACAGGATTTTAATAAATGATTTGACAATTTTGGCATGGAATTTATGAGGATGTTGATTATAAAAAATGATGAAAAATTAAGTTATTTAGTGGAGGAAGTTGAGAAATTGAATAATACTGTGGTTAATGATTTATTATTCCCCCAATGGAAGGAATTGTATAATAAACAATTTATATATGCAGAGAAAAAAGCTAATAATATACTGTTTAAGAAAAACAAAAAAATTAAGAGGGACACAATGCAGTATGACAATAAGATGGCATACAAATGGAAGAAACTTTCTAATAGTAACATGATACAGAGTTATAATTATATGACTAGTAATGATAGATATGAACAAGCATGTTATAATAAAACTTATAAAATTAATGAGGGTCGGTGGAAAAATTTTTACAAGGACAGGCAGTACGGAGGGTATGCGATGCAACAAAGAGGTTGGAAGTGGAAAGAACGGAGGCCACACTTTTATCAGGATGCAGAAGTAAAGGGGAGGTAATATGTACAAATACCGATAATGCATCAAGAGTTATTAAAGACAACGTTATTATATCTAACGATATAATAAATAGTTATAACAACTTCAGTATTTATAATTACACCACCACCAGAAGCAACTAGTCAGGATACACCACGAGACACCTTCTCAAAGTAAAAAATTTTTATTTCAAAGGATAAAAATAGATGAATATAAGCGCTTTCGCTTGCTGCTGGCAAGCTTCTTCAGATACAATTACTTGTATGAAAGTTCAGAGTTTTTATATTAAAACAATGTCAGCTGATCAAATCATTGCATACACCAATTATACAATTAAATCATAGATTAAATACTTAATTGAGCTAAATAATTAATCACTCAACTCGTATCCAGTTTCTACAGATAGTATTCTTACACTGGCCAAAAGACACAACAATCGCTGTCACTGTTGCAGCTATGCAGATGCTTATTAGTCAGTCGTAAACGATTGCTATGTAATAGTATACTCATATAATATTCTATCTGTGGTGCAAAAAACTGATCGTGTTATAGTTCTTAGAAGTACTAAACTTGATCTAGTTAAAAACAAAAATAAGAATAATAATGGAGAATAATAAAAACCAAAACGTAATGAAAATCAACAATTAATTCAACTTCATCAAATGACGTAAATATGTGTGTATGAAAATGTTATATATACAAGCACATTTACAGAAATCTCTGTTAAAATAACCTCATCCTGGAATTAATGCAAACTGATAACGTGTTTTACCTCCTCAACAAATATTTCTTCGTGTATCATCAAAACATTCAAAACATTAATTCATTGCAGATATTAAAAAATGGTGCTTACAGTATAAATCTATCTGAAGGATAAAGCGAAACGTTGCGAGCAATGCAAACAAAATAGAACGCAATACTCAAATACACATGATATGATGTTAGTTTAAATAGAATATATACGATATCCAATAAATAAATAAATACAATAAATTCCATATGGTTTTATCAACCACACATGACAAAACTAAATAAACTGCATATATATTGCCTCTCATATATTATATAGTGCACGGAAAAAGCATTTTCACTCATCCTCTTGCAATTTACCCAGTGACTGCTCTTAATAAAAAATATATATAGTGCTATCAGCAGTCGGATGAATCTAAAACCTAAGCGGAAAGCTGAAATACCTTCTAAAGGTGTTGCGTGAGCATCTATCCAGTGTCAAGTTTATAATTATGTAGATACTAGGTTACTGATGGCTACGTTGTCTAAAGAAATCAAGACAATGTAGAAAAAGATATGTATATATTAAATGCTATATGAGTTTATTAATTAAATCAGGAATAAAGCTTGTTGAAACTTCAAAGCATATAATAACCCCTTCTCATTCGCTAAATAAAAGATACTTTAAGACTCATGAGCAGCAGCAAAGTCAAGCTGATATCTGCTCCTCAAACAAGCTGTTTCAACAGAGCTTAGCGATAATCAGGGTCAGCTATAAACCTGACTCATTTTGATGGGGGCTGTATATTTCTAAACATCAATCTATATTTCTATAAACCAATAAAAATCACTGGTTATGTTGTGTAAAGTATCACGTGCTATACAATATAATAAATATAATAAATACATATGTTAAATATTAGAATGTAAAAAATATAATAACTCATCAATTCATAAACATATGTGCACCATAAACTAATGTGCCCAAGAAATCAAATATAAAAAAGAAGTACAAGACCTCAACATTGAAAATCAACAGCCTGGAGTTTCTTGGAATAAGCCCAATTGTCTAAGAGCGTGTATAATAATCCCACAATACTATTGGAAATATTCACACATAGTGCTATATCTTTTCTATAGTGAGTATAAAAACTACTGAGTAATGTACATGTCCATATTCCTAATATTATTCTCTCATAAAGAGGAAAAAAGATCAAATCAAAACATTTAGTGTGTTCATTTGTATGGACCATAGATATCTCACTATTATCAAGGGGAACCTAATGTGTGTATTATAAATCCAAATGCTATCAGATGGAATCAATAGCTCTAATCGTGGTAGGCCCTATTCATCTACTATTCTAGAAATGGTTTTATCGAAACATAATTGTTTATGCCTGGAGCTCTATGTGCTCCAGTTCTAAATATCCAGTCCATCTCTGATTTAGCTAAAGTTCTCTCATTGTCTCCCAACCTTGGACCAATTATAATATTCTGCAATACCCTGAATCTAAATCTATGCGTAGGGTTGGAAACAATATGCTTAGCTAACGCATTGAGCTCATTTTGTCTGCGTATATCATAAGTGTGATTGTATATGCGTTCTCTTAGTTTCCTCTTGGTGAGGCCAACATAGAACACTGAACATAGCTCACAGTTGGCCATATAAATTAGATTCATGGTATCACAGTTTGTGTAGCTCCTGGGTATAAAATGAAAATGTCCATCTGGATGTATATATTCCTGAATAGGATTGATGTATTGACACATGCTACAATGATTGCATGGAAAAGTTCCTGCTTGGTGGACGTTAATTTCATCTCTGGGTGGCATATCATTTGAGTTGTATGAAAACATTGTTTTCAAGTTGTCACATGTCTTGAAAACAAAGTTGGGTCTAACACCTACTATTTCCCTTGTATCATCATTGATCCCAAGAAGGTTCCAATGTCTGTTGATAATCATCTTAATTTCGTGTATATCATTGGTATATTTCAATATATAATTAATTTTTGTGTTGTATTTAGACAAAGTTGGAAACTGTAATTTTTTAGCTTCTTTAGGTCTCTTCTTATTCCCTGTCACATCAGTATGTCTAGTCACATCATGTATAACATAATTCCTCATGTCTCTCACTATGTTACTCTTATATCCTCTGGCTACAAACATCTTTTCTAAATAGTCAGCCTCATTGCTTAGAATTTCTGTATCGTTGCATAACCTAATTAGCCTCGAGAATTGTCCTTTCATTATACCTGTAAACATGTATCTCGGATGCATACTACTATATTCCAAGAGAGCATTTCTCCAGCAGGTTTTTCTGAAAAGTCTATATGACAATTTATCATTTCTATCATAGAATAGAGTTAGGTCTAAAAAGCTGACCTCCCTATAAGAATATTCATAAGTGAATTTTAGGAATGTGGTGGTGGTTTCTAGATATTCCACAAAACTGTCCAATTCCTGGATGGTCCCATCCCATGCCAAGATCACATCATCTACAAACCTCCTGTAGATGCTTATCTTGTCCATCCAATGACTACTAAACACATGTGCCTGCTCCCAATGGTATAGTACCAGGTTCGCGTAAGAATTGGCACACGGGGTGCCCATAGCGACACCCCATGTTTGTAAATAGTATTTATTATGAAATGTGAACACATTGCATTCTAATACTAGCTCTAGTAACTGATTGATTAATATTTGTCTGTTCCTAGAAAAATTACTGCTCAATGCCAAGATTTCTCTCACTGCCTGCATTCCATACTCATTGGGAATGCATGTAAATAGGTCACGGACATCTAAAGTTACCAAAAGCAATTTTCCATGTGTCCTATCTAGAGAGTCAAAGGATGCTAGGTCCTTTAATAGGTGTTGCGTGTCTCTAAGGATGGTGTTTTTATTGTTCACTATCGGCCTCAACATTTTTTCTATAAAGACCGATAAATTATAGGTGGCCCATGACCTACCAGATACTATAGGCCTCATGGGTATTGGTTTTACATTTTTATGGATCTTGGGCAGACCTTTCAGGACAGGTATTAGAGGGTCTTTGATGTACAAAAAATCAAACATCTCCTTGCTCACTTGTCGACACATTAAAATGTCATATAATTATTCTTTAACTGTGTAAATAATTTTCATGACTCCCTCATATGTTAATTCTTGATAGGTACTATTAGATTGTAAGGTGCTTTCTACATTCTGTATGTACTCATGCCTATCAAGCACCACTACCCCCCCACCCTTGTCAGCATTGGTGATGACTATATTCTTGTTGTCTTTCAAACTTTTCAACGATTCATATTCAGCTTTCTCAAGATTAAAAAATCTATTCCTGACATGTTTCTCAGCGTACATTGTATAAAAATCCTTTTCACAACATTTCACAAAGCATTCAACGTCCATTGGCAATGTTGGTGAAAAAGTGCTCCTGGACTTAAATACATTCTCTGCTCCACCTACTGAGCCTGTTTGATTCTTAAAAAACAGTTTCAACGCTACTTTTCTGGCAAACAGCCTCAAATATACTAGAGTGTCTGATAATTTACTGTATTGAGACGGTACATAATTCAACCCTTTGTTAAGTAGCGATACATCAGAACTAGATAGCTTAATGTTAGAAAAATTGAAAACCAACAAAGTCAGTTCCAATTCCTTTTGCTGTTCGTGTCGTACCTGCTTGTTGATGACTTCCGTTTTCTCGGGCCCCGACTTATTGATCTCCCCCTGGTGCTCGGGTATGTCCTGATAGGAAAAGGAGCCTCAGAGTTCTTAGTATGAGTTGCATGTTTTTTTCTAATCGTGCCAGTTCTAATGGAATCATCAATGGGTTTTAAAGCCAATTGGTTCGGTGGCGGTGTAAGTTCATCGATGTTCACTGTGAGAACTCCTCTGCTGTCACTGCTAGGTTCCGTAGAGCTGTTCAAAGTTCGTTCTGTTGGCGCCAAATTTGAACGTCCTACTGTGCTCACATCCTGTTTCCTCTGTTGTAGGTAGGGCGCTCGTTCATTCCGATTCACCTGGTTCTCATGGCCTCTCTCCCATATGAATATATTGCCTGTTCGAAAATCTTGTACGTCTCTCATCAGCTTTTTCTGCTTTATGCCTCTTAGTTTTTCTCCATATAGTTTAATTTGTAACGAAATATCATTTAATTTTCTGTTGCATATTTCAGAGTTAAACCTCTCAACTATATTGCTGTATGCTGCATCGATTTCACTCTGCAGTTCTTTTTCTAAAGGTTCAAAATAATCAAGCAACAGTTGAATATATTTATAAACAACAAAGACTATCAGTGAGTCCCAGCTCTACCTTCCAATAAAATTTATTTCGTTGAACAGTTCCTTCTCTAGCGCCTCGGCCAACAGCCTTTACAGAGTAAAACAGTAAAACTCATAAAACACTTGCAATATATACAAAAAACAAGTAATCAATCAATTACATAATTAAACTATCAAATCACATAGCTTAAATATATTTAAAGTCATAGTCTTAAACAAGACATTGCCAGTTACATTCTCTGTTCATTCCATGTGGATGCAAAGTCCCAAATTTCATAATCAAAATGCATTCCTTTTGTCTTAACATATTTTTTGCCTATCAACATCATTATAATATAATGGAACATGTTCCAGAACAGACACTTTTATATTCTCAATATTTCCATGGTGTACTGAGTTAAAATGCTCAGCAATAGGACTAGTAATTTTATTATTTTTAACATCTCTAATATGTTCTTTTATCCTATCTGCTAGCATTCTTTTGTTTCTCCAATATAGTATTTGTTACAATCACAGAATATGACATACACAACACCTTTGCTCATACATGTATATTTGCCTTTTGTATCAAAAATTTTGCCATTTATTTTATTCACTTCATTTACAACATGTTTACATATAGCACATTTTCCACAAGGGAATGTTCCCAAATTCTTCACAACATTTAATTCATTAGTACAAGGCTTTTTATAAATGCTGTGTATCAGAAAGTCCTGTATATTTTTCCCCTTTCTATATGATGTCATTAATTTTATATTTTTCAGTGATGTTATATCTTTTTAATAAAATTCCAATATTCCATAATGATTTTATTACCAATCATAGAGAAGTTAGTGTACTTTGTAACAAAAACATTCTCTCCTGTTCAGTCCCATATTTATTGCTACTTTCATAGTTATTTTGTCTAATAGTGCCCTTACTCTGTTTAAAGGCTCTATGCAAGCTATTTTCTACATCATCTGGTTATACCCTCTAGTTTTGAATATCTGCCACTTTATAGGCCTCCTAAAGGCCATATCAATATCAGAATTGAGTCTTTTTATTCTCAAAAATTCCCCATAGGGGATGGCTGACAACGTATGGGGATGGCAACTATCTCCCACATTTTCCAGCTTATTTCATCAAATTTTCTATGAATACTAGTATATATGGGAAAGCCATTATTGCCCTAAGCGAAATATCCAAGAAATTAACCTGATTTCCCTTTTGTATGTCACTAAATTTTATACCAAATCTGTTATTATTTAATTCATCAATGAAGTTATCTGATGTATCCCAATCCCATGACAAATGAAAATTAGGTCATCAATAAATCTAAAATACCTTAGAACATTATTTTGAAAGAAAGGCAACCTATAAAGGTGTTCATTTTCAAATAGCCCCATAAACAGGTTAGCATAGGCTGGTGCAAACGCTGCCCCATAGCAGTACCTGTAACTTGTCTATAAACAGTGCCATTAAATTCAAAAAAATTATTTTTCAAGCAGAATTCCACCAGTTCCAGGACATAATATGTTTTAGGACTATCATTCAAAAAGAATTTTATAGCTTCCAAGCCCAAAATATGGGAAATATTGGTGTAGAGACTCTCTACATCCACCGTAATAAAGTACATATTTTCACCCCAATATATATCTTTTATTTTCCTTAGAAAATCATATGAATCTTGTATATAAGAAGGTAACAACAGAACTTTCTTTATCAATATTTCATGTAACATGTAACATGGTGCAAAGATTATAAGTAAAATATCCAAAAGCTGACACAATAGGCCGACCAGATGGTCGGTTCAGATCTTTATGAATTTTAGGTAGGCAAAAGAATTTTGCAATTTTTCTGTTCTTTACATTTATTTTTCTATTTATATCCATTTGACTTAGATAGTGTAATCTCACACCTTTTGCCTGTTCGAAAATCTTGTACGTCTCTCATCAGCTTTTTCTGCTTTATGCCTCTTAGTTTTTCTCCATATAGTTTAATTTGTAACGAAATATCATTTAATTTTCTGTTGCATATTTCAGAGTTAAACCTCTCAACTATATTGCTGTATGCTGCATCGATTTCACTCTGCAGTTCTTTTTCTAAAGGTTCAAAATAATCAAGCAACAGTTGAATATATTTGTTGCTTAATTCTAAATTTAAATCTTGCCATTTTTTGAGAAGGTCTGGATATTTCTGTCCGTAAGTCGGCATGCACAAAACGCGCATGCCTCTTGGAATAACCTTAAAATTAAGGCATGCCTGCAGATGTTTTCTTTGCCATGACATTCTCTGAAATTTGTATAGGTTATTTTCAAGATCTCTTAATAATGGAAAAAAGTCATTCATATTCTCAGAGGCATTCAAAGTCGGCGTGTTGATATTTAACTCAGGAAAATCTATATGTAGCAGAGGATTACCTTTGCTAGGCAAAAAAGCTTCAATACCTGGCGGGCTCATCCTGAGCGTCGGGTTATAGTCCAATTCTACAACGGTGTTCTCCATAGCGTGGAAGAGGCGACAACAAGTGAGAAAAGCTCCGACAGCAAAAAAATCAAGTAATTGCCGCACTACTCCCTAAAGTATCCTGTAGCAAACGAAATCAGGAAAATCACCAGATACACCACGAGACACCTTCTCAAAGTAAAAAATTTTTATTTCAAAGGATAAAAATAGATGAATATAAGCGCTTTCGCTTGCTGCTGGCAAGCTTCTTCAGATACAATTACTTGTATGAAAGTTCAGAGTTTTTATATTAAAACAATGTCAGCTGATCAAATCATTGCATACACCAATTATACAATTAAATCATAGATTAAATACTTAATTGAGCTAAATAATTAATCACTCAACTCGTATCCAGTTTCTACAGATAGTATTCTTACACTGGCCAAAAGACACAACAATCGCTGTCACTGTTGCAGCTATGCAGATGCTTATTAGTCAGTCGTGTAAACGATTGCTATGTAATAGTATACTCATATAATATTCTATCTGTGGTGCAAAAAACTGATCGTGTTATGGTTCTTAGAAGTACTAAACTTGATCTAGTTAAAAACAAAAATAAGAATAATAATGGAGAATAATAAAAACCAAAACGTAATGAAAATCAACAATTAATTCAACTTCATCAAATGACGTAAATATGTGTGTATGAAAATGTTATATATACAAGCACATTTACAGAAATCTCTGTTAAAATAACCTCATCCTGGAATTAATGCAAACTGATAACGTGTTTTAGCTCCTCAACAAATATTTCTTCGTGTATCATCAAAACATTCAAAACATTAATTCATTGCAGATATTAAAAAATGGTGCTTACAGTATAAATCTATCTGAAGGATAAAGCGAAACGTTGCGAGCAATGCAAACAAAATAGAACGCAATACTCAAATACACATGATATGATGTTAGTTTAAATAGAATATATACGATATCCAATAAATAAATAAATACAATACATTCCATATGGTTTTATCAACCACACATGACAAAACTAAATAAACTGCATATATATTGCCTCTCATATATTATATAGTGCACAGAAAAAGCATTTTCACTCATCCTCTTGCAATTTACCCAGTGACTGCTGTTAATAAAAAATATATATAGTGCTATCAGCAGTCGGATGAATCTAAAACCTAAGCGGAAAGCTGAAATACCTTCTAAAGGTGTTGCGTGAGCATCTATCCAGTGTCAAGTTTATAATTATGTAGATACTAGGTTACTGATGGCTACGTTTTTTTTTTTATTTATAATTACACCGACATTGAATTGAGACCCGAACATTTCACACTTTTAACCAAAGGTATGAAATTTGTACCTAAACCACGTTTTAATTTGACTGATACAATTATAGAATGTAAACTTTTACTTGTAAATTGAATTTGGCAGCTTATTTTGGGAATAACTCTGACTATAAGAAAGTGGATTTTAAGAAAAAGAGTTGTTACATACCTCCAACACACCCCAATATAGGTATTTTTGAAAAAAGCAGTAGTCAATGACATTTATAGTATTAGTAGACATCTTACTAGTATGACTGTTCATGATAATTTAACTGTTAGAGAGAGGAAAACCATGACCGAGTTAGGCATGAATCATGACATCAGAGTCATGAAGCCTGACAAAGGGGGAGGAGTAGTGCTGTTCAATACATATGATTACATCAATGAAATATACAAGATTCTTTATGAATCTGGGAATTACGAGCCTGTGCAGTAACTGAAACCTGGTTCAAGGCTCCTGAGAGCACCCCAGCGCTACCAGGCTATACCTCGTATCATGCTTTTCGGCCCCAAAACCCGGGCCGAACCACAAAGGTACGGGGAGTGTCCATATTCATCAAGGACACCCACACCTCCAGGTTAGTAGCAACACATGAAGCATCAGAGACCATACAGGTGCAACTAACCATAGGCAAAACTGCTATACAACTGGTAGCATGTTACAGACCACCCTCCCAATCTCAAGAACCCCATTCAGCCTTCCTGAAGACATTGGAGGATATGAATGTATCACAAAATACCATCATACTGGGAGACTTCAACTACGCAAACATAGATTGGGTACATTATTCTAGCCCTAATACCCTAGCCCAAAGGTTCCTGGAATTCATAAATTCAAATGCACTGGAACAACTGGTCACCTCTCCCACTAGGGGAGATAATATACTAGACCTGATCATCACAAACATGGGGACAAAATGCTCCAAACCAGAAGTATACCCCTCACTAGTGAGATCTGACCACAAACTAATCACCCTGGATATACATATCCCACCTCCACCCCCAGCACAAAAGACCACAGTGAAAAACTTCTCAAAAACAGACTTCACTCTTCTTAAGACTGAGATGGTATCCTTTAAGCCCACTGTGCCAGTGGATACCACATCCCACAATGCCGAATCCTTCGCAAATGCTTCCTATGGACATCTTCAAGAATGCATGGATCATACAATCCCAAACAAATCCAAGTCCCACTCCACCAAAGGTAAGCGTCCTGTCTGGTGGACCTCAGCCATAAACAAATTGTATAACAAAAGAAGGAAGCTACTGCGCGTCAGAGCAAAATCCCATGAAGGGAAGACATCTCTGATCAACATTAGAAGAAAACTACGTTCTCTCATAAAAACATCCAAGGCCAACTTTGAGAGAAAAATCGCTAAGGACACTAAAGATAACCACAAAGCCTTCTACAGCTATGTTAGAAACCTGGGCGGAAACCCTCAGATATGCTCAGAGTTGGTTCAAAACAACAAAAAATACACTGAACCCACAGATATTGCCAACATTCTGGCTGACAGGTTCAGTGCAAATTTCTCCCCTCCTTCACCCCCAAAAGAAGAAATACTTATCCCAGCTGAATGTAATCTCCCTGTCATCTCAGATGTCCAAGTGAGAACCGCCCTAAACAAAGCAAAAAACACAGCGCCAATGGGACCTGATGGTATCCCGGGTTGCGTGTTACGTGAACTCCAAGAGGAGCTAAACCCACACATAAAAATGCTATTTAACCTTAGCCTTACTTCGGGATATGTACCTGAACACTGGCGTACAGCAACAGTGGTCCCACTCCACAAGAGGGGTGACTCTACAGACCCTGGAAACTACCACCCCATAAGCTTAACCAGCCTGGTCTGCAAAGCTATGGAAAGAATCATTATGGAACTCATAAACAGAGACATAGGGGACCTACAGACACTTGACCCCACCCAGTTCGGCTTTGTAAAGGGCAGATCCTGCCTTTTAAACCTGGTTGACTTTTTCTAAACAATCACTAGAGCCATTGATGATGGCAAAGCAGTCCATACAGTATACCTGGACTTGGCTAAGGCCTTCGACACAATACCCCACTCAGGCATCATAGATAAGCTCAACAGCTTAAAAGTAAACCCTTATGTCACTAGATGGGTTGCAAACTGGCTAAAGGACAGAACCCATAAAGTTAAAATAGCTGGAGCAATGTCAGACTCAAAGCCAGTCACAAGTGGTGTCCCACAGGGATCTGTCCTGGGACCCCTCTTGTTCGGCATTTACTTCTCAGATGTTGAAGCAAACATGGGAGGGCTGTGGCTGACAAAGTTCGCAGATGACTGCAAACTAGGCGCCATAGTCGATATTCCAGCAGACACACACATCCTACAAAAAGGCCTCACAGAAATGGACAACTGGTGTTCACGGCCTTAAACTAAATGCCAAAAAATGTATAGTCATCCCCTTTGGGAAAAACAAAGTACCCACAAATTATCACATAGACAGCAACCCACTGAGTACAGAAAAAGTAATCAGAGACCTAGGGACCCAAGTCGACAGCGACCTCTCATTTGACACCCACGTTGCCAAAGTGGTTAGAAAAACATTCTACCTTGCACACCTCATCATGAAGGGATTCACATCCAGATCCAAGGATGTCATTGTACCCCTATATTCCTCCCTCATCAGACCCATGATTGAGTACAATGCCCCATTTGGTATGTACCTCACCCGGCATTTGCAACAGCTGGAGAGACCACAAAAGTACCTCACCAAGAGGATCAAGGGTCTCCAACATATGTCTTATTCTGCCAGACTAAAGAAACTTCAGATCTATTCAGTAGCATACCGCCTGCTCAGAGGTGATCTCTGCCTGACGTACAACAAGGCCATGTCAAATCAGGATCTGATGGACATGCTCCACCTGAAAAAAATCCAAATCCATCAGGACCATGAGAGCTAAAGACTTAAACCTCGGCACAAGTATGAATAGGACATGCTGGAGGGATAAATTCATAACCCAGAGGCTTCCCATGCTTTGGAACAAGATCCCAGTTTGTATTAGGCAGAGCCCCTCACTGACTCTCTTCAAGAGAAATCTTGATGAGTGGATGGGAGATTGTAAGTTTACCCCAGGGGTCACATCTGTGTCACTTGTAGACAGGGGCACAGTAAACTAATTCTATTATATAAGGGGACCTTCATTGTGTTGCTACTAGACAGAGGCACAGTATTCTAAATTTATTCTGTACATTTTTTGTACCATTTCATGGGGTGGCAAAAGCCACATCACTATGGCTAGGCTTACAAATGCCCCAGGACAGATAGCCTAGTACTATACTATGAAACTATGAAACTATGAAACTATGTATCTATTAATGAGATCAATATAGGTTATAAACGGATAGATATGTGTATTGAGGAGTTATTAATAGATCAACATATTACTAAGGATACGTACGACTACTTGAAGGTTGAATACCCTACTTTGGCATGCATCGTAGGAATACCTAAGATACACAAGAATATTGAACAGCCCCCCCTTTCGCCCCATTGTATCGGGCAGCCACTCCAAGATATACCCTCTTGGAGTAGTGATTGACAGATGGTTAAAACCTATATATCAAAACATAGTACATCTGGTCAAAGACTCTTGGTCTTTTTTAGCTAAATCTACTAATGACAAATGGTCTGAGAAAAGTACATTTATAACTATTGACGTTGTAGATCTTTTTTCCAGTATTCCTAAGGAAATTGGTCTTGAATATTTTTGTAACAGTTTGTCTAAATATTCAGGTTTAGAATGGGACAAAATTTTGGTTATCATGGAATTAATGTCACTTGTCCTTGATCATAATTATATTCAGTTTGAAGGGGAAAATTTCAAATAAGTCAGGGGTGTGGCTATGGGAGCAGCATGCGCTCCCATATACGCAAACTTAGTTATGTTGGAATGGGAAACTACACAATTGTTTAAAAGTGAGTATTACAAAAGAGTCATCTATTACTCACGCTTTTTGGACGATATATTTATATTATGGAATGGAGACAAACAAAATATTGAATTTTTTATTAATTTTTTGAATAGCACTAGTCCCTTTTTAAAATTTACATACATATGTAACGATACTAGCATAGCTTATTTGGACATACTTATTACCAAGATTAATCAAGGATTTAAATCCAACATACATAGGAAAAAGACATTCTCAAACAGCTACTTGGATTATACTAATTGTCATCCACGAAAAATGATGACAAGCATATTTAAAGGTCAATGTATCCGTGCAGCACTGATGACATCAGAATATAATGATGTTTTGACAGAGATTAAGTTTATACAGGATATGTTTAAAAATAGAGGCTATCCGGAAGCTATGTTAAATAACATTTCATCATATGTAGTGGACAAATGGGATAAGTTATAGCCACCTGTATTAGGTAGAGAGCTTATTAGTAAAGATTCTGGTGAAGCAAAGAATAAATTTACAAGAGCCTGCATTTTGGAATATTCCCCCTATGTAGAATATATTAAGAAAATTATTAGGAACAATTGGAATTTGTTAACTATTAATGACGAAGTAAATGACCTAGTAGGCTCGGTACCTTTATTTGTATACAAAACAGGACACAACATCAAAAGGAAACTTGAGCAGACACCTTCAAGTACTGAAAGTAATAACAAATATGGTAGTAGTAAAAAGTGTGGTACTTGTAAGCAGTGTTATACAATACTGGAGAAAGATTTTATTATTTTAGAAAATGTTAATAGGACGTTAATCAAATTTAAGAAAGGCAACTGCAATACAAAATACATCATATATATGGCCAAATGTATGGTGTGTCCAAGTTTTTATATAGATAAAATGGAGAGGCCTTTTAGAAAACGTATATACGATCATTTGTATGTTATTCGGACCCATGATATCAACAATGCCTTAAGTAGACATATTATGGATTACGATGAGAATCATATTTTTAAATTTGCTATTATTGACCAGGTTACTATGAACACTATGGGTGCTAACTATAAAGCCATTTTAAGCCGTAAAGAAGTTATATGGCAAATTTTTACAGATGCAGGTAGAAAACCTGGTCTTAATGACTACCTCACTATTAAACCCATTTTAGAATTACAATAGTTATTTTCACAGTATGTATGTACGAGATTTTTTAATTTTTACTCAAGTATTGAGTTTAAAATTTTATATCTATTGGACAATGTTTTACATGTATTATTATAGATAGTTACATTGTATTCCATGCCATATATTTATTTATTCGCATATTAGTTTATTCATGACAGTTAGTTGTTTTTATTTATATATTTTCGATTAAGTTGGATGACATTTTGCTTTTTGTGTATGTTTTGATTGCAAATACTTGTATATATATTTATGTGTTTTATAGCTTTAAGACAGTCTGAACTGAAGGCGGGATTGGCGCCAAAAAGTTTTTATATTGTAATTGACTTACAATTAATGGCATTCTGAAGAAGTCCATTTATGTGGATGAAAGCGCTTAATGTTGGATATGGTCGAATAAAGTATTGGCTTTATCTTTCCATCGATTTATTTCAGAGTTTTGTGCATCCCATTCATGACACCAGCTATTCTTGGTTGTTTTATTTTCTGTTGTTGCATCGGCTGGGGTCTAACTGTTTAAGTCTTCTGTGTAGTTGTGTACCTGTTAAGTGTTATGGCTTGGCCTATACTGTCCCATGTGGATAGCTTGAGAGGTATGTACATGCTACAGTAGCTATAGGGCATTTTTACACATAAAGAAAGGACAGACCTATAGAGTAGATAGTAGTACTGTTGTCAACTATATAGCTTATAATGGTATTAATATACTGTATTGCTCTCTTTCCCCACCCTTCATCTTCATATATATTCATTATTGTTATGTATTGGTTATGGTTTACTATTAACATATGTTCTTCTATAAACTTTATTTTAAGGCATGTGTTTTATTATTGTCATGCATTACAATGGTTGCATATTAACATATCTTGTTGAATTACCTATTCTGCTGGCCTTGTGCCGTAACTATTACTGGCATGGTATTAATATACTGACTGTTAAGTTATTTATTGTTGTGTTCCTTATAATATGCGTTGACATTTGAATGATTATTTCCACTGTTCTAGTTTGCTGTTAATACTAACAAGATTTGCTATACATCCATCACCACAGCACAACAGGGTAGGCTGGTTCCTGATGATCTGCCTACCCTACCTCAGCCGGCCATGGCACTGGGTACCAGCATGTCTGGGATCAAGGCTGCTGGTGCCCCCTCTGCTGGCCCTGCATCACCTTTGGGTGAAACTGCCTCGGGGATGGGGCCTGCCCCCCCCAGGAGCAGTAGCAAGGGGTGGTAGTCAACCAGGATCAACTACCAGCCATGGTGTGAAAGATAGTCCATAGGAGCTATAAAGGATGCCTGCACCAGACGGAGGGCAGACTGGACAACCTGTTGGGGTCTGGTGGCCCTGGTGCCCAGCCTCCAGCACGGCCACCATTGGGGCAGTAAAGGAGCAGTGTAGACTGCTCATGGGTGGGGATCTCAGTTATGCTGCTATCATCTGGAGGCACATTCTTCTCAGCTTCCACAACACCATCCCCATCCAGGTGTTTACCCCCTCATGTGTCATACACCACCCAGTCCTCTGTCTTGTCTGTCTTGTCTGTCTGCAATTGCATCCTCTCCTACCCAACTTATCTACCCACACATACATACACCCCTTCCCCAAAATTCCACTTTCTCCTTAATAAAATGGGCAGTTGTCCTACAAAAAAATATCACCCCATACATAGCTCTCCATTTTGCACAAGTGCCCACTGGACACAACTAATCTGGTCCAATTTACTTGACAATACATTTATGTTGTTCTCACCCATTTCTCTGGGGTTTGAGTGTCCAAGCTCATCCACAAATTCTGTCAAACTGCACAGCTGTTGATGTACAAGACATTGAAAGCCATGGTCCTTTCTTATACCTGTCATGCACATCTGTACCTGCCTTACAGTATGTTTCCCCCCTCCTTGCCCCCATTTCTCCACTGTCTTATCACCCCCCCTTTTTTTTTCTTTATACTTTTTAGCTCAGGTTTGGGTGGAGCTGAATGGCATGCCACAATGCAGCATGATGACCCATCATAGCATGTCACTTAAACCCACACAAACCTGCTTAAAAGTCTTTTAATGTGCCTTAATGATTCTATGTGTTTCTCACAGTGTTAGACACATGTACAAAATAATCACCCCTGCCAAATATTGAACCCAGACCCCTGTCAATTACAGCCTACTGCACTAAGCCACTATGCCACAGAAATCTGGATAAACGCAGGTGTTTCCAGCAATATATACTGATTGCCACTGAGAGATTGAAAGCAATCTACTGTGAAAATGGGAGTGTACCTGGAACCCTGATCTAAAAATATACCAGTAGACAGCCAAATAAGTAAGAATGGCAGTATGCATACCTTTCAACTGTACCGATTTTCGCAGAATGTCCAGATTTTTGCCTCATATGTTTGGTTTCTTCCTAATAACATTTGTGGTTTTCTGGTAAATTATTGAATATTGAAGTCACTACATAATACTAAATAAAGACAAACATCTGAGTTTCTCACATTATATCCTTCAGAAAATATGTAGCAATGCAGAAACTTGTATTCTAGCAACTTTCTAAGTTTATAGGAAAAATATTTAAATTCTGTCCCTATGTTTGGGCCTTTGTCCCCCCATTCTGTCTGGCTTTGTCCAGATGTCTTGCACTAAGAGGATGAGCGTATGGCAGTACGTGAGGCCTGTGATAGCAGGTAAATATCCCCATGTGCCTGCAACATCTTGAAACACACCAGCTAAGGCATCATGGCTCAGTACACATGTGCTTTGTCCAGATGTCCTGCACTAAGAGGATGAGCGTATGGCAGTACGTGAGGCCTGTGATAGCAGGTAAATGTCCCCATGTGCCTGCAACATCTTGAAACACACCAGCTAAGGCATCATGGCTCAGTACATATGTGCTTTGTCCAGATGTCCTGCACTAAGAGGATGAGCGTATGGCAGTACGTGAGGCCTGTGATAGCAGGTAAATGTCCCCATGTGCCTGCAACATCTTGAAACACACCAGCTAAGGCATCATGGCTCAGTACATATGTGCTTTGTCCAGATGTCCTGCACTAAGAGGATGAGCGTATGGCAGTACGTGAGGCCTGTGATAGCAGGTAAATGTCCCCATGTGCCTGCAACATCTTGAAACACACCAGCTAAGGCATCATGGCTCAGTACATATGTGCTTTGTCCAGATGTCCTGCACTAAGAGGATGAGCGTATGGCAGTACGTGAGGCCTGTGATAGCAGGTAAATGTCCCCATGTGCCTGCAACATCTTGAAACACACCAGCTAAGGCATCATGGCTCAGTACATATGTGCTTTGTCCAGATGTCCTGCACTAAGAGGATGAGTGTATGGCAGTACGTGAGGCCTGTGATAGCAGGTAAATGTCCCCATGTGCCTGCAACATCTTGAAACCCACCAGCTAAGGCATCATGGCTCAGTACATATGTGCTTTGTCCAGATGTCCTGCACTAAGAGGATGAGCGTATGGCAGTACGTGAGGCCTGTGATAGCAGGTAAATGTCCCCATGTGCCTGCAACATCTTGAAACCCACCAGCTAAGGCATCATGGCTCAGTACATATGTGCTTTGTCCAGATGTCCTGCACTAAGAGGATGAGCGTATGGCAGTACGTGAGGCCTGTGATAGCAGGTAAATGTCCCCATGTGCCTGCAACATCTTGAAACCCACCAGCTAAGGCATCATGGCTCAGCACATATGTGCTTTGTCCAGATGTCCTGCACTAAGAGGATGAGCGTATGGCAGTACGTGAGGCCTGTGATAGCAGGTAAATGTCCCCATGTGCCTGCAACATCTTGAAACCCACCAGCTAAGGCATCCATGGCTCAGTACATATGTGCTTTGTCCAGATGTCCTGCACTAAGAGGATGAGCGTATGGCAGTACGTGAGTCCTGTGATAGCAGGTAAATGTCCCCATGTGCCTGCAACATCTTGAAACCCACCAGCTAAGGCATCCATGGCTCAGTACATATATGCTTTGTCCAGATGTCCTGCACTAAGAGGATGAGCGTATGGCAGTACGTGAGGCCTGTGATAGCAGGTAAATGCCCCCATGTGCCTGCAACATCTTGAAACACACCAGCTAAGGCATCCATGGCTCAGTACATATGTCCAACCGGGAACCTCTTGCAGCACAACTGCCCTTGACAGCCTTGCACATACTGATGAATGCAGACGTGTGTCACAGCCTGTATGTCTGCATATATATCCTGCAACTACACCTGCTCCAGCACTGGCTGAGGAGATCAGTCTGTTAAATGCTAGTATATAGATCATTTTGCCACACAGAGTCCTGGGTTCAAATCCAATGAGTTGCACATCAGTTACGTTGTTGAACAACAAATAATTGTTTATTTGACATTTGTTGACCAGATTAGTCCTACTGAGCCCAACCCTTTTTCAGCGGAGGCCTGGGGAGAAAAGCTCCACATTTAGAATTGCAAGCAAAACTTACAACAAGAAGTGCAACAAAATATACAACAAAAATAAAGTGAATATATACATAGTGGAAGTACATGGGTGACTAATCAGAGAGTATATACATATCAGATCAATAAAAACAAGCTGTGCAGTCCTATCGGAGAATAACTCGAGTACTTCAGAATACCTGTACAGTACTGATGCTGTAGATAAAGGGGTAGTCCATTAAATGTAGAGTATTAGTGATGCAGATGAGGGGTAGGGAGATAGGTGTGACTGAGGTGTGAAGTATGGTTGATCCCTTAAGGGGGGAAGTTACAGCAGCAGATACATATCCTGTTTAGATAGCTATTAGTAGCTGTTTTGAATGTAAGAGGATGATGGTAATTCTAATGTCTAAGGGGAGTCTGTCCCAGGACTGGGCTGGGGAGTAACTATACAGGGTTTGTTCTATTGTTGTGTCAGGCATGTAGATTTGGATAAGGTTTTGTTCAGAGCTTCACATGGACCTTGGAGGGAGACAACTGTATAATGACTGAGTCTTGCACTTTTAATTCCCATAAGTTACTGCAACAGAATTATCTGCTACCCAGTTTTGCAAGTCACAGGCCTGCAGGTAGGGACACAGTCCACATATTCATATAGCCTAACTATATGTCACCCACTACTCTGTTATTGGTACTGTAGCATAACAGATATACCTTATGCACATGCCTTAATTGGACTGTAAAGGTTACCCCTACCCTGGCTCTGCTGTAACTGTCAGGTACTAGCCCACATCTAACCTTGACAGTGGTGGTGCCAGTGCCACTCCTGACATAAAAAAGTTCCTGTGTTTGTGGCTGGAGATGTTGAACTGTTCACTCTGCCACATACGGTCCACAGCTGTCCAACATACACATGTGTAGTGGTAGCACTGGGCTTGACTATTTACACACACTCTCAAACATCACTGTCACATGCAGGTCACCAGCAAACACACATGGCATCTCTCCATGACCCATCTAACCAGCAACCCTTCCTGACTCACACACATGCTGCCAACTGTATGGCACAGCCTAGGCCTCTGGCATTCCCACACCATACCCTGAACATGTGATGATAACGGTGCCACATCCCTGCCATCCATGCCATCGATGCAGGGACATGCACATATGTGTCTGATGCACATGGTGACTATATTACTTTCAGTGTATTTGTGTAGTGCAGTATTGTTATGCCATAGCAGGTGTTGTGGGTCATGACAGGTACTGTGTGCTAGCGTGCCATGACTACACAGCAAACCTTGTGTGTCTAAGTTGCATGATGTTAGACTGGTGGTATTGTGACAGAATGACAAGTGTATCACAGACCTGTGTATGTTTCTGTTCCAGGGGTTTGAGTGCTTATTCTATGAAAACATGGTGGCAATACAGCGGCACAGGATAGCATGGCGGTACAGCAGAAATATGATGTCAGCAAGGTATGGAGGTATTTGTGCATGGTACCCGAGGTGCATATGTGTAGGAAGTTGTGTCTGGGACAAGGGGGGCTGTGACACCCCTACGACAACTCTGCACTGGCCCAGTAATCAAGGGGCCTCAATCCTCACCACTGGCAACAGTGAGGGGATGTTCACAATGGGTGGATGGTAAGTACACACACAGTAAAGTGCAATTTCCCTTAAGAGCACACAGAGATCAGAGTCCGTCTGGGGCTGGTTTCTCCCTCTTTCTCCAGATCCCCAATAAGACTCCCCACTGGTACAGCTATAGGGTTAAGATCTCAGCTGAGGTGCCAAGCCAAGACCTCCAGCACCCTATCTGTACAAGTGCTTTGTGTCCCTGCCCAAGTAGCTGACATACACACTTTGAAATTTGATTTATATACAAACACACACACCTGGGGAAGGCTGGCACAGGTTTATTAGCTATGCACTCTTCTGACCAGACTATAAGGTAGTTTCCACTGCTACCAACCCCTACTTATCAGCTACTATAAGACCCTTACAAAGAGTGCCCAATCCTACTGTGTAAAGTTGCTATTAATCCAAATGGTAGTCTGACCAAGACATGCAAGGCTATTTAGGAGTGGACTGCACAGTGTCACTAAATACACATGCAAGTAGCTAAGACTTTAAATATGTCTCACAAATATCAGCCACAAAGCTAGGTTTAAATATATTTAATAATAGATAATAAAAGAACAAGACAATACTTAGAAAACAAACATGGTTACTTCAAAGTTCAAATTACAGGAAATATTTTAAAACTACATTGCAGGACAGTTTCAAATAAATACAGAAAATATCTAAACACATCTTTACTACATTCCTATCTATATCTAAAAGAGATACTATGCCCTGAATCTTACTTATAGACAGGCAAGTACAGATGATGATGATGATGATGATGATGATGATGATGAGTGGATGTTCATGCTAGGTCCAAGACAAAATACAAAATGCACAGTCTCTCTGAGAGAGAGAGTTCTTAAATCAGTATCAAACATTGCTGCTGTGTTAGCTTGGATGACATCACTCTGTCACCTGACTTCACTTCCCAGGCTAAATAGACTCTTAACAAAATTGAACATCTCTGTGTTAAAAATACATAACTCTCAGAACTGTGCAGCTGCTAGGAAGTCATAAAGCAATAAAACACTTTTTACATTTTAAACCTAGTAATTACTTGTCTTTCAAGATAATACAAAAACTCCTAGCTCTAGACATTGTGTCTGCTACTGAATGAAACTGAGAGATATCATCTTTTGTTTATGGCCCAGCTATAAAATAATTTAACCTCAACTACTCTTAAGTTTTCCAAGTTAATCTTCTATGTTCCAGCAGGTTATGCTGTGGTTACATTCTTGAAGCTCAGTACATAACATACAGTTCTGTATAAATGATATCAATAATCACAAATGACATAGAATTATTTACAAAATTCCAGATAGCTAGGCTGGCAGTGTCACAGGGGCAGCCAGCATAATTATGAGTTCATACTTTGTGAGAAGGTCTGCTACCCTGTATACATGTCACCTGGGCTTTCTGACCGTACAAACCTAGATGGTGGCAGACATCAGTGATGCCTGTATATGACCTGAAGCTTGTTACAGGGCTGTAGAATGCATAAGTATTGCACAGAAGTTTTCCATCTGGGCATGCCCATAGCAGTACCAGGGGACATATGGGTAACCACACACACACACACACACAAAAACACACACACACACACACACACACACACACACACACACACACACACAGTTGGCTGGTGGGAGACTAGAACCCCTATCTATCAACTATTACACACTATAGCTCACAGTATTTATCGCATGCGCCATGAAGTTTATCCGATTTTAGGTTGTCAGCTTGTACTCTTAAGGTCGATGACATCAGCATGCCTTGTAGGGGAAGGCATTTAGAGGCCAGCAGCTAGTCTTAGGCTCATAAAGTGCATGACCATTGCACAGAGATTGTCCATACAGGCATGTCTGTAGTGCTGCAGATGGATACATGTATATTTACACACACACTCAGGGTTGGCTGATGTGAGATTAGATCCCCTTTCTATCTAGTAGTACACACTACAGCTTGCAGTTCTTATTGCATAAGCCACACAGATTACTTGAAATTTGATAGTCAGCCAGTGCTGTTAAGATGGATGACATAAGCAGGCTTTGTAAAGGAGGCCATTGTAGAGGTCATTATGTAGTCATAGGGCCTTACAATGCATAACCATACTTAGAGATAAGCATGTCTGTACTGCTGCAAAGGGTGATATTTACAGAAAGAGAGAGAGGTGATTTATGAGATTAGAACTCCTACCTATCAAGTAGTACACACTACGGCTTGCAGTACTTATCACATCCACCATGGTGATTAGTTGAATGAGACTGTCAGCCAGTGCTGTTAAGGTGGATGACATCAACAGGCTATTGTAAATGAGACCAATGTAGAACCCATCAGGTAGTCACAGGGCCTTAAAATGTACAACCATTGCTCAGAGATAGGCATGTCTGTACTGCTGCAATGGGTGACATTTATACACAGAGTTGGCTGTTGTGAGATTAGAATCCTTACGTATCTAGTACCACACACTACAGCTTGCAGTACTTATTGTATGTGCCACAGAGACTACTTGAAATTAGACTGTCAGACAGTACTGTTAAGGTGGATAACATCAGCAGGCTTTGTAAAGGAGGCCACTGTTGAGGAAAGAGGCTAATCACAGGGCCATAAAATGAATAATCATTGCACAGACATAGGCCAGATGGGTATGTCTTTACAGCTGCAGGGGATATACTTGTATACACACATGCAGACACAGAGTTACCTGTTGTGAGATTAGAACCCCTACCTATCAAGCTGTACACTCTATAGCTTGCAGTACTCATTGCATGCAGCACAGGTTATGTCCGTTGTATTTGCGGATGCAGCCTATGCGAAGTGACCTTGTATTACACAGCATGTGTGGCCTGCACAGGGCTCTAGAGTGCTGCTGTTATTGCCTATAGTGTCATAGGAGTGGGATACCTGTTAATACCCCTGCTATGTGTGTATACTTTCCAGTATGGTCATGGCTGGCTGGTTGCAGTTTGGTAGGTGGACAATTGGCCACGAACAATATGGCCTGTCCAAGGCCTGCATTGCAACCATTGCACATTACACCACCTACTCACTGTTGTCTGTCTACAGGGTGACATTCCACAAGCACAGGGTTCTGCGCATGTGTAGATTATGTTCTTTTGTGGCATTTGTCTGTTACCATCAGACAACTGTCCCGCTTATATTCATGGCTTTGGCCAGATCTGCTGCTGTAAGAGGTTGAGAGTTTTGATGTAACTGGGGTACATGCTGCAACACCACATGCAGTGTGACAGTTTGAATACCTCTCCCTGTACATGTTTTTGCAGAATGTCCAGCCTATTGCCCCATATGTCTGTTCTATTCCTTATACACTTGTGGTTTCCTGGTACTATACCATAAAATGCAGGCACTGTGGTCTTGTAACTACTGAAACATTTAACTGAGGGCCTTTGCATCCTGCAGCTAATCTGACATGTTGCAACTTGCTGTTATAGTAGCCACCTTCTAGGTTGCGCATACCATGTCTGTAGGTTTGGCCCTCTGTCTCCTCATTTTCTCTGGCTTTGTCCAGCTGTCTTGCAGTAACAGATTGCAGAGTTATGACAGTCTGTGGGACTTCTACTAAATGAGTAACTCACATGCAGAAGATGTAGATGCTGCCAGCCTCAAACCATCAACACCATCAACCATGCTAATTTCCTTAGCACAGTGAGCCACACCAGTCGCCAGCCACCAGATAGAGAGGTTTAATTCCTCACAATATCAACAGTGTACAGGCATACACTGACCCCTGCCTTTTGTGGGTAACATATGTGGCCAGGTTGTATTTCACAGCCATGGAAATGTGTAGTCTACTGATATATCCTTGCAAACATACTCTATTTCTGCAGTTGTATGGGAACACAGATGTGTTGGGAGTAGGGGACTCTGGCATTGACAGTCTTGCATTTGACCTCTGACCCTGTTGTTTGGCATTTCCCTTGCATAATGCAGTGTGGTTTCCAGCCATGTGGCCTGATGAACATTATGGGGCACTCGGTATTGGACAGAGAACCTGTTGTCCCAAGTGGCTGTTACATCTCAAGATGCCCATTAGCCCATTCCCTTGCATACATCTAGCAGGTCCATAATATGCTAGCATAGTCTAGTATCCCATACATGCATTGTATAGGAGAGTGGCTTACCTTCCAAATGCAGTGGTTGAGAGACTTGTGTTTCAGGGCTGACTCTGTCTGATGCACATAGTACACATCCAATACATGATTAGGTACAGGTTGTGTGGGTTGCCTGGCATCAATTTTAATATATGTTTTCTGAGGTGTCAGTCCATAGGGCCCTAGGTTGTTAGTGGGTGGGCTATGCCATGTCTCTTGGCCAGGGCCAGGGCCTACTGGGCATGCCTATATCTGCCTACAGGGAGCACCTCATGGGGTTACTCCTCCGAGTCCCCCTGTGGGTGTGACTGTGGGGACTTAGGCAGTGGCGGGGGGCTGTGTATCCCTTTCCTTTGCTGATCCTGCTGCAGCTGTTTCCACAGGATCATATTGTGTAGCATGGCACACACTGTGAACATCTCTGCACATGTGGCTGGAGAATACTGCAGGGCTCCACCAGATATATACTGGATACTGGAACTGTGACTTCAGCAGCCCAAACACATGCTGTATGATGTTCCTACTTTGTGTGTGTGCCTCATTATATCATTCTTCAGTAGGTGTGTGTGCATTTCTGATGGATGTCATCATCCATGGTTCCAGTGCATAGTCAGCATCCCCTAGTAGATGGCCATATGGGATGTCCCCCTAGCAGACATCTGGCACAGCTGTGATGCATGCCAGATATGGGAGTCATGATAACTGCCAGGGCTGCCAGCGCACACATTAATGATAATGCCTTGGGCATTGCACACCACCTTGCAGTTGACAGAGTGATACCTCTTGTGGTTGATATAGACTCTACTCTTCTCACCAGGTGGTGCTTTGATGTGTACATGATTGCAGTCTATGACACCCAGTACTTCAGGGTAGTGTGCTACATGGTAGAAGAGTCTCATACTGCTAGCCCTCTCCTCAGGGATTCTGGGCAAATAAATGTGCTCACTGGCATGTGTTAGCATGGCATCCAGGAACTTGTAGAGTACCCTGGATGCTGATGCCTATGAGCCCACTCTCATGTCCCCATTTGGTCTTTGGAAAGTACCTGTAGCTAGTATCCCAAGGGCTACACATACCTGTGTTTCCACTGGGATGTGATCCCCCCTCTGTTGGTCTGGTTGAGGGCTTCAGAGCTCAGTGAGGTCTTGTACTAAGTCCCTGTCCACTTGTAGTGCTCTACAATCTCTAGCTCATGTAGCTTCTGGAAGATTACCCTGGGCCTGAACACTCTTCTTCTCTGCCTAGGTCACCAGCAGCAGCAACACTGACCTCAGCATCTAGGACATACAAATGTAGCAGAGCTGCAAGAGTCGCAAGCATTGCTTTAGTTAAAATTCACATGTTTGTACTCAACTGGTGCAGAGTATGGGGGTGAAATCAGATTTTAGGGTGTATGCAACCTCTATAGTGCTCTTCTGTAAGTGCAGCCTGTGTCATTGGCTACCTATGATGCATTCCACCTACCACATACATCATTAAGTTTTTTAATGGCCCAGTCTAAGTGGTACAAGGGTCATCATTAATTTATATATGATTGGCTTTCCCAGCCATTTTTTTCCCCCTTCTAAGCACTGATGAGTACTTAAAGATACACCCCCATGGATGGGCACACTCAACACAGTAGTAAGCCACACAAATCAAGTCAAAGCCACTCAAACACATGTCCTGAGAGTAAACAATACTTAGCAGCACTAGACACACATCCACCCGCTCAACTCAGCGGTGCACAGATGGGCACGTCTAAGCTCCAATGAAATTAAACGGGTGCAGACACACCCCATTTTACTGTCAGCTATCTCTTTTGTGGACACCAACATGGTTCTGGCCCTACACGGATGGGATCTGCAGACACAGATACCCATTTTTGCTATTCAGTAAACCCAGCTGATTTGCATTCAGATCCATACTTAATACCTGGAAACTGCATTTTAGGCCCTGCCTCCTTAGCAACCACAGCAGTCTACCATTGTACATACTCCATGCAACATCTTATGCAATACTGCCACAATTATTTTTCTTCCTTTTTACACTTCTTTTAATTTTTTCCATAATGGCATGTTTGCACACTGCTGAGTGGTACGCAAATGTAATATGGTTATTAAAAAAATGATTTTAAATTATTTTCCATTAGGTTTTGGACACACAGGGCATAGTTTTACACACATCTGTGTCTGCTATGCTATTTCTATACTTCTACCCAGCCTTTTCCAGCCCGTCTTCTCTTTTTATTTCATGTACACAGAATTTCTCCATGTATACTTCGTACACCAACTCTGGCTCTGCAGGACTGCCAATCTGCTTGCTGGATCACTCAGACACCCTAATTTGCATGCAATTCACCTGCTTATGAGGTGATTTGCATGCCATGGATACTTCCATGTTCGCACACTCAGGCACATTCCTCTGCTCTGTTTACTGAATTGCACAACTGCTTACTTCTGTGTAGGCTCCGTGCCACAATGCCTACACAGAAAAAAAGACTGTGTAGGCTTTGTTGAATTCTTTTTACACTGATGAAGGCATTGTCATTTTTTGCCGAAACTGGTCTGATCTGTACTCGTTTTGTCTATATGTAGTTTATACTACATTTGAATAAAGTAACTTTGGCGCTACAGCTGCTGGTCTTATTCGTGTTTTGGGATTTGTTGAATTATCCCCATGGTCTTGAACATAAGAAGTTCAAGTTTCTGAAAACTTGATAGTCTGACATATGTTTGTACATACATATATTTATACACAAATATATTTATACACATATTTATATATATATATGTATATATATATATATATATATATATAT
Organism: Protopterus annectens; assembly: GCF_019279795.1. NCBI lineage: Eukaryota > Metazoa > Chordata > Ceratodontiformes > Protopteridae > Protopterus > Protopterus annectens. The sequence goes on along the minus strand of NC_056729.1, from coordinate 1,850,901,549 downwards.
ATATATATATATATATGTATATATGTATATATATATATATATATATATATATATATATGTAATACATATAATTATGCACATATGCATATGTATATATATATATATATATATATATATATATATATATATATACACACACACACACACACACACACACATTTATACGGTTTCACTTCATAAATGTGAATTGCTGAAATATCGAGTTTCAGCAATACGTGTCCATGAAGCCAAAACTTCTAAATAATGAAAGTACATAATCGCGAATAGGACTATGACGAATTCACGCTTATGCATTTTCATTATTGTACAGAAGTGTTCAGCTGGGATGGTGTCTGCAGTTTAAGGTGAGTGAGTGAGTGTAGGGGAGTGGTTTTTGTAACTTGTATGAATGGGTCAGGGTATGGAGGTGGGGGTATGAGTGTGTGTGTTGGCTGTGTGTGATTTTTTTTTTTTTTTTTTACTGTTTGTGTGATCTTGGAGTTAGTATATATAAGTAGGGGGTGCAGGGGGGCTTGTCCACCTGCATAGCTGTAGTGTAGGTGTGTGTCTGTGTGTTGTGTTGTTTTTCAGTGTTTTGTGGTGTGGGTGTAATGGTTTGTGTGTTGTGTGCTGTATGCTGTGTGTTCGATGTTGTGATTTCGTGGTTGTGAGGTGTCGGTGTTTTAACAGTTTTGGCTTTATACTGTTGAAATGCTGAAATATGATATTTCAGTATTTCGGCAATATCAAATGAAACCATTTATACACATATGAATATATATATACATATATATATATATATATATATATATATATATATATATATATATATATATATATATATATATATATCTACATACACACACATATATATTTCTACACATGTATATATATATATATATATATATATATATATATATATATATATATATATACATACATATATATATATGTATATGGATCTAGGACGTTTGCTCAACTCAGCAAACGACCAAATCCATAAAACCGGACACACTTTAACAAAAGCGCTTTTATTGAAAAAGCACTTTCGTTAAAGCGCATGGCAAAAAAAAAAAAAAAAAAAAAAAAAAACAATACATTTACATTTTAGCAGGGAGGCTTTGCCCCACTGCACCACCCATGTGGGGGGCTGTGCCCCCCAACCCCTACTTTAATATTCTCCCTCTGAGACCGCACTACAGTGGGAAAAGGGAAATTTCCCTTACCCGCACCGTAGTACAGCCTCGCCAACAGTCATACTTATGTGAAAGTGCTTCTTCGGTGAAAAGCACTTTCGCGTAAGTATGCCCTGCTGTTTGGATTTCGGTCGTTTGCTCAGTCAAGCAAATGTCCTAGATCTTTATATATATAAATATGAATAGAAAAATAAGGTAAGCAGCCAAAGGCTGGTCTTTGACAAAAATAATCCACCAGATAAAAACCAGTCTGACCACCACGACTAAAAAGATAAACTTTAATGTCAGCATAAAAACAAAGAATAAAAAAAGATTAATGCTTTCAAACTTTATGTGCTTCTTCAGATCTAGTCAGAAAACAGAAGATGATCCATTTTAAAACAATGATTATCAAATAGGAAAGCAGGTGCAATAAAATTTAATGACATAATTTCTATGCCTTTAAAGGAACATTTCAATTAAGACCTGGAGCTTAATCATCCTGCAAGCTGGCTATCCATCTCGTTTCAACTATTTCAGTCCTATTTATCAAGTTACCTCCTCATTTATTGTTTCAATGACCGGCAACACCATGAATACAAATGAATGCCTAATATCAGAGAATTGTTTATATACAATGCATTGGACAAATTAGCATGTTTTATATTGCAAAGAATTTGTGCATAGAGGTTAGCATTCTAATGAAATTAAGCATCTTTCTGCTGAGGTTGGTGTACTCAGATTGACTGCAGGCAAACCCAACAGTAGCAACACCACTCATGAAAAAGTTGACCACTTCAAACTGTAATAGTCATCACTGACAAAAACAAATAACTTTTGGTCAACATATCAGCTACATTATCAATAAAACAAACTCAAAGGGTGCCATGCTATACAAAAACATATCAGCTACATTATCAGTAAAACCATCCCAAAGGGTGCCATGCCATAAAAAACACATCAGCTACATTATCACTAAAACCAGCCCAAAGGGTGCCATGCTATCCAAAAACACACCAGATACATTATCACTAAAACCAACCCAAAGGGTGCCATGCTGTACAAAAACACATCAGCTACATTATCACTAAAACCAACCCAAAGAGTGCAATGGTAAACAAAAACACATCAACTACATTATCACTGATACCACCCCAAAGGGTGCCATGCTATACAAAAACACATCAGCTACATTATCACGAAAACCAACCAAAAGGATGCCATTCTATACAAAACACATCAGCTACATTATCACTAAACCAACCCAAAGGATGCCATGCTATCCAAAAACACATCAGCTACATTATCACTAAAACCAATCCAAAGGGTGCCATGCTGTACAAAAACACATCAGCTACATTATCCTTGAAACGAACCCAGAGGGTGCCATGATATACAAAGGCACATAGGTTCATAAGTAGATGCTAGGCTATTGGCCCTAGGGGCTATATAAGCCTAGCCAAAAATGTACCCTGGCTTTCACCACCGAAGAACATTATTTTCCTGTGCCCCGGTTGAGCAGAGCCACACAAGTGATCCCTGGGGTGAATTTCCTATTTCCCATCCAATCATCAAAATTTTTCTTGAAGAGTGCTAATGAGGAGCTCTGTTTGGCATAGATAGGTAGTCTGTTCCAGAGTATAGGAAGTCTCTGGGACAGGAATCTATCCCTCCAGCATGTTCTGTTTATTGTGATGACAAGGTTTAGGTCCCTAGAGCATGTAGCATGGAGGGATTGGGATTTCTTTAAGTGGAGCATGTCCAAAAGCTCTGGGATTGACATAGCTTTGTGCTATAAAAAAACAAATCAGCTACATTATCACTAAAACCAACCCAAAGGGGGCCATGCTATACAAAAACAAATCAGCTACATTATCACTAAAACCAACCCAAGGGTGCCATGTTATACAAAGCACATCAGCTACATTATAACTAAAATCAACCCAAAGGTTGCCATGCTATACAAGAATACATCAGCTGCATTATAACTAAAACAACCCAAAAGGTGCCATGATGTTCAAAAGCACATCTGCAACATTATCATTAAAACCTACCCAAAGGGTGAAATACAATACATAAACACATTAGCTACATTATAACTAAAACCAACACAAAGGGTGCCATGCTATCCAAAAACACATCAGCTACATTATCACTAAAACCAACCCAAAGGGTGCCATGCTATCCAAAAACGCATCAGCTACATTATCACTAAAACCAACACAAAGGGTGCCATGCTATACAAAAACACATCAGCTACATTATCACTAAAACCAACCAAAAGGGTGCCATATTATACAAAAACACATCAGCTACATTATCATTAAAACCAACCCAAAGGGTGCCATCGTATACAAAAACCTATCAGCTACATTATCACTAAAACCACCCCAAAGGGTGCCATGCTATGCAAAAACACATCAGCTACATTATCACTAAAACCAACCCAGAGGGTGGAATGCTATCCACAAACACATCAGCTACATTATCACTAAAACCAACCCAAAGGGTGCCATGCTATACAAAAACACATCAGATACATTATCACTAAAGCAATCCCAAGGGGTGCCATGCTATCCAAAAACACATCAGCAACATTATCACTAAAAGCAACCCAAAGGGTGCCATGCTGTCCAAAAACACACCAGATACATTATCACTAAAACCAACCCAAAGGGTGCCATGCTATACAAAAACACATCAGCTACATTATCACTAAAACCAACTGAAAGGGTGCCATGCTGTCCAAAAACAAATCAGCTACATTATCACCAAAACCAATCCCAATGGTGCCATGCTATCCAAAAATGCATCAGCTACATTATCACTAAACCAACCCAAAGTGTGCCATGCTATACAAAACACATCAGCTACATTATCACTAAACCAACCCAAAGGGTGCCATGCTATCCAAAAACACATCAGTTACATTATAACTAAAATCAACCCAAAGGTTGCCATGCTATACAAGAGTACATCAGCTGCATTATAACTAAAAAAACCCAAAAGGTGCCATGATGTTCAAAAGCACATCTGCAACATTATCATTAAAACCTACCCAAAGGGTGAAATGCAATACATAAACACATTAGCTACATTATAACTAAAACCAACACAAAGGGTGCCATGCTATCCAAAAACACATCAGCTACATTATCACTAAAACCAACCCAAAGGGTGCCATGCTATCCAAAAACGCATCAGCTACATTATCACTAAAACCAACACAAAGGGTGCCAAGCTATACAAAAACACATTAGCTACATTATCACTAAAACCAACCAAAAGGGTGCCATATTATACAAAAACACATCAGCTTCATTATCATTAAAACCAACCCAAAGGTGCCATCGTATACAAAAACACATCACCTACATTATCACTAAAACCACCCCAAAGGGTGCCATGCTATCCAAAAACACATCAGCTACATTATCACTAAAACCAACCCAGAGGGTGGAATGCTATCCACAAACACATCAGCTACATTATCACTAAAACCAACCCAAAGGGTGCCATGCTATACAAAACCACATCAGCTACATTATCACTAAAACCAACCCAAAGGGTGCCATGCTATCCAAAAACACATCAGCAACATTATCACTAAAACCAACCCAAAGGGTGCCATGCTATACAAAAACACATCAGCTACATTATCACTAAAACCAACTGAAAGGGTGCCATGCTGTCCAAAACCAAATCAGCTACATTATCACTAAAACCAATTCCAAGGGTGCCATGCTATCCAAAAACGCATCAGCTACATTATCACTAAACCAACCCAAAGTGTGCCATGCTATACAAAACACATCAGCTACATTATCACTAAACCAACCCAAAGGGTGCCATGCTATCCAAAAACACATCAGCTACATTATAACTAAAACCAACCCAAAGGGTGCCATGCTATACAAAAACACAAGAGCTACATTATCAGTAAAACCAACATAAATGGTACCATGCTATGTAAAAACACATCAGCTACATTACCACTAAAACCAACCCAAAGGTGCCATGCTATGCAAAAACGCATCAGCTACATTATCACTAAAACCAACGTCGAGGGTGCCATGATATACAAAGACACATGGGTTCATAGGTAGATACAAGACTATTGGCCCTAGGGCCTAAATAAGCCTAGCTAAAAATGTACCCTGGCTTTTGCCACCGAACAAAATTATTTTCCTGTGCCCCTGTCGAACAGAGCCACACAAGTGATCCCTGGGGTGAATTTCCTATTTCCTATCCAATCATCAAGATTTTTATTGAAGAGTGCTAATGAGGAGCTCTGTTTGACATAGATAGGTAGTCTGTTCCAGAGTATGGGAAGTCTCTGGGACAGGAATCTATCCCTCCAGCATGTTCTGTTTATTGTTGTGGCAAGGTTTAGGTCCCTAGAGCGCATAGCTCGGAGGACTGGGATTTCTATAAGTGGAGCATGTCCAACAGCTATGGGTTTGACATAGCTTTGTGCTATAAAAAACAAATCAGCTACATTATCACTAAAACCAACACAAAGGGTGCCATGCTATACAAAAACACATCAGCTACATTATCACTAAAACCAACCCAAAGGGTGCCATGCTATACAAAGCACATCAGCTACATTATAACTAAAACCAACCCAAAGGGTGCCATGCTGTTCAAAAGCACATCAGCAACATTATCATTAAAACCAACCCAAAGGGTGAATGCTATACAAAAACACATCAGCTACATTATAACTAAAACCAACACAGAGGGTGCCATGCTATACAAAAACACATCAGCTACATTATACTAAAACCAATCCAAAGGGTGCCATGCTATACAAAAACACATCAGCTACATTATTACTAAAACCAACCCAAAGGATGCCATGCTATATAAAAACACATCAGCTACATTATCACTAAAACTAACCCAAAGGGTGCCATGCTATACAAAACACATCAGCTACATTATCACTAAAACCAACCCAGAGTTTGCCATGCTATCCAAGAATACATCAGCTACATTATCACTAAATCAACCCAAAGGGTGCCATGCTATCCAAAAACACATCAGCTACATTATCACTAAAACCAACCCAAAGGGTGCCATGCTATACAAAAACACATCAGCTACATTATCACTAAAACCAACGTCGAGGGTGCCATGATATACAAAGACACAGAGGTTCATAGGTAGATACTAGGCTATTGGCCCTAGGGCCTATATAAGCCTAGCTAAAAATGTACCCTGGCTTTTGCCACCGAACAAAATAATTTTCCTGTGCCCCTGTCGAACAGAGCCACACAAGTGATCCCTGGGGTGAATTTCCTATTTCCCATCCAATCATCAAGATTTTTCTTGAAGAGTGCTAATGAGGAGCTCTGTTTGACATAGATAGGTAGTCTGTTCCAGAGTATGGGAAGTCTCTGGGACAGGAATCTATCCCTCCAGCATGTTCTCTTTATTGTGGAGACAAGGTTTAGGATCCTAGAGGGTGTAACTCGGAGGGATTGGGATTTCTTTAAGAGGAGCATGTCCAACAACTATTGGTTTGACATAGCTTTGTGCTATACAAAAACAAATCAGCAACATTATCACTAAAACCAACCCAAAGTGTGTCATGCTATACAAAAACACAACATAACTAAAACAAACCCAGAGGATGCCATGCTATACAAAAACACATCAGCTATATTATCACTAAAACAAACCCAAAGGGTGCCATGCTATACAAAACACATCAGCTACATTATAACTAAAACCAACCCAAAGGGTGCCATGCTATTCAGAAACACATCAGCTACATTATCACTAAAACCAACCCAAAGGGTGAAATGCTATACAAAAACACATCAGCTACATTATCACTAAAACCTACCCACAGGGTGCCATTATATACAAAAACACATCAGCTACATTATCACTAAAACCAACCAAAAGGGTGCCATGCTATACAAAAACACATCAGTTACATTATCACTAAAACCAACCCAGAGGGTGCCATGCTATAGAAAAACACATCAGCTACATTATCACTAAAACCAACAGAAAGGGTGCCATGCTATCCAAAAACACATCAGATAAATTATCACTAAAACCAACCCAGAGGGTGTCATGCTATCAAAAAAACATCAGCTACATTATCTCTAAAACCACCCAAAGAGTGCCATGCTATACAGAAACACATCAGCTACATTACAAGTAAAACCAACCCAAAGGGTGCCATCATATAGAAAAACACATCAGCTACATTATCACTAAAACCACCCCAAAGGTTGCCATGCTATCCAAAAACACATCAGCAACATTATCACTAAAACCAACCCAAAGGGTGCCATGCTATACAAAAACACATCAGCTACATTATCACTAAAACCAACCCAGAGGGTGCCATGCTATACAAAAACACATCAGCTACATTATCACTAAAACCAACTGAAAGGGTGCCATGCTATCCAAAAACACATCAGCTACATTATCACTAAAACCAACCCAAAGGGTGCCATGCTATCCAAAACACATCAGCTACATTATCACTAAAACCAACCCAAAGTGTGCCATGCTATACAAAACACATCAGCTACATTATCACTAAACCAACCCAAAGGGTGCCATGCTATCCAAAAACACATCAGATAAATTATCACTAAAACCAATCCAAAGGGTGCCATACTATCCAAAAACACATCACCTACATTATCTCTAAAACCACCCCAAAGAGTGCCATGCTATACAGAAACACATCAGCTACATTATCAGTAAAACCAACCCAGAGGGTACCATGCTATACAAAAACACATAGGTTCACAGACTGATAGGCAGGTACTAGGCTATTGGCCCTAGGGCCTATATAAGCCTTGACAAAAATGTACCCTGGCTTTCGAAACTGAAGAAAATTATTTTCCTGTGCCCCTGTCGAGCAGAGCCACACAAGTGATCCCTGGGGTGAATTTCCTATTTCCCATCCAATCATCAAGATTTTTCTTGAAGAGTGCTAATGAGGAGCTCTGTTCGACATAGATAGGTAGTCTGTTCCAGAGTATGGGAAGTCTCTGGGACAGGAATCTATCCCTCCAGCATGCTCTGTTTATTGCGGCGACAAGGTTTAGGTCCCTAGAGGGTGTAGCTCGGAGGGATTGGGATTTCTTTAAGTGGAGCATGTCCAACAGCTCTGGGTTTGACATAGCTTTGTGCTATACAAAAACAAATCAGCTACATTATCACTAAAACCAACCCAAAGGGTGCAATGCTATACAAAAACACAACATAACTAAAACCAACCCAGAAGGTGCCATGCTATACAAAAACACATCAGCTACATTATCACTAAAACCAACCCAAAGGGTGCCATGCTATACAAAACACATCAGCTACATTATCACTAAAACCAACCCAAAGGGTGCCATGCTATACAAAACACATCAGCTACATTATCACTAAAACCAACCCAAAGGGTGCCATGCTATACAAAAACACATCAGCTACATTATCACTAAAACCAACCCAAAGGGTGCCATGCTATCCAAAAACACATCAGCTACATTATCACTAAAACCAACCCAAAGGGTGCCATGTTATACAAAACACATCAGCTACATTATCACTAAAACCAACCCAAAGGGTGCCATGCTATACAAAGCACATCAGCTACATTATAACTAAAACCAACCCAGAAGGTGCCATGCTATACAAAAACACATCAGCTACATTATCACTAAAACCAACCCAAAGGGTGCCATGCTATACAAAACACATCAGCTACATTATAACTAAAACCAACCCAAAGGGTGCCATGCTATTCAAAAACACATCAGCTACATTATCACTAAAACCAACCCAAAGGGTGCCATGCTATACAAAACACATCAGCTACATTATCACTAAAACCAACCCAAAGGGTGCCATGCTATACAAAAACACATCAGCTACATTATCACTAAAACCAACCCAAAGGGTGCCATGCTATACAAAACACATCAGCTACATTATCACTAAAACCAACCCAAAGGGTGCCATGCTATCCAAGAACACATCAGCTACATTATCACTAAGACCATCCCAAAGGGTGCCATGCTATCTAAAAACACATCAGCTACATTATCACTAAAACCAACCCAAAGGGTACCCTGCTATACAAAAACATATCAGCTACATTATCACTAAAACCAACCAGAGGGTGCTATGCTATACAAAAATGCATCATCTACATTATTACTAAAATTAACCCAAAGGGTGCCATGCTACACAGAACACATCAGCTACATTATCACTAAAACCAACCCAAAGGGTGCCATGCTATCCAAAAACACATCACCTACATTATCACTAAAACCACCCCAAAGAGTGCCATGCTATACAGAAACACATCAGCTACATTATCACTAAAACCAACCCAGAGGGTACCATGCTATACAAAAACACATAGGTTCACAGATTCATAGGCAGGTACTAGGCTATTGGCCCTAGGGCCTATATAAGCCTTGACAAAAATGTACCCTGGCTTTCGCCACTGAAGAAAATTATTTTCCTGTGCCCCTGTCGAGCAGAGCCACACAAGTGATCCCTGGGGTGAATTTCCTATTTCCCATCCAATCATCAAGATTTTTCTTGAAGAGTGCTAATGAGGAGCTCTGTTTGACATAGATAGGTAGTCTGTTCCAGAGTATGGGAAGTCTCTGGGACAGGAATCTATCCCTCCAGCATGTTCTGTTTATTGTGGTGACAAGGTTTAGGTCCCTAGAGTGTGTAGCTCGGAGGATTGGGATTTCTTTAAGTGGAGCATGTCCAACAGCTCTGGGTTTGACATAGCTTTGTGCTATAAAAAACAAATCAGCTACATTATCACTAAAACCAACCCAAAGTGTGCCATGCTATACAAAAACACATCAGCTACATTATCACTAAAACCAACCCAAAGGGTGCCATGCTATACAAAAACAAATCAGCTACATTATCACTAAAACCAACCCAAAGGGTGCCATGCTACACAAAACACATCAGCTACATTATCACTAAAACCAACCCAAAGGGTGCCATGCTATACAAAACACATCAGCTACATTATCACTAAAACCAACCCAAAGGGTGCCATGCTATACAAAAACACATCAGCTACATTATCACTAAAACCAACCCAAAGGGTGCCATGCTATACAAAACACATCAGCTACATTATCACTAAAAACAATCCAAAGGGTGCCCTGTTTTACCCTAACACATCAGCTACATTTTCACTAAAACCAACCAGAGGGTGCTATGCTATACAAAACACATCAGCTACATTATCACTAAAACCAACCCAAAGGGTGCCATGCTATCCAAAAACACATCAGCTACATTATCACTAAAACCAACCCAAAGGGTGCCATGCTATACAAAACACATCAGCTACATTATCACTAAAACCAACCCAAAGGGTGCCATGCTATACAAAAACATATCAGCTACATTATCACTAAAACCAACTGAAAGGTTGCCATGCTATACAATAGGCATCAGCTACATTATCACTAAAACCAACCCAAAGGGTGCCATGCTATCCAAAACCCACCAGATACATTATCACTAAAACCTACCCAAAGGGTGCCATGCTTTACAAAAACACATCAGCTACATTATCACTAAAACCAACGTCGAGGGTGCCATGATATACAAAGACACATAGGTTCATAGGTAGATACTAGGCTATTGGCCCTAGGGCCTATATAAGCCTAGCCAAAAATGTACCCTGGCTTTCACCACCGAAGAAAATTATTTTCCTGTGCCCCTGTCGAACAGAGCCACACAAGTGATCCCTGGGGTGAATTTCCTATTTCCCATCCAATCATCAAGATTTTTCTTGAAGAGTGCTAATGAGGAGCTCTGTTTGACACAGATATGTAGTCTGTTCCAGAGTATGGGAAGTCTCTGGGACAGGAATCTATCCCTCCAGCATGTTCTGTTTATTGTGGTGACAAGGTTTAGGTCCCTAGAGCGTGTAGCTCGGAGGATTGGGATTTCTTTAAGTGGAGCATGTCCAACAGCTCTGGGCTTGACATAGCTTTGTGCTATAAAAAAACAAATCAGCTACATTATCACTAAAACCAACCCAAAGTGTGCCATGCTATACAAAAACACATCAGCTACATTATCACTAAAACCAACACAAAGGGTGCCATGCTATACAAAACACATCAGCTACATTATCACTAAAACCAACCCAAAGGGTGCCATGCTATACAAAGCACATCAGCTACATTATAACTAAATCCAACCCAAAGGGTGCCATGCTGTTCAAAAGCACATCAGCTACATTATCACTAAAACCAACCCAAAGGGTGCCATGCTATACAAAAACACATCAGCTACATTATCACTAAAACCAACCCAAAGGGTGCCATGCTATACAAAAACACATCAGCTACATTATCACTAAAACCAACCCAAAGGGTGCCATGCTATACAAAACACATCAGCTACATTATCACTAAAACCAACCCAAAGGGTGCCATGCTATACAAAAACACATCAGCTACATTATCACTAAAACCAACCAAAGGGTGCCATGCTATACAAAAACACATCAGCTACATTATCACTAAAACCAACCCAAAGGGTGCCATGCTATACAAAAACACATCAGCTACATTATCACTAAAACCAACCCAAAGGGTGCCATGCTATACAAAAACACATCAGCTACATTATCACTAAAACCAACCCAAAGGGTGCCATGCTATACAAAACACATCAGCTACATTATCAATAAAACAAACCAAAAGGGTGCCATGCTATACAAAACACATTACCTACATTATCACTAAAACTAAACCAAAGGGTGCCATGCTATACAAAGCACATCCGCTACATTATAACTAAAACCAACACAAAGGGTGCCATGCTATACAAAACACATCACCTACATTATCACTAAAACCAACCCAAAAAGTGCCATGCTATACAAAGCACATCAGCTACATTATCACTAAAACCAACCCAAAGGGTGCCATGCTATACAAAAACACATCAGCTACATTATCACTAAAACCAACCCAAAGGGTGCCATGTTATACAAAAACACATCAGCTACATTATCACTAAAACCAATGCAGAGGGTGCCATGATATACAAAGACACATAGGTTCATACATAGATACTAGGCTATTGGCCCTAGGTCCTATATAAGCCTAGCCAAAAATGTACCCTGGCTTTCACTACCGAAGAAAATTATTTTCCTTTGCCCTGTCGAGCAGAGCCACACAAATGCTCCCTCAGGTGAATTTCCTATTTCCCATCCAATCATCAAGATTTTTCTTGAAGAGTGCTAATGATGAGCTCTGTTTGACATAGATAGGTATTCTGTTCCAGAGTATAGGAAGTCTCTGGGACAGGAATCTATCCCTCCAGCATGTTCTGTTTATTGCGGTGACAAGGTTTAGGTCCCTAGAGGGTGTAGATCGGAGGATTGTGATTTCTTTAAGTGGAGCATGTCCAACAGCTCTGGGTTTGACATAGCTTTGTGCTATACAAAAACAAATCAGCTACATTATCACTAAAACCAACCCAAAGGGTGCCATGCTATACAAAAACACATCAGCTACATTATCACTAAAACCAACACAAAGGGTGCCATGCTATACAAAACACATCAGCTACATTATCACTAAAACCAACCCAAAGGGTGCCATGCTATACAAAAACACATCAGCTACATTATCACTAAAACCAACCCAAAGGGTGCCATGCTATACAAAACACATCAGCTACATTATCACTAAAACCAACCCAAAGGGTGCCATGCTATACAAAAACACATCAGCAACATTATCACTAAAACCAACCCAAAGGGTGCCATGCTATACAAAAACACATCAGCTACATTATCACTAAAACCAACCCAAAGGGTGCCATGCTATACTCAAACACATCAGCTACATTATCACTAAAACCAACCCAAAGGGTGCCATGCTATACAAAAAAAACACATCAGCTACATTATCACTAAAACCAATCCAAAGGGTGCCATGCTATCCAATAAACGCATCAGCTACATTATCACTAAAACCAACCAAAAGGGTGCCATGCTATACAAAAACACATCAGCTACATTATCACTAAAACCAACCCAAAGGGTGCCATGCTATACAAAACACATCAGCTACATTATCACTAAAACCAACCCAAAGGGTGCCATGCTATACAAAAACACATCAGCTACATTATCACTAAAACCAACCCAAAGGGTGCCATGCTATACAAAAACACATCAGCTACATTATCACTAAAACCAACCCAAAGGGTGCCATGCTATACAAAACACATCAGCTACATTATCACTAAAACCAACCCAAAGGGTGCCATGCTATACAAAAACACATCAGCTACATTATCACTAAAACCACCCCAAAGGGTGCCATGCTATACAAAACACATCAGCTACATTATCACTAAAACCAACCCAAAGGGTGCCATGTTATACAAAACACATCAGCTACATTATCACTAAAACCAACCCAAAGGGTGCCATGCTATACAAAAACACATCAGCTACATTATCACTAAAACCAACCAAGAGGGTGCCATGCTATACAAAAACACATCAGCTACATTATCACTAAAACCAACTGAAAGGTTGCCATGCTATAGAAAAGACATCAGCTACATTATCACTAAAACCACCCTAAAGGGTGCCATGCTATGCAAACACACCAGCTACATTATCACTAAAACCAACCCAAAGGGTGCCATGCTATACAAAAACACATCAGCTACATTATCACTAAAACCAACCCAAAGGGTGCCATGCTATCCAAAACACATCAGCTACATTATCACTAAAACCAACTGAAAGGGTGTCATGCTATACAAAACACATCAGCTGCATTATCACTAAAACCAACCCAAAGGGTGCCATGCTATCCAAAAACACATCAGCTACATTATCACTAAAACCAACGCAAAGGGTGCCATGCTATACAAAACACATCAGCTACATTATCACTAAAACCAACCCAAAGGGTGCCATGCTATACAAAAACACATCAGCTACATTATCACTAAAACCAACCCAAAGGGTGCCATGCTATACAAAACACATCAGATACATTATCACTAAAACCAACCCAAAGGGTGCCATGCTATACAAAAACACATCAGCTACATTATCACTAAAACCAACCCAAAGGGTGCCATGCTATACAAAAACACATCAGCTACATTATCACTAAAACCAACCCAAAGGGTGCCATGCTATACAAAACACATCAGCTACATTATCACTAAAACCAACCCAAAGGGTGCCATGCTATACAAAAACACATCAGCTACATTATCACTAAAACCAACCCAAAGGGTGCCATGCTATACAAAAACACATCAGCTACATTATCACTAAAACCAACCCAAAGGGTGCCATGCTATACAAAAACACATCAGCTACATTATCACTAAAACCAACCCAAAGGGTGCCATGCTATACAAAACACATCAGCTACATTATCATTAAAACCAACCCAAAGGGTGCCATGCTATACAAAAACACATCAGTTACATTATCACTAAAACCAACACAAAGGGTGCCATGCTATACAAAACACATCAGCTACATTATCACTAAAACCAAAACAAAGGGTGCCATGCTATACAAAACACATCAGCTACATTATCACTAAAACCAACCCAAAGGGTGCCATGCTATACAAAAACACATCAGCTACATTATCACTAAAACCAACCCAAAGGGTGCCATGCTATACAAAACACATCAGCTACAATATCAATAAAACCAACCCAAAGGGTGCCAAGCTATACAAAAACACATCAGCTACATTATCACTAAAGCCAACATAAAAGGGTGCCATGGTATCCAAAACACATCAGCTACATTATCACTAAAACCAACCCAAAGGGTGCCATGCTATACAAAAACACATCAGCTACATTATCACTAAAACCAACCCAAAGGGTGCCATGCTGTACAAAAATACATCAGCTACATTATCACTAAAACAAACCGAAAGGGTGCCATGCTATACAAAACACATCAGCTACATTATCACTAAAACCAACCCAGAGGATGCCATGCTATACAAAAACACATCAACTACATTATCACTAAAACCAACCCAAATGGTGCCATGCTATACAAAGCACATCAGCTACATTACAACTAAAACAAACCCAAAGGGGGCCATGCTATCCAAAACACATCATCTACATTATCAATAAAACCAAACCAAAGGGTTTCATGCTATACAAAAATACATCAGCTACATTATCACTAAAACCAACGCAGAGGGTGCCATGATATACAAAGACACATAGGTTCATAGGTAGATACTAGGCTATTGGCCCTAGGGCCTATATAAGCCTAGCCAAAAATGTACCCTGGCTTTCGCCACCCAAGATAATTATTTTCCTGTGCCCCTGTTGAACAGAGCCACACAAGTGATCCCTGGGGTGAATTTCCTATTTCCTATCCAATCATCAAGATTTTTCTTGAAGAGTGCTAATGAGGAGCTCTGTTTGACATAGATAGGTAGTCTGTTCCAGAGTATGGGAAGTCTCTGGGACAGGAATCTATCCCTCCAGCATGTTCTGTTTATTGTGGTGACAAGGTTTAGGTCCCTAGAGCATGTAGCTCAGAGGATTGGGATTTCTTTAAGTGGAGCATGTCCAACAGCTCTGGGTTTGACATAGCTTTGTGCTATAAAAAAACAAATCGGCTACATTATCACTAAAACCAACCCAAAGTGTGCCATGCTATACAAAACACATCAGCTACATTATCACTAAAACCAACCCAAAGGGTGCCATGCTATACAAAACACATCAGCTACATTATCACTAAAACCAACCCAAAGGGTGCCATGCTATACAAAAACACATCAGCTACATTATCACTAAAACCAACCAAGAGGGTGCCATGCTATACAAAAACACATCAGCTACATTATCACTAAAACCAACCCAAAGGGTGCCATGCTATACAAAACACATCAGCTACATTATCACTAAAACCAACTGAAAGGGTGCCATGCTATACAAAACACATCAGCTACATTATCACTAAACCAACCCAAAGGGTGCCATGCTATCCAAAAACACATCAGCTACATTATCACTAAAACCAACCCAAAGGGTGCCATGCTATACAAAACACATCAGCTACATTATCACTAAAACCAACCCAAAGGGTGCCATGCTATACAAAACACATCAGCTACATTATCACTAAAACCAACCCAAAGGGTGCCATGCTATACAAAACACATCAGCTACATTATCACTAAAACCAACCCAAAGGGTGCCATGCTATGCAAAAACACATCAGCTACATTATCACTAAAACCCAA
>NC_056729.1:1850814347-1850884587 GCF_019279795.1 Protopterus annectens | reverse complement strand
CCCAAAAACACATCAGCTACATTATCACTAAAACCAACCGAAAGGGTGCCATGCCATACAAAAATACATCAGCTACATTATCACTAAAACCAACCCAAAGGGTGCCATGCTATACAAAAACACATCAGCTACATTATCACTAAAACCAACCCAAAGGGTGCCATGCTATACAAAAACACATCAGCTACATTATCACTAAAACCAACCCAAAGGGTGCCATGCTATACAAAAACACATCAGCTACATTATCACTAAAACCAACCCAAAGGGTGCCATGCTATACAAAACACATCAGCTACATTATCACTAAAACCAACCCAAAGGGTGCCATGCTATCCAAAAACACATCAGCTACATTATCACTAAAACCAACCCAAAGGGTGCCATGCTATCCAAAAACACATCAGCTACATTATCACTAAAACCAACCCAAAGGGTGCCATGCTATACAAAAACACATCAGCTACATTATCACTAAAACCAACCCAAAGGGTGCCATGCTATACAAAAACACATCAGCTACATTATCACTAAAACCAACCCAAAGGGTGCCATGCTATACAAAACACATCACCTACATTATCACTAAAACCAACCCAAAGGGTGCCATGCTATCCAAAAACACATCAGCTACATTATCACTAAAACCAACCCAGAGGGTACCATGCTATACAAAAACACATAGGTTCACAGATTCGTAGGCAGGTACTAGGCTATTGGCCCTAGGGCCTATATAAGACTTGACAAAAATGTACCCTGGCTTTCGCCACTGAAGAAAATTATTTTTCTGTGCCCCTGTCAAGCAGAGCCACACAAGTGATCCCTTGGGGCACATCAGCTACATTATAACTAAAACCAACTCAAAGGGTGCCATGCTGTTCAAAAGCACATCAGCAACATTATCATTAAAACCAACTCAAAGGGTGCCATGCTATACAAAAACACATCAGCTACATTATCACTAAAACCAACACAAAGGGTGCCATGCTATACAAAAACACATCAGCTACATTATCACTAAAACCAACCCAAAGGGTGCCATGCTATACAAAAACACATCAGCTACATTATCACTAAAACCAACCCAAAGGGTGCCATGCTATACAAAAACACATCAGCTACATTATCACTAAAACCAACCCAAAGGGTGCCATGCTATACAAAACACATCAGCTACATTATCACTAAAACCAACCCAAAGGGTGCCATGCTATACAAAAACACATCAGCTACATTATCACTAAAACCAACCCAAAGGGTGCCATGCTATCCAAAAACACATCAGCTACATTATCACTAAAACCAACCCAAAGGGTGCCATGCTATCCAAAAACACATCAGCTACATTATCACTAAAACCAACCCAAAGGGTGCCATGCTATACAAAAACACATCAGCTACATTATCACTAAAACCAACCCAAAGGGTGCCATGCTATACAAAACACATCAGCTACATTATCACTAAAACCAACGTCGAGGGTGCCATGATATACAAAGACACAGAGGTTCACAGATTTATAGGCAGGTACTAGGCTATTGGCCCTAGGGCCTAAATAAGCCTAGCCAAAAATGTACCCTGGCTTTCGCTACCGAAAAAAATTATTTTCCTTTGCCCTGTCGAGCAGAGCCACACAAATGCTCCCTCAGGTGAATTTCCTATTTCCCATCCAATCATCAAGATTTTTCTTGAAGAGTGCTAATGAGGAGCTCTGTTTGACATAGATAGGTAGTCTGTTCCAGAGTATGGGAAGTCTCTGGGACAGGAATCTATCCCTCCAGCATGTTCTGTTTATTGTGGTGACAAGGTTTAGGTCCCTAGAGCGTGTAGCTCAGAGGATTGGGATTTCTTTAAGTGGAGCATGTCCAACAGCTCTGGGTTTGACATAGCTTTGTGCTATACAAAAACAAATCAGCTACATTATCACTAAAACCAACCCAAAGGGTGCCATGCTATACAAAAACACATCAGCTACATTATCACTAAAACCAACCCAAAGGGTGCCATGCTATACAAAACACATCAGCTACATTATCACTAAAACCAACCCAAAGGGTGCCATGCTATACAAAAACACATCAGCTACATTATCACTAAAACCAACCCAAAGGGTGCCATGCTATACAAAAACACATCAGCTACATTATCACTAAAACCAACCCAAAGGGTGCCATGCTATACAAAACACATCAGCTACATTATCACTAAAACCAACCCAGAGGGTGCCATGCTATACAAAACACATCACCTACAGATTATAGGCAGGTACTAGGCTATTGGCCCTAGGGCCTATATAAGCTTGACAAAATGTACCCTGGCTTGCCACTGAAGAAAATTATTTTCCTGTGCCCCTGTCGAGCAGAGCCACACAAGTGATCCCTGTGGTGAATTTCCTATTCCCATCCAATCATCAAGATTTTCATTGAAGAGTGCTAACCCAAAGGGTGCCATGCTATACAAAAACACATCAGCTACATTATCACTAAAACCAACCCAAAGGGTGCCATGCTATACAAAAACACATCAGCTACATTATACTAAAACCAATCCAAAGGGTGCCATGCTATACAAAAACACATCAGCTACATTATCACTAAAACCAACCCAAAGGGTGCCATGCTATACAAAAACACATCAGCTACATTATCAATAAAACCAACCCAAAGGGTGCCATGCTATCCAAAAACACATCAGCTACATTATCACTAAAACCAACTCAAAGGGTGCCATGCTATACAAAAACACATCAGCTACATTATCACTAAAACCAACCCTGAGGGTGCCATGCTATACAAAAACATATCAGCTACATTATCACTAAAACCAACCCAGAGGGTGCCATGCTATCCAAGAACACATCAGCTACATTATCACTAAGACCATCCCAAAGGGTGCCATGCTATCCAAAAACACATCAGCTACATTATCACTAAAACCAACCCAAAGGGTGCCATGCTATCCAAAAACACATCAGCTACATTATCACTAAAACCAACCCAGAGGGTGTCATGCTATACAAAAACACATCAGCTACATTATCACTAAAACCAACCCAAAGGGTGCCATGCTATACAAAACACATCACCTACATTATCACTAAAACCACCCCAAAGAGTGCCACTATACAGAAACACATCAGCTACATTATCACTAAAACCAACCCAGAGGGTACCATGCTATACAAAAACACATAGGTTCACAGATTCATAGGCAGGTACTAGGCTATTGGCCCTAGGGCCTATATAAGCCTTGACAAAAATGTACCATGGCTTTCACCACTGAAGAAATTATTTTCCTGTGCCCCTGTCGAGCAGAGCCACACAAGTGATCCCTGGGGTGAATTTCTAATTTCCCATCCAATCATCAAGATTTTTCTTGAAGAGTGCTAATGAGGAGCTCTGTTTGACATAGATAGGTAGTCTGTTCCAGAGTATGGGAAGTCTCTGGGACAGGAATCTATCCCTCCAGCATGTTCTGTTTATTGTGGTGACAAGGTTTAGGTCCATACAGCGTGTAGCTCGGAGGATTGCGATTTCTTTAAGTGGAGAATGTCCAACAGCTCTGGGCTTGACATAGCTTTGTGCTATAAAAAAACAAATCGGCTACATTATCACTAAAACCAACCCAAAGTGTGCCATGCTATACAAAAACACATCAGCTACATTATCACTAAAACCAACACAAAGGGTGCCATGCTATACAAAACACATCAGCTACATTATCACTAAAACCAACCCAAAGGGTGCCATGCTGTTCAAAAGCACATCAGCTACATTATCACTAAAACCAACCCTGAGGGTGCCATGCTATACAAAAACATATAAGCAACATTATCACTAAAACCAACCAAAAGGGTGCCGTATTATACAAAAAACACATCAACTACATTATCATTAAAACCAACCCAAAGGGTGCCATGCTATGCAAAAACACACCAGCTACATTATCAGTATAACCAACCTAAAGGGTGCCATGCTATGCAAGAACACATCAGCTACATTATAACTAAAACCAACCCAAAGGGTGCCAGGGTATACCAAAACACATCAGCTGCATTATCACTAAAACCAACCCAAAGGGTGCCATGCTATCCAAAAACACATCAGCTACATTATCACTAAAACCAACCCAAAGGGTGCCATGTTATACAGAAACACATCAGCTACATTATCAGTAAAACCAACCCAGAGGGTACCATGCTATACAAAAACACATAGGTTCACAGACTGATAGGCAGGTACTAGGCAATTGGCCCTAGGGCCTATATAAGCCTTGACAAAAATGTACCCTGGTTTTCGAAACTGAAGAAAATTATTTTCCTGTGCCCCTGGCGAGCAGAGCCACACAAGTGATTGGTGCGGTGAATTTCCTATTTCCCATCCAATCATCAAGATTTTTCTTGAAGAGTGCTAATGAGGAGCTCTGTTCGACATAGATAGGTAGTCTGTTCCAGAGTATGGGAAGTCTCTGGGACAGGAATCTATCCCTCCAGCATGCTCTGTCTATTGCGGCGACAAGGTTTAGGTCCCTAGAGGGTGTAGCTCGGAGGATTGGGATTTCTTTAAGTGGAGCATGTCCAACAGCTCTGGGTTTGACATAGCTTTGTGCTATAAAAAGAAAATCGGCTACATTATCACTTAAACCAACCCAAAGTGTGCCATGCTATACAAACACACAACATAACTAAAACTAACCCAGAGGGTGCCATGCTAAACAAAAACACATCAGCTACATTATCACTAAAACCAACCAGGGTGCCATGCTATACAAAACACATCAGCTACATTATCATTGAAACCAAACCAAAGGGTGAAATGCTATGCAAAAACACATCTGCTACATTATCACTAAAACCTACCCAGAGGGTGCCATGCTATAGAAAAACACATCAACTACATTATCAGTAAAACCAACCCAAAGGTTGCCAGCTATACAAAAAGATATCCGCTATATTATCACTAAAACCACCCCAAAGGGTGCCATGCTATACAAAACACATCAGCTATATTATCACTAAAACTAACTCAAAGGGTGCCATGCTATACAAAGCATATCAGCTACATTATAACTAAAACCAACCCAAAGGGTGCCATGCTGTTAAAATGCACATCAGCAACATTATCATTAAAACCAACCCAAAGTGTGAATGCTATACAAAAACACATGAGCTACATTATAACTAAAACCAAAACTGAAGGTGCCATGCTATACAAAAACACATCAGCTACATTATCACTAAAACCAATCCAAAGGATGTGATGCTATACAAAAACACATCAGCTACATTATTGCTAAAAAAACCCAAAGGGTGCCATGCTATATAAAAACAAATCAGCTACATTATCACTAAAACTAACCCAAAGGGTGCCATGTTATACAAAAACACATCAGCTACATTATCACTAAAACCAACCAAAAGGGTGCCATTATATACAAAAACACATCAGCTACATTATCATTAAAACCAACACAAAGGGTGCCATCATATACAAAAACACACCAGCTATATTGTCACTAAAACCACCCCAAAGGGTTAAATGCTATACAAAAACACATCAGCTACATTATAACTAAAACCAACCCAAAGGGTGCCATGCTATCCAAAAACACATCAGCTACATTATCACTAAAACCAACCCAAAGGGTGCCATGCTATAAAAACACATCAGCTACATTATCACTAAAACCAACCCAAAGGGTGCCATGCTATACAAAAACACATCAGCTACATTATCACTAAAACCAACCCAAAGGGTGCCATGCTATACAAAACACATCAGCTACATTATCACTAAAACCAACCCAAAGGGTGCCATGCTATACAAAACACATCAGCTACATTATCACTAAAACCAACCCAAAGGGTGCCATGCTATACAAAAACACATCAGCTACATTATCACTAAAACCAACCCAAAGGGTGCCATGCTATACAAAAACACATCAGCTACATTATCACTAAAACCAACACAAAGGGTGCCATGCTATACAAAACACATCAGCTACATTATCACTAAAACCAACCCAAAGGGTGCCATGCTATACAAAGCACATCAGGTACATTATTGGCCCTAGGGCCTATATAAGACTTGACAAAATGTGATCCCTTGGGGCACATCAGCTACATTATAACTAAAACCAACCCAAAGGGTGCCATGCTATTCAAAAGCACATCAGCAACATTATCATTAAAACCAACCCAAAGGGTGAATGCTATACAAAAACACATCAGCTACATTATAACTAAAACCAACACAGAGGGTGCCATGCTATACAAAAACACATCAGCTACATTATCACTAAAACCAATCCAAAGGATGCCATGCTATACAAAAACACATCAGCTACATTATTACTAAAACCAACCCAAAGGGTGCCATGCTATATAAAAACACATCAGCTACATTATCACTAAAACTAACCCAAAGGGTGCCGTGCTATACAAAAACACATCAGCTACATTATCACTAAAACCAACCCTGAGGGTGCCATGCTATACAAAAACATATCAGCTACATTATCACTAAAACCAACCCAGAGGGTGCCATGCTATCCAAGAACACATCAGCTACATTATCACTAAGACCATCCCAAAGGGTGCCATGCTATCCAAAAACACATCAGCTACATTATCACTAAAACCAACCCAAAGGGTGCCATGCTATCCAAAAACACATCAGCTACATTATCACTAAAACCAACCCAGAGGGTGTCATGCTATACAAAAACACATCAGCTACATTATCACTAAAACCAACCCAGAGGGTGCCGTGCTGTAGAGAAACACCTCAGCTACATTATCACTAAAACCAGCCCAGAGGGTACCATGATATACAAAAACACATAAGTTCACAGATTCATAGGCAGGTACAAGGCTATTGGCCCTAGGGCCTATATAAGCCTTGACAAAAATGTACCCTGGCTTTCGCCACTGAAGAAAATTATTTTCCTGAGCACCTGTTGAGCAGAGACACACAAGTGTTCCCTGGGGTGAATTTCCTATTTCCCATTCAATCATCAAGATTTTTCTTGCAGAGTGCTAATGAGGAGCTCTGTTCGATATAGATAGGTAGTCTTTTCCAGAGTATGGGAAGTCTCTGGGACAGGAATCTATCCATCCAGCATGTTCTCTTTATTGTGGTGACAAGTTTTAGGTCCCTAGAGGGTGTAGCTCAGAGGGATTGGGATTTCTTTAAGTGGAGCATGTCCAACAGCTCTGGGTTTGACATAGCTTTGTGCTATACAAAAACAAATCAGCTACATTATCACTAAAACCAACCCAAAGGGTGTCATGCTATACAAAAACACATCAGCTACATTATCACTAAAACCAACCCAAAGGGTGCCATGCTATACAAAAACACATCAGCTACATTATCACTAAAACCAACCCAGAGGGTGCCATGCTATCCAAGAACACATCACCTACATTATCACTAAAACCAACCCAAAGGGTGCCATGCTCTCCAAAAACACATCACCTACATTATCAATAAAACCACCCCAAAGAGTGCCATGCTATACAGAAACACATCAGCTACATTATCACTAAAACCAACCCAGAGGGTACCATGCTATACAACACATAGGTTCACAGATTCATAGGCAGGTACTAGGCTATTGGCCCTAGGGCCTATATAAGCCTTGACAAAAATGTACCCTGGCTTCGCCACTGAAGAAAATTATTTTCCTGTGCCCCTGTCGAGCAGAGCCACAAAAGTGATCCCTGGGGTTAATTTCCTATTTCACATCCAATCATCAAATTTTTCCTGAAGAGTGCTAATGCATGTCCAACAGCTCTGGGTTTGACATAGCTTTGTGCTATACAAAAACACATCAGCTACATTATCAATAAAACCAACCCAAAGGGTGTCATGCTATACAAAACACATCAGCTACATTATCACTAAAACCAACCCAAAGGGTGCCATGCTATACAAAAACACATCAGCTACATTATCACTAAAACCAACCCAAAGGGTGCCATGCTATACAAAACACATCAGCTACATTATAAGTAAAACCAACCCAAAGGGTGCCATGCTATTCAAAATCACATCGGCTACATTATCACTGAAACCAACCCAAAGGGTGAAATGCTATGCAAAAACACATCTGCTACATTATCACTAAAACCAACCCAAAGGGTGCCATGCTATACAAAAACACATCAGCTACATTATCACTAAAACCAACCCAAAGGGTGCCATGCTATAAAAAACACATCAGCTACATTATCACTAAAAGCACCCCAAAGGGTGCCATGTTATCCAAAAACACATCGGCTACATTATCACTAAAACCAACCCAAAGGGTGCCATGCTATACAAAACACATCAGCTACATTATCACTAAAACCAACCCAAAGGGTGCCATGCTATACAAAAACACATCAGCTACATTATCACTAAAACCAACCCAAAGGGTGCCATGCTATACAAAACACATCAGCTACATTATCACTAAAACCAACCCAAAGGGTGCCATGCTATACAAAGCACATCAGCTACATTATAACTAAAACCAACCCAAAGGGTGCCATGCTATCCAAAACACATCAGCTACATTATCACTAAAACCAACCCAAAGGGTGCCATGCTATCCAAAAACACATCAGCTACATTATCACTAAAACCAACCCAAAGGGTGCCATGCTATCCAAAAACACATCAGCTACATTATCACTAAAACCAACCCAAAGGGTGCCATGCTATACAAAAACACATCAGCTACATTATCACTAAAACCAACCCAGAGGGTACCATGCTATACAAAAACACATAGGTTCACAGATTCATAGTTACGTACTAGGCTATTGGCCCTAGGGCCTATATAAGCCTTGACAAAAATGTACCCTGGCTTTGCCACTGAAGAAAATTATTTTCCTGCACCCCTGTTGAGCAGAGCCACACAAGTGATCCCTGGGGTGAATTTCCTATTTCCCATTCAATCATCAAGATTTTTCTTGAAGAGTGCTAATGAGGAGCTTTGTTAGACATAGATAGGTAGTCTGTTCCAGAGTATGGGAAGTCTCTGGGACAGGAATCTATCCCTCCAGCATGTTCTGTTTATTGTGGCGACGAGGTTTAGGTCCTTAGAGGGTGTAGCTCGGAGGGATTGGAATTTCTTTAAGTGGAGCATGTCTAACAGCTCTGGGTTTGACATAGCTTTGTGCTATTCAAAAACAAATCAGCTACATTATCACTAAAACCAACCCAAAGGGTGCCATGCTATACAAAAACACATCAGCTACATTATCACTAAAACCAACCCAAAGGGTGCCATGCTATACAAAAACACATCAGCTACATTATCACTAAAACCAACCCAAAGGGTGCCATGCTATACAAAACACATCAGCTACATTATCACTAAAACCAACCCAAAGGGTGCCATGCTATACAAAAACACATCAGCTACATTATCACTAAAACCAACCCAGAGGGTGCCATGCTATACAAAAACACATCAGCTACATTATCACTAAAACCAACCCAAAGGGTGCCATGCTATACAAAACACATCAGCTACATTATCACTAAAACCAACCCAAAGGGTGCCATGCTATACAAAACACATCAGCTACATTATCACTAAAACCAACCCAAAGGGTGCCATGCTATTCAAAAACACATCAGCTACATTATCACTAAAACCAACCCAAAGGGTGCCATGCTATACAAAACACATCAGCTACATTATCACTAAAACCAACCCAAAGGGTGCCATGCTATACAAAAACACATCAGCTACATTATCACTAAAACCAACCCAAAGGGTGCCATGCTATCCAAAAAACACATCAGCTACATTATCACTAAAACCAACCCAAAGGGTGCCATGCTATCCAAAAACACATCAGCTACATTATCACTAAAACCAACCCAAAGGTGCCATGCTTTACAAAAACACATCAGCTACATTATCACTAAAACCAACCCAAAGGGTGCCATGCTATGCAAAACACATCAGCTACATTATCACTAAAACCAACCCAGAGGGTGTCATGCTATCCAAAACACATCAGCTACATTATCTCTAAAACCAACCCAAAGGGTGCCATGCTATACAAAAACACATCAGCTACATTATCACTAAAACCAACCCAAAGGGTGCCATGCTATACCCAAACACATCAGATACATTATCACTAAAACCTACCCAAAGGGTGCCATGCTTTACAAAAACACATCAGCTACATTATCACTAAAACAACCCAAAGGGTGCCATGTTATACAAAACACATCAGCTACATTATCACTAAAACCAACCCAAAGGGTGCCATGCTATCCAGAAACACATCAGCTACATTATCACTAAAACCAACGCAAAGGGTGCCATGCTATATAAACACATCAGCTACATTATCACTAAAACTAACCCAAAGGGTGTCATGCTATACCAAAACACATCAGCTACATTATCACTAAAACCAACCCAAAGGGTGCCATGCTATACAAAAACACATCAGCTACATTATCACTAAAACCAACCCAAAGGGTGCCATGCTATCCAAAAACACATCAGCTACATTATCACTAAAACCAACCCAAAGGGTGCCATGCTATACAGAAACACATCAGCTACATTATCACTAAAACCAACCCAGAGGGTGCCATGCTATACAAAAACACATAGGTTCATTGGTAGGTACTAGGCTATTGGCCCTAGGGCCTATATAAGCCTTGACAAAAATGTACCCTGGCTTTCGCCACTGAAGAAAATTATTTTCCTGTGCTCCTGTCGAGCAGAGCCACACAAGTGATCCCTGGGGTGAATTTCCTATTTCCCATCCAATCATCAAGATTTTTCTTGAAGAGTGCTAATGAGGAGCTCTGTTTGACATAGATAGGTAGTCTGTTCCAGAGTATGGGAAGTCTCTGGGACAGGAATCTATCCCTCCAGCATGTTCTGTTTATTGTGGTGACAAGGTTTAGGTCCCTAGATGGGGTAGCTCAGATGGATTGGGATTTCTTTAAGTGGAGCATGTCCAACAGCTCTGGGTTTGACATAGCTTTGTGCTATAAAAAAACAAATCAGCTACATTATCACTAAAACCAACCCAAAGGGTGCCATGCTATACAAAAACACATCAGCTACATTATCACTAAAACCAACCCAAAGGGTGCCATGCTATACAAAACACATCAGCTACATTATCACTAAAACCAACCCAAAGGGTGCCATGCTATACAAAACACATCAGCTACATTATCACTAAAACCAACCCAAAGGGTGCCATGCTATTCAAAAACACATCAGCTACATTATCACTAAAACCAACCCAAAGGGTGCCATGCTATACAAAAACACATCAGCTACATTATCACTAAAACCAACCCAAAGGGTGCCATGCTATACAATACACATCAGCTACATTATCACTAAAACCAACCAGAGGGTGCCATGCTATACAAAAACACATCAGCTACATTATCACTAAAACCAACCCAAAGGGTGCCATGCTATACAAAACACATCAGCTACATTATCACTAAAACCAACCCAAAGGGTGCCATGCTATAAAAAACACATCAGCTACATTATCACTAAAACCAACCCAAAGGGTGCCATGCTATCCAAAAACACATCAGCTACATTATCACTAAAACCAACCCAAAGGGTGCCATGCTATACAAAAACACATCAGCTACATTATCACTAAAACCAACCCAAAGGGTGCCATGCTATACAAAACACATCAGCTACATTATCACTAAAACCAACCTAAAGGGTGCCATGCTATGCGAAAACACATCAGCTACATTGTCACTAAAACCAACCCAAAGGGTGCCATGCTATACTCAAACACATCAGCTACATTATCACTAAAACCAACCCAAAGGGTGCCATGCTATCCAAAAACACATCAGCTACATTATCACTAAAACCAACCCAAAGGGTGCCATGCTATACAAAACACATCAGCTACATTATCACTAAAACCAACCCAAAGGGTGCCATGCTACTCAAAACACATCAGCTACATTATCACTAAAACCAACCCAAAGGGTGCCATGGTATCCAAAACACATCAGCTACATTATCACTAAAACCAACCCAAAGGGTGCCATGCTATACAAAAACACATCAGCTACATTATCACTAAAACCAACCCAAAGGGGGCCATGCTATAAAAAACACATCAGCTACATTATCACTAAAAGCACCCCAAAGGGTGCCATGCTATAGAAAAGACATCAGCTACATTATCACTAAAACCAACCCAAAGGGTGCCATGCTATACAAAAACACATCAGCTACATTATCACTAAAACCAACCCAAAGGGTGCCATGCTATCCAAAAACATCAGCTACATTATCACTAAAACCAACCAGTGGGTGCTATGCTATACAAAAACACATCAGCTACATTATCACTAAAACCAACCCAAAGGGTGCCATGCTATACAAAACACATCAGCTACATTATCACTAAAACCAACCCAAAGGGTGCCATGCTATACAAAAACACATCAGCTACATTATCACTAAAACCAACCAAAGGGTGCCATGCTATCCAAAAACACATCAGCTACATTATCACTAAAACCAACGCAAAGGGTGCCATGCTATATAAACACACATCAGCTACATTATCACTAAAACCAACCCAAAGGGTGCCATGCTATACAAAGCACATCAGCAACATTATCATTAAAACCAACCCAAAGGGTGAATGCTATACAAAAACACATCAGCTACATTATCAGTAAAACCAACACAAAGGGTGCCATGCTATACAAAAACATATCAGCTACATTATCACTAAAACCAGCCCTGAGGGTGCCATGCTATCCAAAAACACATCAGCTACATTATCACTAAAACCAACCGAAAGGGTGCCATGCTATCCAAAAACACATCAGCTACATTATCACTGAAACCACTCCAAAGGGTGCCATGCTATAAAGAAAGACATCAGCTACATTATCACTAAAACCAACCCAGAGGGTGCCATGCTATACAAAAACACATAGGTTCATAGGTAGGTACTAGGCTATTGGCCCTACGTTCTATATATGCCTAGCCAAAAATGTACCCTGGCCTTTGCCATCAAAGAAAACTATTTTTCTGTGCTCCTGTCGAGCAGAGCCAAACAAGGGATCCCTGGGGTGAATTTCCTATTTCCCATCCAATCATCAAGATTTTTCTTGAAGAGTGCTAATGAGAAACTCTGTTCGACAAAGAAAGGTAGTCTGTTCCAGAGTACGGGAACTCTCTCGGACAGGAATCTATCCCTCAAGCATGTTCTGTTTATTGTGGTGACAAGGTTTAGGTCCCTAGATGGGGTAGCTCGGATGGATTGGGATTTCTTTAAGTAGAGCATGTCCAACAGCTCTGGGTTTGACATAGCTTTGTGCTATACAAAAACAAATCAGCTACATTATCACTAAAACCAACCCAAAGGGTGCCATGCTATACAAAAACACATCAGCTACATTATCACTAAAACCAACCCAAAGGGTGCCATGCTATACAAAACACATCAGCTACATTATCACTAAAACCAACCCAAAGGGTGCCATGCTATACAAAACACATCACCTACATTATCACTAAAACCAACAGAAAGGGTGCCATATTATACAAAAACACATCATCTACATTATCATTAAAACCAAAACAAAGGGTGCCATGCTATACAAAACACATCAGCTACATTATCACTAAACCAACCCAAAGGGTGCCATGCTATCCAAAAACACATCAGCTACATTATCACTAAAACCAACCCAAAGGGTGCCATGCTATCCAAAACCCACCAGATACATTATCACTAAAACCAACCCAAAGGGTGCCATGCTGTACAAAAACACATCAGCTACATTATCACTAAAACCAACCCAAAGGGTGCCATGTTATACAAAAACACATCAGCTACATTATCACTAAAACCAATGCAGAGGGTGCCATGATATACAAAGACACATGGGTTCTTAAGTAGATACTAGGCTATTGGCCCTAGTGCATATATAAGCCTAGCCAAAAATGTACCCTGGCTTTCGCCACCGAAAAAAAAATATTTTCCTGTGCCCCTGTTGGACAGAGCCACACAAGTTTTCCCTGGGGTTAATTTCCTATTTCCCATTCAATCATCAAGATTTTTCTTGAAGAGTGCTAATGAAAAGCTCTGTTTGACATAGATAGGTAGTCTGTTCCAGAGTATAATGAAGTCTCTGGACAGGAATCTTTCCCTCCAGCATGTTCTGTTTATTGTGGTGACAAAGTTTAGGTCCCTAGAGAGTGTAGCATGGTGGGATTGGGATTTCTTTAAGTGGAGCATGTCCAACAGCTCTGTGTTTGACAGAGCTTTGTGCTATAAAAAAACAAATCAGCTACATTATCACTAAAACCAACCCAAAGGGTGCCATGCTATACAAAAACACATCAGCTACATTATCACTAAAACCAACACAAAGGGTGCCATGCTATACAAAACACATCAGCTACATTATCACTAAAACCAACCCAAAGGGTGCCATGCTATCCAAAAACACATCAGCTACATTATCACTAAAACCACCCCAAAGAGTGCCATGCTATAAAGAAACACATCAGCTACATTATCACTAAAACCAACCCAGAGGGTACCATGCTATACAAAAACACATAGGTTCACAGATTCATAGGTAGGTACTAGGCTATTGGCCCTAGGGCCTATATAAGCCTTGACAAAAATGTACCCTGGCTTTTGCCACTGAAGAAAATTATTTTCCTGTGCCCCTGTTGAGCAGAGCCACACAAGTGATCCCTGGGGTGAATTTCCTATTTCCCATTCAATCATCAAGATTTTTCTTGAAGAGTGCTAATGAGGAGCTTTGTTCGACATAGATAGGTAGTCTGTTCCAGAGTACGGGAAGTATGTTCTGGTTATTGTGGCGACAAGGTTTAGGTCCTTAGAGGGTGTAGCTTGGAGGGATTGGGATTTCTTTAAGTGGAGCATGTCCAACAGCTCTGGGTTTGACATAGCTTTGTGCTATACAAAAACAAATCAGCTACATTATCACTAAAACCAACCCAAAGGGTGCCATGCTATACAAAAACACAACATAACTAAAACCAACCCAGAGGGTGCCATGCTATACAAAAACACATCAGCTACATTATCACTAAAACCAACCCAAAGGGTGCCATGCTATACAAAACACATCAGCTACATTATAACTAAAACCAACCCAAAGGGTGCCATGCTATTCAAAAACACATCAGCTACATTATCACTAAAACCAACCCAAAGGGTGAAATGCTATACAAAAACACATCAGCTACATTATCAGTAAAACCAACCCAAAGGGTGCCATGCTATACAAAACATATCAGCTACATTATCACTAAAACCACCCCAAAGGGCGCCATGCTATTCAAAAACAAATCAGCTACATCATCACTAAAACCAACACAAAGGGTGCCAAGCTATACAAAAACACATCAGCTGCATTATCATTAAAACCAACCCAAATGCCATGCTATACAAAAAAAATCAGCTACATTATCACTAAAACCAAGCCAAAGGGTGCCATGCTATACAAAAACACACAAGCTACATTATCACTAAAACCACCCCAAAGGGTACCATGCTATCCAAAAACACATCAGCTACATTATCACTAAAACCAACCGAGAGGTTGGAATGCTATCCAAAAAAACATCAGCTACATTATCACTAAAACCAACCCAAAGGGTGCCATGGTATCCAAAAACACATCAGCTACATTATCACTAAAACCAACCCAAAGTGTGCCATGGTATCCAAAAACACATCAGCTACATTATCACTAAAACCAACCCAAAGTGTACCCTGCTATACAAAAACATATCAGCTACATTATCACTACAACCAACCAGTGGGTACTATGCTATGCAAAAACACATCATCTACATTATCACTAAAACCAAGCCAAAGGGTGCCATGCTATGCAAGAACACATCAGCTACATTATCACTAAAACCAACCCAAAGGGTGCCATGCTATCCAAAAACGCATCAGCTAAATTATCTCTAAAACCAACCAAAAGGGTGCCAACCTATACATAAAACACATCAGCTACATTATCACTAAAACTAACCCAAAGGGTGCCATGCTATACCCAAACACATCAGCTACATTATCACTAAAACCACCCCAAAGAGTGCCATGTATCACAAAAACACATCAGCTACCTTATCACTAAGACCAACCCAAAGGGTGCCATGGTATCCAAAAACACATCAGCTACATTATCACTAAAACCAACCCAAAGGGTACCCTATTTAAATACATATCAGCTACATTATCACTAAAACCAACTAGAGGATGCTATGCTATAGAAAAACACATCATCTACATTATCACTAAAACCAACCCAAAGGGTGCCATGCTATACAGAACACATCAACTACATTATCACTAAAACCAACCCAAAGGCTGCCAGGCTATTCAAAAACACATCAGCTACATTATCACTAAGACCAACCCAAAGGGTGCCATGGTATCCAAAAACCATTCAGCTGCATTATCACTAAAACCAACCCAAAGGGTGCCATGCTATACCCAAACACATCAGCTACATTATCACTAAAACCACCCCAAAGGGTGCCATGCTATCCAGAAACACATCAGCTACATTATCACTAAAACTAACCCAAAGCGTGTCATGCTATACCAAAACACATCAGCTACATTATCACTAAAACCAACCCAAAGGTTGCCATGCTATACAAAAACACATCACCTACATTATCAGTAAAACCAACACAAAGGGTGCCATGCTATACAAAAACATATCAGCTACATTATCACTAAAACCAACTAGAAGATGCTATGCTATAGAAAAACACATCATCTACATTATCACTAAAACCAACCCAAAGGGTGCCATGCTATACAGAACACATCAACTACATTATCACTAAAACCAACCCAAAGGCTGCCAGGCTATTCAAAAACACATCAGCTACATTATCACTAAAACCAACCCAAAGGGTGCCATGCTATCCAAAAATGCATCAGCTAAATTATCACTAAAACCAACCAAAAGGGTGCCATGCTATACAAAAACACATCAGCTACATTATCACTAAAACCAACCCAAAGGGTGCCATGCTATACCCAAACACATCAGCTACATTATCACTAAAACCACCCCAAAGGGCCACCCCAAAGGGTGCCATGCTATCCAGAAACACATCAGCTACATTATCACTAAAACCTACCCAAATTGTGCCTCACTAAAAGCAGCCCAAATTGTGCCATGCTATCCAAAAACACATCAGCTACATTATCACTAAAACCAACGCAAAGGGTGCCATGCTATACAAAAACACATCAGCTACATTATCACTAAATCCAACCCAAAGGGTGCCATGCTATACAAAAATACATCAGCTACATTATCACTAAAACCAAGCCAAAGGGTGCCATGCTATCAAAAAACAAATCAGCTACATTATCACTAAAATCAACTCAGAGGGTGCCATTCTATACAAAAACACATCAGCTACATTATCACTGAAACCAACAGAAAGGGTGCCATATTATACAAAAACACATCAGCTACATTATCACTAAAACCACCCCAAAGGGTGCCATGCTATCCAATCACACATCAGCTACATTATCACTAAAACCAACCCAGAGGGTGGAATGCTATCCACAAACAGATCAGCTACATTATCACTTAAACCAACCCAATGGGTGCCATGCTATACAAAAACACATCAGCTACATTATCACTAAACCAACCCAAAGGGTACCCTGCTATAAAAAAACATATCAGCTACATTATCACTAAAACCAACCCAAAGGGTGCCATGCTATCCAAAAACACACCAGATACATTATCACTAAAACCAACCCAAAGGGTGCCATGCTGTACAAAAACACATCAGCTACATTATCACTAAAACCAACCCAAAGGGTGCCATGTTATACAAAAACACATCAGCTACATTATCACTAAAACCAATGCAGAGGGTGCCATGATATACAAAGACACATAGGTTCATAAGTAGATACTAGGCTATTGGCCTAGGGCCTACATAAGCCTAGCCAAAAATGTACCCTGGCTTTCGCCACCGAAGAAAATTATTTTCCTGTGCCCCTGTTGGACAGAGCCAGACAAGTTTTCCCTGGGGTTAATTTCCTATTTCCCATCCAATCATCAAATTTTTTCTTGAAGAGTGCTAATGAAGAGCTCTGTTTGACATAGATAGGTAGTCTGTTCCAGAGTATAGGAAGTCTCTGGGAGAGGAATCTATCCCTCCAGTATGTTCTGTTTATTGTGGTGACAAGGTTTAGGTCCCTAGAGAGTGTAGGATGGAGGGATTGGGATTTCTTTAAGTGAAGCATGTCAAACAGCTCTGTGTTTCACAGAGCTTTGTGCTATAAAAAACAAATCAGCTACTTTATCACTAAAACCAACACAAAGGGTGCTGTGATATACAAAAACACATCAGCTACATTATCACTAAAACCAACCCAAAGGGTGCCATGCTATACAAAAACAAAATCAGCTACATTATCACTAAAACCAACCCAAAGGGTGCCATGCTACAGAAAACACATCAGCTACATTATCACTAAACCAAACAAAAGGGTGCCATGCTATCCAAAAACACATCAACTACATTATCACTAAAACCAACCCAAAGGGTGCCATGCTATGCAAAAACACACCATCTACACTATCAGTAAAAACAACCTAAATGGTGCCATGCTATGCAAAAACTCAGCTACATTATCACTAAAACCAACCCAAAGAGAGCAATGCTATACCAAAACACATCAGCTACATTATCACTAAATCCACCCCAAAGGATGCCATGCTATCCAAAAACACATCAGCTACATTATCACTGAAATCAACCAAAAGGGTGCCATGCTTTCCAAAAATACACCAGATACATTATCAATAAAACCAACCCAAAGAGTGCCATGCTATACAAAGCACATGAGCTACATTATAACTAAAACCACCCCAAAGGGTGCCATGCTGTTCAAAAGCACATCAGCAACATTATCATTAAAACCAAACCAAAGGGTGAATGCTATAGAAAAACACATCAGCTACATTATAACAAAAACTAACACAGAGGGTACCATGCTATACAAAATCACATCAGCTACACTATCACTAAAACCAATCCAAAGGGTGCCATGCTATACAAAGGCACATCAGGAACATTATCATTAAAACCTACCAAAAAGGTGAAGTGCTATACATAAACACATCAGCTACATTATAACTAAAACCAACACAAAGGGTGCCATGCTATACAAAAATACATCAGCTACATTATCACTAAAACCAACCCAAAGTGTGCCATGCTATCCAAAAACACATCAGCTACATTATCACTAAAACCATCCCAGATGGTGCCATGCTGTTCAAAAGCACATCAGCAACATTACCATTAAAACCAACCCAAATGGTGAAATGCTATACAAAAACACATCAGCTACATTATAACTAAAACCAACACAAAGGGTGCCATGCTATCCAAAAACACATCAGCTACATTATCACTAAAACCAAACCAAAGGGTGTCATGCTATACAAAAATACATCAGCTACATTATAACTAAAACCAACTGAAAGGGTGCCATGCTATACAAAACACATTAGCTACATTATCACTAAAACCAACCAAAATGGTGCCATATTATACAAAAACACATCAGCTACATTATCACTAAAACCAACCCAGAGGGTGGAATGCTATCCACAAACAGAACTGCCACCATATTTTTAGCCACTGCAGCACTAGTTTGTTAAGTACAGTTGCATACACTTACCATAAATGTAGATGTTCGAGTGTATTCACTGTTACAGTCATCACCTGTGGGTTATCTCTGCTGTGGTAGCCCTCAGCCAGTCTGGATACCAGAGTAATGTTTTTCTGCATCAGCTGCTGTTGCTTATAGACTGACGTCAGGTCATCAGTGCTATAAAGCAAGGCAGCTGACGTAATGTGTTAGCCTTTTCTGTATTTATTTACTGTATTATTGCATTGTTTAGCCTGTTTTAACCAAACAAAAAACAAAAAAAAAGCAAAAAATACTATCTTGTTTGCTCATTTCCCTCCTTTCCTAGCTAGTATATTCTAGATACCATGCTTTGCTGGTTTCAGGACTTTATTTTCTGTATTCAGAGCTATCCAGGCCTTGCTGTGGTAGAGGGTAGTCCTACTGCTTACCAGTGGGAGTGGTGAGCATTGTACTGCTTGTCTGACACTAAAGAAGTGGTTTCCAGCACTGAAATTGTAATTTTATTAGCCATTTTGGGCTGATTTCTATCCCTTTCAACTCTCTGGCTAAAAATGCATGTGTTTACGCATTTTTTGCATCGTGCGGCACCACGGGGCTATGGTTAAACTATTCCAGGAGCCAGAAAGTCTCCTCTTCAACATGTCCCATAAAACAAGCTAGTTTCTCAGAAGTAGCACTAAAATCTGAGCCCCTGTCACTAGCATTTGCTCTAGAACCTGCTGGAAAGCACTAGGAAGCCTTAAACTGATACAAGCACTCAACTCTCCTTGTTAATAAGGAGAAATTAATCATAGGCACTAAACAGCCTATAATTGCAAAGTATCTTGCAAAGTCAAAGGAAAACAGCTCTTGTACTTTACAAAAAAGGCACCTAAATAGGCATGTCCAAGGGTCAGCTTCCGGTGATTTTTCCTCTCCACCTGGTGAATCTGGGCATACTGGGGCAATGCAGCAGCTGTCTCATGTACACAGACAACCCTCTCCTCCTACCATCCAACACTACAACCTGCGAGACATACACTTACATAGCCAAACTGGAAGCAAGGCTCTCCCCAGCCAAGACTGTGCTAGATAGTCAAGAGGAGAGAGTTAACACCTGCACTACACCTCAAGCAAAACATAGCCCTTTAAAACTTACACCATCAACACCCACACATAGCAACACTAAACCCATATATGCAGAGGCCCTAAACATTAATCTGCCCAAGCAACAAGAACCTTCTAAGCTGAAATGCAAACAAACACCAATCACAACCAAAGTGACACATAGCTCACAACACCAGTGTGCCACCCAACAACAGCCCCTAAGGCAAGACAAAGTACCCAACACTTTAGCCTTAGGTGACTCAATAGTCAGGCACACTGATGTCTCGCTCACCAGTCTGAACAAGAAGAAAATTACAGTCAGCTGCCTGTCAGGTGCCAGGATCCACCACATAATGCATGCACTCAAGTCACTCCACAAGTACAAATATGACTCTGTCATTCTCCATGTTGGAGTGAATGACTTGAGACGTACGTCTCTGAACTACATGAAAAGAGACATGGAAGAGTTCTCAGAACATGTGGCCCAGGCAGGTATGACCCTAGCTCTGAGTAGCATCCTGCCTTCTCTCAGAATGATACCACAGTATAAGGACAAAATGATTGACTTCAACAATTGGCTAAGCTTCTGGTGTCCTTCAAAGGGGATCCAGTATCTCTCTGACTGGGACGACATGATCGACAAACCACAATGCTTTCCAGAGATGGTCTGCACCTGTCACCCCTGGGATTCAGGTTACTTGCTAAAGCTCTTGCCACCCCTATAGTGCCTTTTTTAGGCAAGGTTCAAAGGGCAAAACCACCACCATAACAGATACAAGCATGCAAAATCCGAAGGTAATGCTACTCAATGCTAGAAGTCTAAACCTTAAAATGCACCTTCTCTTGGCACTCCAAAAATGGAGAACATCGATATCTGTGCAGTAACTGAGACCTGGTTCAGGGCTCCAGAGAGCACCCCTGCAATACCAGGCTACAACTCTTACCACACTTTTCGGCCACCAAACCAAGACAGAAACACTAAAGGTGGAGGAGTGTCCATATTCACCAAGGATATTCACACCTCCAGGCTAGTTGCCCAACACAATGCATCTGAAATTCTCCAGGTGCAACTAACACTAGGTAAGACTGCAATCCAAATTGCAGCTTGCTACAGATCCCCCACCATGCCCCAGGATTCTCACTACACCTTTCTAAACATACTGGAAAATATTAAGATACAACCAAACACCCTAATACTGGGTGATTTCAACTACCCTGCCATTAACTGGGAAAACTACTCGGGTACCATAGGTTCATAGGTAGGTACTAGGCTATCTGCTCAAAGGCATTTATAAGCCTAGCCAGAATGTGTTGGCTTCCGCCGCCCACTTAGATTAGGTCCCTGTGCCTCTTCCCAGCAGAGCCATTGGAGTGATCCAAGGGGTAAATTTTCTGTTTCCCATCCACTCGTCAAGGTTTCTCTTGAAGAGGGTTAGCGAGGAGCTCTGCCTAATGTAGATTGGAATCTTGTTCCAGAGCATGGGAAGTCTCTAAGACAGGAATCTATCCCTCCAGCACATCCTATTTATTGTTGTGGTGAGGTTTACATCCCTGGAGCATGTGGCTCAAGGGGGATATGGTTTTCTTTAGGTGGAGCATGTCCATCAATTCTGGGTCAGTCATGGCCTTGTATGTCAGGCAGAGAACTGAGTAGGCAATATGCAACTGAGTCCAGCTGGAGTTTCTTCAGTCGAGCTGCATAGGGCATCTGCTTGAGGCCAGTGATCCTCTTGGTGAGGTACTTCTGTGGTCTTTCCAATTGTTGCAGGTGTCTTGTAAGGTACAGCCCAAATGGGGCATTGTACTCCATGATGGGTCTGATGAGTGATGTCTAGAGGGGCCCATGGCTTCTTTCGATCTGGATGCAAACCCTTTTGTGATTAGGTGGGCCACACAGAAGAATTTTCTAACCACTTTGCAATGTGATTATCAAAGGATAGGTTACTATCTACTTGGTTCTCCAGATCCCTTATTACGTCTTCCGTATTTAGGCGGCTACCACCTATGTGGTAGTTAGTGGGTACTTTGTTTTTTCCAAAGGGGATGACTATGCACTTTTTGGCATTTAGCTTGAGGCCATGGTTTTGACACCAGGTATCTGCCTCAGTGAGACCCTTTTGGAGGATGTCTATGTCAGCCAGAGAGTCAATTATAGCCCCTATTTTGCAGTCGTCTACAAACTTGGTCAGCCATAGTCCTCATGTGCTTGCCTGTACCTCTGAGAAGTATATGCCAAATAGGAGGTGTCCTAGGACTGAGCTCTGGGGAGAACCACTTGTAACCAGTTTAGAGTCAGATCTAGCTCCTGCAACTCTTACCATGTGGGTTCTGTCCATGAGCCAGTTGACAACCCATCTCATGATGTAGGGGTTTATGTTCAGGCTGGTGAGCTTGTCTATAATACCCGAGTGGGGAAGGGTGTCGAAGGCCTTTGCGAGGTCTAGGTAGGCTGTGTGGACCACCTTGCCCTCATCTATAGCCTTGGTAACTGTCTCAAAGAAGTCCAGCAGGTTTAGGAGGCATGATCTGCCCTTAACAAAGCCAGACTGAGTAGGGTCCAGTGTTTGGAGGTTCCCAATGTCTCCGTTAATGAGATCCATGATGATGCGCTCCATAGGTTTGCAGACCAAGCTAGTCAGGCTTATAGGGCAATAGTTCCCAGGGTCCGTTGTGGCTCCACCTTTGTGGAGCAGAATAACCATTGCTATATGCCACTCTGTGGGCACGTAGCCTGTGGAGAGGCTAGGTTTAAATAGTGTGTTTAGGTGAGGGGTTAGTTCATCTTTGAGCTCGTGTAGGTCGCAGCCTGGGACACCATCCAATCCCATTGATGCTGTGTTTTTGGCTTTGGAGAGGGCTGTTTTAACCTGAGTGTCTGATTTCAGGGGCACTACATTCTTCTGGTATACTTATGGACTCTTTTGGGGATGAGGGGGTGAAGTTTGCACTGAACCTGTCTACCAGGATGTTGGCTATATCGGTCAGTTCAGTGTATTTTGTGCCATTCTGCACTAACTCTGAGCAAATCTGAGAACTGCCACTTAGATTCTTGACATAGTAAAAGAATGCCATGTGGTTATCTTTGGAGTCCATGGAAATTCTTCTTTCAAAGCTAGCCTTGGATGATTTTATGAGGGAATGTAGTTTCTTGCTGATACTGATCAGGGATGTCTTCCCTTCTTGGGATTTTACTCTTTTCTGTACTAGTTTCCTCCTTCTATTGTATAGCTTGCTTATGGCAGGGGTCCACCAGACTAGATTCCTTTTCTTGGAGGAGTGAGTCTTGGTTTTGTTTTGGATAGCACGATCCATGTATTCTTATAGGTGCCCATAGAGTGCATTAGTAAAAGATTTTGCAGCTTGGACAGTGTTATCCTTTAGCATGGGGGCTTTGAAACGTCCCACCTCGGTCTTAAGTAATGTGAAGTTTGCTTTTGAAAAGTTTTTCACGGTGGTTTCTTTGACCAGGGGTGGTTGCAGAATGTGGATATCCAGAGTGATTAGTTTATAGTCAGATCTAACTAGTGAGGGGTTGACCTCCGGTGTGGAACACTGGTCGCCCATGTTGGTGATGACAAGGTCCAATATGTTGTCACCTCTGGTGGGGGCATTTAAGTTTATAAATTCTAGGAAATGTTGGGCAAGGGAGTTTGTACTTGAGTAATTCTCCCAGTTAATGTTTGAGTAATTGAAATCACCCAATATCAGGGTGTTTGGTAAGACCTTAATGTTTCCCAGTGTTTCCAGGAATGTGGAGTGGGGGTCCTGGGACATGGTGGGTGATCTGTAGCAAGCTATAATTTGAATAGCAGTTTTGTCCATTTTTAGTTGCACGTGAATGATCTCTGAAGCATCGTGCTGTGCCATTAACCTGGAGGTATGGGTATCCTTGATGAATATGAATACTCCTCCGCCTTTTGTATTTCGGTCCTGGTTTTGTGGCCGAAATATATGGTATGAGTTGTAGCCTGGTAGTGCTGGGGTGCTCTCTGGAGCCTTAAACCAGGTTTCTGTTACTGCACATATCACATATATCAATTTTCTCCATACTGAGGAGTGCCTCGAGTGTGTGCATTTTGAGGTTTAGACTTCTGGCATTGAGAAGCATTACCCTCAGTTTTTTGTTACTTGTGCTATTTACGGTTGTGGGTTTCTCTTTTGTGCCTTGCCTAAAAAAGGCACTATGGGGGTGGCAAGATCCTTGGCCAGTATTCGAAAGCCTAAGGGTGACAGGTGCAAGCCATCTCTAACGAAGCAGTGTGGCTTGTCGAGCATGTCATCCCAGGATGACAGACACTGGATCCCTTTGAATGACACCAGAAGCTTAGCCAATTGTTGAAATTGATCATTTGTTCTCTATACCATGGTATCATTATTCATGAGGGCAGAATGCTACTCATGGTCAGGGTCATACCAGCCTGGACTATGTGATCAGAGAGATCCTCCATGACTCTTTTCATGTAGTCCAGGGAGGTATGGCTCAGGTCATTCACATTTATTTATTTATTTATCATTTGTTGACCGGGAATGTCCGACGAGGTTCCACAGAGCCTGTTTTCAGCAGAGGCCCGGGGAGAAATGCTCCAGATGCATGTCTTTGGAATGTGGGAGGAAACCGGGGTACCCGGAGGAAACCCACGCGAACACAGGGAGAACATGCAAACTCCACACAGAAGGCACCCCAGCTGAGAATCAAACTGGAGAACCTCTTTCTGTGAGGCGACAACATTAACCGCTGCACCACTGTGCCGCCCATCAACATAGACAATGACAGAGTCATATTTGTATTTGTTCTGGAGTGACCTGAGTGCTTGTGTTATGTGGCAGATCTTGGCACCTGACAGGCAGCTGAAAGTAACCTTCTCCTTGTTCAGCCTAGTGAGTGGGACATCAGTGTGTCTGACTATAGAGTCACCTATTACTAGTGTGTTGGGTATGTTATTTTGCCTGAAGGGCTGTGATTGTGTGGCACACTGATTTTGTGAAGTATGTGTTTCATGGTTTGTGTTGAGGGGTGGAGGTTGCTTGGATGTCTGCTTTCGAGGTCTCTGTTGCTTTTTCAGATTTTTATTTAGAGCCTCCAAGTATGTTTTCATGTATTTATGTGTGTTTTTTGCCGGTGATGGTTTCATAGTTCTATGTTAGACTTGTGGTGTGATGCAAGTAATTCCATTCTCCTCTTGACTGCCTGGTCCAGTCTTGGGTTGAGAGAGCTTAGCCTCCAGTTTGGCTGTATAACTGCATCTCTCGCATGCATTATTGTTTGATGGAAGGAGGAGAGTGTTGTGTTCATGAGGCAATTGTAATATTGTCTCAAAATGCCCAGATTCACCAGTTGGACCGAAGAGTATACCTGAAACTGCCCTTTGGACATGCCTGGATAGGTACAGTGAACTGTTTTACTGATTGGCTGGTAAGGACGAAGAGACAGCCTTGTAGACTTTGTGGAGCCAGGAATAGTTTTACCCTAGCTAACCGGTGCTGCCCGGTGCACAAAACCACGCTAATGCGCATTTTATAGCAGGGAAATAAAAGAGATAGAAATTAACCCAAAATGGCCAATAAACTACTAATTTCTGGGCTGAAACCAATCCTCCAGTGATAGATAGGCTGTTCAAAGCTCCCTCTCTCACAGTCAAGCAGAGAAACTTCCTTCTATCCAAGTAAGGTATGAGCAAACACAGAAACTTATAACACAGCACTAACCTGAAAACTAGACTATACTAGCTTAGAAAGGTGGGAAAACAAGTGTGTTTTTGTTTTTTTTTCAGAAAATAAAGCAGATACAATCAAAAAAACACTTTAAATGCACAGAAATGGCTATCACACTTGAGTGTGTAATCTACAGCAGTTAAACAGGTAATTTAAACACAAAAACTACTTTGTTAAGTGCAGGCAGTAAAATAAGTGCAATACGTAGCTTAAACAAGCTTTTTTAAAATCACAGAAACTCTAGAAAAATTGGGGTTTTAGGCAGAATTAGCTAACGGCAACAAGAAAATGCAGAAATACGATACTTAATCACTCCAAAGTCTCTCTCTTGTCTCTCTGCTGCTGTAGAACTCTGCAGGGCACCAGGCAGGAGCTTGCTGAGCTGTATACCAACACCTTTTCCCAATGGTTCTTGGAATTCATAACTTCCAATGCCCTGGATCAACTAATCCATTGTTCCACCAGGGCCTCCAATGTCCTAGACCTGGTCATTACCAACATCTGAGATAGATTCTCCACACCAGTGGTCACCCCCTCATTGGTCAGGTCTGATGATAAACTAATCACCCTTGACATCCACATCCCACCCCCACCCCCCAGTAAGGAAACCACTGTAAAAAACTTCTCCAAAACCAACTTCATGCTGCTCAAGTCAGAAGTGAAAAAAATCATGACAACAATGCAGACGGAAGATGAAAGTTCCTACACTAAGGTACAGTTTGAGCACATCCACTCGTGCATGAATTGTCTCATCCCAAATAGAACCAAGACGCTCTCCTCCAAAAATGGAAGCCAATCTGGTGGTCCCCTACCATAAACAAACTCTACAACAGAAGGAAGAAACTGTTGCAGAAAAGTTGAAAATCCCAGGATACAAAAAACTCCCTTACCAGCCTCAATAAGAAGCTGAGAGCCCTCATAAAATCCTCCAAAGCTAGTTAAGAAAATAAAATTGCCAAAGATTCCAAAGACAACCACAAGGCATTCTATAGTTCTGTCAAGAATCTAAATGGCAATGCTCAGATCTGCTCTGAGCTACAACAAAATGTTATTAAATATACTGATCCCAAGGATATTGCCAG
Organism: Protopterus annectens; assembly: GCF_019279795.1. NCBI lineage: Eukaryota > Metazoa > Chordata > Ceratodontiformes > Protopteridae > Protopterus > Protopterus annectens. Next base: position 1,850,856,957 of record NC_056729.1, on the reverse strand, counting down.
TATCCTGGGAGACCAATTTAGTGACAACTTCACCCCCCCTCTAACCCCCTAAAGGGCCCATCTCAATATCAAAAGATAGCCAAATTCTGGTAATCATAGCCACACGGGTAGAAACCACACTCTCCAAAGCTAAGAATACAGCATCCATGGAACCAGATGACATCTGGGCTGTGTACTACATGAACTACAAAATGAACTGGCACCTCACCTAAGTGTCATGTTTAATCATAGCCTCACCTCAGGCTTTGTGCCCACTGAGTGGCATACAACTACAGTTATCCCACTCCATAATGGGGGATCCACCTTGGAGCCTGAGAACTGCCATCCCATCAGTCTGATAAGCCTGATCTGCAAGGGCATTGAATGCATTATCATGGAACTTAAAAAGAAAGACATTGGCAACCTTCAAACACTGGACCCCAGACAGTTTGGGTTTGTAAAGGGCCGATCTTGTCTCCTGAAACTGATTGGCTTCTTTGAATCAGTATTCAGAGCTGTGGACAAGAGTAAGGCAGTCCAAACAGCCTATCTGGACCTCATCAAGTCCTTCAACACCATCCCCCACTCTGGAATCATAGATAAACTTACTAAGCTGGGCATAAATTCCTATGTCACTCGATGGGTTGCCAACTGGCTTACTGACAGAACCCAGATTGTAAAAGTAGCCGACTCCAAATCCATCTCCAGACAAGTGACAAGTGGAGTACCTCAGGGTTCAGCCCTGGGACTGCTCTTGTTTGGCATCTACTTCTCTGAAGTACAGGCCAACACTAAGGGACTCTGGCTAACAAAGTTCGCAGATGACTGCAAACTGGGAGCCATTACTGAATCCCCAAATGATGTGGATATTCTACAAAAGGGTCTTAGAGAAACAGATGCTTGGTGCCAGAGCCATGGGCTCAAGCTTAATGTCAAGAAATGTATAGTTATCCCCTTTGGGAAAAACCATGTACCCATGAATTACCACATAGGTGGCAGTACAATAAACACTGAAAGTGTGATGAGAGACTTAGGGACACAGGTGAACAGTGGTCTCACCTTCAATAACCACATTTCCACAACAGTCATGAAATCCTTCTATGTGGCACACCTCCTCACTAAGGGCTTTTCATCCAAAAAAAAGGAGGTCATTGTCCCACTGTACTCATCCCTCATTAAACGCATTATAGAGTACAACTCCCCATTTGGTAAGTACCTCACAAGACATCTGCAACTGCTGGAAAGGCAACAGAAATACCTCACTAAAAGAATCACAGGCCTAAAGCAGATGCCCTGTGCTGACCATCTAAAAAAACTCCAGCTATACTCTGTGGCATATTGTCTACTCGGATGTGATCTCTGCTAAATATACAAGGCCATGTCAAAACCTGAACTGTTGGACATGCTCCACTTAAAGAAATCCCAATCCCTCAGAGCCACACACTCAAGGGATCTAAACCTTTTCATCACAATGAACAAAACATATTGGAGGGATAGATTCCTGACCCACAGACTCCCCATACTCTGGAATAGACTGCCTATATATATATATCAAGCAAAGTGCCTCGTTGAACCTCTTCAAAGGGCACCTTGACGATTGGATGGGAGACAGGGAATTCACCCTGTGATCATGTCAGTCACCCTGCTAGACAGGGATCCAGGGAAGTAAATATTGTGGGAAGAAATATCCAGGGAATTGTTATGGCTAGGCTTGTATAGGCCCTAGGGCCAATAGCCTAGTACCGACCTATGAACCTATTACATCATTTTTTCTTACCCTAACCAGTCAGAAGCCCAAGGAAATATGGCAAAGTGGTCCTTGTGGTTAAAAAACCTTCCTAAGAAGCTTATGTCTCCGTATGGAAAGAAGATATAAGGGGGAGGGAGGGAAACCAGGACTTCAACAATGAATACACTCAAACATTTACATTCATGGTAGGTGTACACAACTGTACTATGTTCTTCGTGTTTCACTGTTGCAGTCATCACATGTGGGAGGATTCCCAAATCTTAGGAGATGGATGGAAGGATTAGTTAGAGGCCTAGGCATGGGTAAGCAAGCCCTGCAGAACTGCAGAGGCAAACGCTGCCCTAGCCTTAGAGCAAAAAGGAAGGTGGTAAGGGTATGGGCCGAGGTCCTGGTGGCAGCTTCCAAGATGTTCCTGGTGGGAACTCCTCTGAGGAATGCTGTGGAAGTGAAGGCTGTCCTAGTTGAATGGGTATGAATCGACTTAGGGGGTGTCTTCCCATGTAATCTATAGCAGAAATGGATACAGTGCGATATCCATTTGGAAATGGTTTGCTTGGAAATGGGCTTCCCCTCTGCACCTGGGACAAAACTGACAAGAAGTTGGTCCATTTTTATGAAGGGTTTAGTACAGTCCAGGTAGTATCTGAGCTGCCTGTGCAAGTCTAGTGAGTGCAGAATTATTTCCCCTTGTTTTGAGGGTTAGGGAAGAAGGTAGGCAGATGAATGGCCTGGTTGAGAGTCACATTAGATACCACCTTGGGCATACAGGAGGGATTAGTCCTCAGGGAAACCCTGTCTGCATGGGAGATGATGAAGGGCTCAATGGCCATCAGTGCCTGAAGTTCTGAAACCCTTCTGGCTGAGGTGACAGCTAGTAAGAAACCCTTCTTCCAGGAGAGGTATTTCAGTTCTGCTGAAGCAGCAGGTTCATAGGGTGGTAAGGTTAGTTTTTCCAAAACATAATTCAGGTCCAAGGCTGGCATGGGTGGCCTTCTGGGAGGTCTGATATTAGAAGCCCCTCTGAGGAATTGTTTAATCAAAGAATGTGAGAACAGGGGCTGTTCTGTATTGAAATGAGCTGAAATGGCGGAGATGTGGATTTTAAAAGAAGAGAAGGGGAGGCCACTATTGAGTAACTCCGTTAGATAGTCCAGGATGAGAGGGACAGAAGGTTGTGAGTAACTGGCCCCTTTGTACTGCCTCCAGGAGCACAATCTTTTCCATTTCCCTGTGTAACATTTTCTGGTGCTGGGCCTTCTGGCCTCTGTGATAATGTCTAGGGCCTGTTTGCTTAACATGTGCCCCTTGCCTGTCTTTAGAGTATTAGCCATGTTGACAGTTTGAGAGCCTTTAAGTATGCGACAGCACCCCCACCCCCACCCACTTGATTCAAGAGGTCTAGGATCAGGGGAAGCTGCCTGGGAGTCTGTGATATCAGGCTGTGCAGCAAGGGGTACCAATGCTGTCTGGGGCAATCTGGAGCAATGAGGATGGCCTTTGGTCCCTCCTCCCTTACCTTGATCAGTACCTTGAGAATAAGAGGCAGAGGAGGGAATGGTACATGAAGAGGGAGTTCCAGGGGAAGGTCAAGGCATCCACCTTCCATGCTAGGTGGTGATACTCCCCAATACAGAATTTCTTTAGCTGGTGGTTAAGGTGCAAAGCAAACAGATCCACCTCTGGATTTCCCCACTCCTGAGTGACTTGCAAAAAGATCTTTCTGTAGCGCTACCATTCATGGGGATCAAGTAAGTTTCTGCTTAAGTGGTCTGCCAGGGTGTTGTTGATCCCTGGTAGGTATTGGGCTATTAAGTGCAATCCCATGGAGGAGGCAGTTGGCCAGAGGTTCATGGCTAGCCTGCACAGAGGGTAAGATTGGGTCCCTCCCTGTTTGTTGATGTACCACATTATAGTGGTGTTGTCTGTTTTGATAAGGAGAATCCCTGACCTGAGATAGAGTTGGAAGGATGTCAGAGCCTTTTGTTCTGCCATCATTTCCTTCTGGTTGCTGTGTAAGGAAAGGTGCTGGCTATCTCAAAGAACTTGGGTGCACTTACCTGCTAGGTGAGTGTCCCAAGCAATGTCTGAGGCATCGGTGGTGATGGTCTGCCCAGTAGGACAGAGGATATAGGACAGATCTTTGTTCTTGGCAAAGACCCTTGCCCACCAGAGAAACTCGACCCTTATACAAGGAATCAGGGGGAGAGAGGTCTCTAGAGGCTGTGAGTGTTGACACCAAAGGTTCTTCAGATACCACTGAAGCTTTCTCATGTAAAGCCTGACCAGATAAATTAGAAAGATGCAAGATGCCATGTACCCCAAGGCTTGCAGGAACTTCCTCACCGTGAGGTGACCTTTGGATGCCAGCTGGATAAAGCAGAGAGGCAGGAAGCTCTGCTTTGCTGGGGATAGGAAGGCCATCCGGGATGCTGTGTCCAACAGTGCTCCCAAGAAAATGATCCTACTGGAGGGTGTTTGCTTTGATTTCTTTGTATTGATGGTAAACCCTGAGGAAGTTAAGAGGGTTTTGACAAAGCATAGGTCCTGCAGCAGCTTTTCTTTGCACTTTGCCTGAATGAGGCAGTCGTCCAGATAAGGGTAAATTTGTATATTTGTCTGTCTGTTTGCATTGATTTTGCTTTGTCTTCCATCTTTTTAAGCACCTCTTCTGCTTTTTCTCCAAACAAGAGGTCTTTATCCAAGGATGCATCAATTAATTTAGACTTAACATGATCAGGGAGAGGTTGTTCCTTAAACCATGCATGTCTCCTAGTGACAGATACGGACACTGCTGCCCTGCTTGAGGCTTCTAGTGCATCATATCCACAGTGTAAAGAATGTTTTGCCACTTGACAAGTAGAGTGCAGTAAATCCGCTAACTGTTTAGAACTGGCACAATCAGGAATGGTAGAAATCTTTTGCGTTAATAGTTCCAAAGTGTGTTGTTGATATTTTAACATATGGAACTGACAGTTGAGTGCTCTGATAGCTAAAGACCCAACCGAGGCAGAGACAACCAAAGGCTCGGAAGATGAAGAAGATTTCTGCGGCATACCAGACACCAAAGGGTCTTAATAGAGGCCTACGTAGATATCATATCGGGCATCAGGGGCTGCGAAAGCAACTCACTGAATTCTGGAGAACTGACGACCTGCTTAGCGGTAGAGTCATTGGAAGGCTTAGTTTTGTGTGGTCTGTCTCTATCATTATCCCGACATTTTTTCGGAATGTCTACTGATTATTGGCTGATGGATGCCATTTGTGAAGATGGAGAATGAAAATATCTGTCTACAATAAGAGCTCTACGACAAATGGTTCTCGTGTTAAAGAGGGCACAGAACCGGCAATAGGGGATATTGTGGTCTGGGCCTAAACAAGTGATGCAGTATGAATGGAAGTCTCAGTATGGGATCTACTTTCTATAGGCAAGACAATTGTTAACTTTTTCAGACATCAATTAGTGCAAGAAAAAAGGATCCCCAATGGGGTACTTAGCTTTAGACGTTTTCAGCTGTAATCCGAACTCTGGTAGCAACCAGCTGGCACACTTGCAAACTGCTTCTGCTACTGGCTCCATGGCAAGAAAGACTGATGTAATTATGTCAGCTGCCTTGCTTTGTAGCACTGATGACCTGATGTCAGTCTCCAAGCGACAACAGCTAATGCAGAAAAACATTGACTCTGGTATTCGGGCTGGCCAAGGGCTACCATAGCAGGGATAACCCACAGGTGATGACTGCAACAGTGAAACATGAAGGACATCAGTTGCTGTATTGTTGTCACTTTATCACAGCATGGATGTACTCCACACACAAAAACTATATTTGTCTGCACCATAATTCTGCTTTTTAATCAGTCGAGGTTGAAATTGAAAGTTTTGCTCAAAATTTAATTATAGAAAGGTAAACTCAGGGTCAAAGTTGACACAGAAACTTATCTGTTAATTTTTCCCACTGCAACCAGCAATTATGGTATCATAAAAAGACAGCAGAGGTACATAGTCCATGAAATACTGTTTTTTTTGCTTGTTTGTTTTATTAAAACAGGAAGAAAAAAGAAAAACAGCTCAGCGATGCAAACTCTCTTACCAATTTAGGTTTAATCCCAGAATAATTTTGGGCAGGTTTCATCTAGCTGGCTTTTTTGTCAGAATTTCTCCATAATGCCTCAGGCTCCTTCAGGTTGTCTCATGTCTTCCACGGCACACTTTCTAGAAACACTGTTCCAGGCACAAAGTACCCCCTGCAATGAGATGCCAACTACTTATACTTCCAGGTCTATGCCCCTCCTATTTATACATTAAACTAACCATGTAATTGCTTGTTACCAGCATTGTTTGGAGGAACTTCCATAGTGGTGAGACACGAAACACAGCACATCATTTTCTGAACAGCAATATCTAAAATATTATTTATAAGAAATCATTTTATAAGACATTTTATAAAGACTTTAATTATAAGGCATCATCTTAACACTTATCCTGGTACTATTCCAAATATTATTTAAACATACTTTTTAACACTATCCCCCTTTCTTTCCTGTTCATAATAAGTAGCAGTGTGCACACTTACCCAACAGCCCAGTGCATAACAATTTCCACCTGCAAAGTTCTCAACTGGCTTCTTATGGGTTATAAAAATGTGAAAACCCCACCACCACCACCAAGGATCAGCAAAGAAGAACAGCTGCTTTCAGAATAAAAATCACTAGGTCCATAACTGTTTCCACCTGCAAAGTGCTCTTTGTGTAGATGTTCCCCTGCCCACCCCCAGATAAACAAAGAACAGCTGCTTTCAGAATAAAAATCACTAGGTCCGTAACTGTTTCCACCTGCAAAGTGCTCTTTGTGTAGATGTTCCCCTGCCCACCCCCAGATAAACAAAGAACAGCTGCTTTCAGAATAAAAATCACTAGGTCCGTAACTGTTTCCACCTGCAAAGTGCTCTTTGTGTAGATGTTCCCCTGCCCACCCCCAGATAAACAAAGAACAGCTGCTTTCAGAATAAAAATCACTAGGTCCATAACTGTTTCCACCTGCAAAGTGCTCTTTGTGTAGATGTTCCCCTGCCCACCCCAGATAAACAAAGAACAGCTGCTTTCAGAATAAAAATCACTAGGTCCATAACCGTTTCCACCTGCAAAGTGCTCTTTGTGTAGATGTTCCCCTGCCCACCCCCAGATAAACAAAGAACAGCTGCTTTCAGAATAAAAATCACTAGGTCCATAACTGTTTCCACCTGCAAAGTGCTCTTTGTGTAGATGTTCCCCCCACCCCAGATAAACAAAGAACAGCTGCTTTCAGAATAAAAATCACTAGGTCCATAACTGTTTCCACCTGCAAAGTGCTCTTTGTGTAGATGTTCCCCTGCCCACCCCCAGATAAACAAAGAACAGCTGCTTTCAGAATAAAAATCACTAGGTCCATAACTGTTTCCACCTGCAAAGTGCTCTTTGTGTAGATGTTCCCCTGCCCACCCCCAGATAAACAAAGAACAGCTGCTTTCAGAATAAAAATCACTAGGTCCATAACTGTTTCCACCTGCAAAGTGCTCTTTGTGTAGATGTTCCCCTGCCCAGCCCCAGATAAACAAAGAACAGCTGCTTTCAGAATAAAAATCACTAGGTCCATAACTGTTTCCACCTGCAAAGTGCTCTTTGTGTAGATGTTCCCCTGCCCACCCCCAGATAAACAAAGAACAGCTGCTTTCAGAATAAAAATCACTAGGTCCGTAACTGTTTCCACCTGCAAAGTGCTCTCTGTGTAGATGTTCCCCTGCCCACCCCCAGATAAACAAAGAACAGCTGCTTTCAGAATAAAAATCACTAGGTCCATAACTGTTTCCACCTGCAAAGTGCTCTTTGTGTAGATGTTCCCCTGCCCACCCCCAGATAAACAAAGAACAGCTGCTTTCAGAATAAAAATCACTAGGTCCATAACTGTTTCCACCTGCAAAGTGCTCTTTGTGTAGATGTTCCCCTGCCCACCCCAGATAAACAAAGAACAGCTGCTTTCAGAATAAAAATCACTAGGTCCATAACTGTTTCCACCTGCAAAGTGCTCTTTGTGTAGATGTTCCCCTGCCCACCCCAGATAAACAAAGAACAACTGCTTTCAGAATAAAAATCACTAGGTCCATAACTGTTTCCACCTGCAAAGTGCTCTTTGTGTAGATGTTCCCCTGCCCACCCCCAGATAAACAAAGAACAGCTGCTTTCAGAATAAAAATCACTAGGTCCATAACTGTTTCCACCTGCAAAGTGCTCTTTGTGTAGATGTTCCCCTGCCCACCCCCAGATAAACAAAGAACAGCTGCTTTCAGAATAAAAATCACTAGGTCCATAACTGTTTCCACCTGCAAAGTGCTCTTTGTGTAGATGTTCCCTGCCCACCCCCAGATAAACAAAGAACAGCTGCTTTCAGAATAAAAATCACTAGGTCCATAACTGTTTCCACCTGCAAAGTGCTCTTTGTGTAGATGTTCCCCTGCCCACCCCCAGATAAACAAAGAACAGCTGCTTTCAGAATAAAAATCACTAGGTCCATAACTGTTTCCACCTGCAAAGTGCTCTTTGTGTAGATGTTCCCCTGCCCACCCCAGATAAACAAAGAACAGCTGCTTTCAGAATAAAAATCACTAGGTCCATAACTGTTTCCACCTGCAAAGTGCTCTTTGTGTAGATGTTCCCCTGCCCACCCCCAGATAAACAAAGAACAGCTGCTTTCAGAATAAAAATCACTAGGTCCATAACTGTTTCCACCTGCAAAGTGCTCTTTGTGTAGATGTTCCCCTGCCCACCCCCAGATAAACAAAGAACAGCTGCTTTCAGAATAAAAATCACTAGGTCCATAACTGTTTCCACCTGCAAAGTGCTCTTTGTGTAGATGTTCCCCTGCCCACCCCCAGATAAACAAAGAACAGCTTCTTTCAGAATAAAAATGACTAGGTCCATAACTGTTTCCACCTGCAAAGTGCTCTTTGTGTAGATGTTCCCCTGCCCACCCCCAGATAAACAAAGAACAGCTGCTTTCGAATAAAAATCACTAGGTCCATAACTGTTTCCACCTGCAAAGTGCTCTTTGTGTAGATGTTCCCCTGCCCACCCCCAGATAAACAAAGAACAGCTTCTTTCAGAATAAAAATGACTAGGTCCATAACTGTTTCCACCTGCAAAGTGCTCTTTGTGTAGATGTTCCCCTGCCCACCCCCAGATAAACAAAGAACAGCTGCTTTCGAATAAAAATCACTAGGTCCATAACTGTTTCCACCTGCAAAGTGCTCTTTGTGCAGATGTTCCCCTGCCCACCCCCAGATAAACAAAGAAGAACAGCTGCTTTCAGAATAAAAATCACTAGGTCCATAACTGTTTCCACCTGCAAAGTACTCTTTGTGCAGATGTTTCCCTGCCCACCCCCAGATAAACAAAGAAGAACAGCTACTTTCCTTAAATGGAAATAAAATAACTAGGCATGTACTACTGCCTACATAATCAAAGCCTAGGCTAGTGTCACTACAGAAATAAAATAACTAGGCACATACTACTGCCTATATAATCCACCCCCCAGGCTAGTGTCACTACAGAAATAAAATAACTAGACACGTACTGCTGCCTACATGAAAAGTTTATTGAAATTGAAAGCATTATATAGATAGTGTATTGTATTTTATATGTTATGTGTCTTTCATTGAATTGAACATGCTTTTGCAATAACAATTTTTTGTATTATTATTATTTCATATTTAATACCTGGAATTTACTTAAGTGGGCTCTTTAAAAGTTCCAGTTTAGTTAATTGATTAATTAATCAATTATGTATTTTGATGACATTAGAATGTATGGTGTTTGTGCTAAGATGGCTTTTTATCTGAAGAAGTTTACAATTTGCCAGTAAACGAAAGCGCTAATTTATATTTACAGTTGCCAGTGTGGTTTGTCTTCTTTTTCTTTTTGTTTTAGACACGTACTGCTGCCTAGATAATCCAAACCTCAGGCTAGTGTCACTACAGAAATAAAATAACTCGGCATGTACTACTGCCTACATAATCCAAATCCTAGGCTAGTGTCAATACGGAAATAAAATAACTAGGCATATACTACTGCCTACATAACCCCCGTCTAGTGTCACAACAGAAATAAAATAACTAGGCACGTACTACTGCCTACATAATCCAACTCCAGCAAGCTTGTGTCACTACAGAAAAAAAATAACTAGGCACGTACTACTGCCTACATAATCCAAACCCAGGGCTAGTGTCACTACAGAAATAAAATAACTAGGCATGTACTACTGCCTACATAATCCAACCCTCCCCCAGGCTAGTGTCACTACAGAAATAAAATAACTAGGCATGTACTACTGCCTACATATTCCAAACCCCACACTAGCGCCACTACAGAAATAAAATAACTAGGCACATACTACTGCCTATGTAATCCAACCTCCCAGGCTAGTGTCACTACAGAAATAAAATAACTAGGCATGTACTACTGCCTACATAATCCCACCCTCCCAGGCTAGTGTCACTACAGAAATAAAATAACTAGGCATGTACTACTGCCTACATAATCTCTCCCCCAGACTAGTGTCACTACAGAAATAAAATAACTAGGCACATACTACTGCCTACATAATCCCACCCCACCCCCAGGCTAGTGTCACTACAGAAATAAAATAACTAGGCACGTACTTCTGCCTACATAATCCTAACCCCCAGGCTAATGTCACTACAGAAATAAAATAACTAGGCACGTCCTACTGCCTACATAATCCTACCCCCCCCCCAGGCTAGTGTCGCTACAGAAATAAAATAACTAGGCATGTACCACTGCCTACATAATTACACCACACCCCACCCCACCTCAGGCTAGTGTCACTTATTTAGCATCATCAGTTTGTCTCAGGCTGTAGGAATGGCACATTCTGCTCCTTCCTGTATACAATAAGAATCCATGTATTCTTGTCTTGTCATTTGGCTGCTGCTTCATGCAGGTGATATAACAGCGAGTTTAACACACTCACACTGTACTAAACACTGCAACATTATCTGTAACTTTATATAACACTGAGTTTAACACACACTGTGCTAAACACTGCAAATTTATCTGTAAATTTATATAACACCGAGTTTAACACACTTACACTGTGCTAAGCACTGCACAATTATCTGTAACTTTAAATAACACTGAGTTTAACACACACACTGCTAAACACTGCAAAATTGTCTGTAACTTTATGTAACACCTAGTTTAACATACTTATACTGTGCTAAACACTGCAAAATTCTGTAACTTTATACAACACCGAGTTTAACACACACTACTAAACACTGCAAAATTATCTGTAACTTTATATAATACCGAGTTTAACACAAACTGTACTAAACACTGCAAAATTATCTGTAACTTTATATAACACCGAGTTTAATACACTTACAATGTGCTAAGCACTGCACAATTATCTGTAACTTTAAATAACACCAAGTTTGACACACACACAGCTAAACACTGCAAAACTGTCTGTAACTTTATGTAACACCTAGTTTAACATACTTATACTGTGCTAAACACTGCAAAATTGTCTGTAACTTTATACAACACCAAGTTTAACACACTTACACTGTGCTAAACACTGCAAAATTATCTGTAACTTTATATAACACTGAGTTTAACACACTTACAATGTGCTAAACACTGCAAAATTATCTGTAACTTTAAATAACACCAAGTTTAACACACACTCTGCTAAACACTGCAACATTATCTGTAACTTTATATAACACTGAGTTTAATACACTTACAATGTGCTAAGCACTGCACAGTTATCTGTAACTTTAAATAACACCAAGTTTAACACACACACACTGCTAAACACTGCAAAACTGTCTGTAACTTTATGTAACACCTAGTTTAACATACTTATACTGTGCTAAACACTGCAAAATTGTCTGTAACTTTATATAACACCAAGTTTAACACACTTACACTGTGCTAAACACTGCAAAATTATCTGTAACTTTATACAACACCGAGTTTAACACACACTACTAAACACTGCAAAATTATCTGTAACTTTATAAAACACTGTTTAATATACTTACATTGTGCTAAACACTGTAAAATTGTCTGTAACTTTATAAAACACTGTTTAATATACTTACATTGTGCTAAACACTGTAAAATTGTCTGTAACTTGATGTAACTCCAAGTTTAACACACCTACACTGTGTTAACACTGCAAAATTGTTATCTGTAACTCTTACTAAATTTGGCTGAATAAATGCCATCCTGGCTATGTTTCTGAATCCTAAATCTGTATGTATTTTGTACCTATTAGCTCATGTTTCTGAATCCTAAATCTGTATGTATTTTGTACCTATTAGCTCATGCCAGAGTGTGTGTGTGTGTGTGTGTCTGTAAGCCGCTTCACTCTCCCCCAACCCTGCTCTCCAGCTACTCCCACAGCATTGCTTTTATCGTCTCCCTTCTCCTGCTCTCCTCTTACCTTCCATGACCCCTTAAATTAAACTTGCACTCCAGCAGCACATACATAACTCTGTCTCTATCTCTCTCTCAGCTCTCCTAGAGAAAAATGATTTAACTACACACACCAGCTGCTTCTGTCTTCACTGTTACCTGTACCACACCCTGTTATTTGCTTACAAGAAACTAACGCTAACTTGCTATATCCAGCTGCATCAACCTTTTCATATGTGCTAACCCATTCCTATAACAAATTCTCACTGCACTGCCTGTCAGATAGAAGTAAGCACTAACACCCTTACAAACGTATAATTTACTTCCCTCTAACATAGTCATTAACACTTTTCTAGGCGTCCTTTCCTTTACTTATTACTATTCATATACTAATAGATAGACAATGTTTTAGTTTACTCCTTAACCAGGCTACACACAATTGCACTACAATTGTCACTGTTCCTGTATCTCCCCATTGTAGCACACACGACATCTATCTGTATCATCATTAAACAAAACTGCCCTAATACAACTCCTAACATGTTGCCATCTCCCCATAGATATGGCAGCCCATATATGTCCACCCCTTCAAGTCCACCTGCCTAAAGTAGCAACAATTCCCACTTTATCATGTCTAGCTCTAAACCCAAAGAGAATGTTTTATTGACAACATTATATCCATGCTTCCAAAAAATTAAGCAGTGACATTTACCCAAATCCTGGCCCAATTCACTGTTCTCCCACACTAGTTAATACTCCTCAAATTAGTGGTCCCCCCACAAACAAATCCTCAGCCAGCCTCCGGTCTCCATTTACATCAGATTAATATTTGGATCATTTATAATAAACTCCCTGAGCTGCATGCCTGGATGGCTACTCAGTACCCAGATGTCCATATAATCACTGAAATGTGGCTGCAACATGATACAAACAATTAGGAAGTATTTCCTCCTGCATACAGTATTATAAGACAAGACAGGATCAGAAAAAAAGCTGGTAGACTGGCAATACTATACAATTTAGTTAGTTATTATTAATTAGTCCTATTCCTATTGTTAACGGGGATAGTTTAAGTAAGAACCACTTTTCAGCAGAATCTTCTGGAGAAACATTCCAGACAAAAAAATGAGAACAATAGTAAAACAGTATTATCTTTAAATATTTGATCTAAAACACACTTTGACAATTTAAAATTATAATTACAGTTACAAGATTCTTACACACAACAGAAACAGATTCATATGGATTCTAGTTTTGAGAGAAGGATTTATGGGAAAAAAAGAGTATATAGTGTGGTATTAGAGGAAGGAGTTAAGGGAGTCCTCACGAAAAGACGTAGTTGTGTGAGATCCTATGGCATGAAGAACACGAAGAATAATGACAGAAGAGTTGGTTTAGACAGAGACAGAATAATGTCTGGAGGTGACTGACAGACAGAAGTTAGACTGGCATTTTCACAGAAGGGAGAGGAAAGGGTGTTTTTTAAGGAAGAAATTAAGGGAAAGGCAAAAACAGTTAAAGTTTGCTGTGAAGCTATTTGTGTTTAAAGAATGTAAGAGAAGGTTTAGATGTGAAAGGGAAGTATTTACAAGAAGCAGGAAAATGGAAGGACAGTTGGGTGTCTGATCTGGAGTTGTGATCAGGTGTCAGTACAGTGGTGTGGTCAGGTGTCAGTACAGAGGTGTGGACAGGTGTTAGTACAGTGTGGTGGTCAGGTGTCAGTACAATGGTGTGGACAGGTGTTAGTACAGTGCCGTAGTCAGGTGTTAGTACAGTTGTGTGGTCAGGTACCAGTACAGTGCTGTGGTCAGGGGTTAGTAGAGTGGTGTAGTCATGTGTCAGTACAGTGTCATGGTCAGGTTCCAGTACAGTGACGTGGTGAGGTGTTTGTACAGTGGTGCAGTCAGGTGTCAGTACAGTGGTGTGGTCAGGTGTAGGTACAGTGTTGTGGTCAGGTGTTAGAACAGTGGCACTGCCAAGTAGAAGTGAGATGTAGTTTCAGATTGTGTGGGAACTGTATGTAGTTAGTTTTAACAGTCAGTTGGACTGGGAGAGAGCTTATAGTTTTGCAACATGTACTGAGTGTAAAGAATTCCCAAAGTGATTTTTTTTAGGTCCACAGAACTAAGTTGTCTTTTGGGATGTAAAGAGTAATTGGGTTGAAGATAGCTGGACATCTGTTGTGACTGTTGAGAAGAGCAAATGCTGTATTTTTTTATTCTTCTTTGTTGACCAGGTTAGTCTCACTAGAGATACTTTCCAGGGGAGACCCAATATGGCATTATAACACTAATGGCAATTTGGCCAACACATCAGGGCATTTCTCCTGCTCTTTTAAATGGGTGAAATGGGACCTTTTACATCCTCCTGAACTAGCACGCACTCATGCAGGTTTAATGTTTCATCCAAAAGCCAGCATACTCAGAAGTGCAGCACTACAGTGTCAGCAATCAATCTGCCCAATGTGGGACTAAAACCTACAACCCTTCACACCAAGATTGGATGTGCTAGCTGTTGCACCACTGACACTGCAAGCATTTAGCTGTACCAAGTCCAGACATTTGCTATTTTCTAGATATTGGAACTGACAGAGAGGGATGCAGTAATGAGTTCTGTGAGAGTGATTATTTGCAAATGTAGACATTTTTATTGTAGGTAGCTGAAAGTTTACTTATGGAGGCTTTGCTAAGGTGGGTTAGACCTGGGGTTGCATATAGCAAACTAGGGAGGAGAACAGATTGCACAATTTAAAGTTGTGCTTGAGAAGTTGAAAATTGTTTTATTTTTTATGGCATAGCACCCTTTGGGTTGGTTTTACTGATAATGTACCTGATGTTTTTTTTTATAGCATGGCACCCTTTGGGTTGGTTTTAGTGATAACGTAGCTGATGTGTTTTTGGATAGGATGGCTCCCTTTGGGTTGGTTTTAGTAATAATGTAGCTGATGTATTTTTGTATGGCATGACACCCTTTCAGTTGGTTTTAGTGATAATGTAGCTGATGTGTTTGGGTATAGCATGGCACCCTTTGTGTTGGTTTTAGTGATAATGTAGTTGATGTGTTTTTGTATAGCATTTCACCCTTTAGGTTGTTTTTTTGTGATAATGTAGCTGATGTGTTCTTGAATAGCATGACACCCTTTGGGTTAGTTTTAGTTATAATGTAGCTGATATATTTTGTATACCATGGCACCCTTTGGGTTGGTTTTAGTGATAATGTAGCTGATGTGTTTTGTATAGCATGGCACCCTTTGTGTTGGTTTTAGTGATGATGTAGCTGATGAGTTTTTGTATAACATGGCACCCTTTGGGTTGGTTTTAGTGATAATGTAGCTGATGTGTTTTTGTATAGCACAAAGCTATGTCAAACCTAGAGCTGCTGGACATGTTCCACATAAAGAAATCCCAATCCTTCCGAGCCACATGCTCTAGGGACCTAAACCTTGTCACCACAATAAACAGAACATGCTGGAGGGATAATATTCCTGTCCCAAAGGCTTGCCGTACTCTGGAACAGACTACCTATCTATGTCAAACAGAGCTCCTCATTAGCACTCTTCAAGAAAAATCTTGATGATTGGATGGGAAATAGGAAATTCACCCCAGGGATCACTTGTGTGGCTCTGCTCGACAGGGGCACAGGAAAATAATTTTCTTTGGTGGTGAAAGCCAGGGTACATTTTTGGCTAGGCTTATATAGGCCCTAGGGCCAGTAGCCTAGTACCTACCTATGAAGCTATGTGTTTTTGTATATCATGGCACCCTCTGGGCTGGTTTTAGTGATAATGTAGCTGATGTGTTTTTGTTTAACATGGCACCCTTTGGGTTGGTTTTAGTGATAATGTAGCTGATGTGTTTTTGGCTAGCATGGCACCCTTTCATTTGGTTGTAGTGATAATGTAGCGGATTTGTTTTTGTAAAGCACAAAGCTATGTCAAACCCAGAGCTGATTGACATGCTCCACTTAATGAAATCCCAATCTCTCTGAGCCACACGCTCTAGATACCTAAACCTTGTCACCACAATAAACAGAACAAGCAGGAGGGATAGATTCCTGTCCCAGAGACTTGCTTTACTCTGGAAAAGACTACCTATCTATGTCAAACAGAGCTCCTCATTAGCACTGAAAAATCTTGATGATTGGATGGGAGATAGGAAATTCACCCTGGGGATCACTTGTGTGGCTCTGTTCGACAGGAGCACAGGAAAATAATTTTCTTTGGTGGCGAAAGCCAGGGTACATTTTTGGCTAGACTTATATAGGCCCTAGGGACAATAGCCTAGTACCTACCTATGAACGTATGTGTTTTTGTATATCATGGCACAATCTGGGTTGGTTTTAGTGAAAATGTAGTTGATGTGTTTTTGTTTAACATGGCACCCTTTGGTTTCGTTTTAGTGATAATGTGGCTGATGTGTTTTTGGATAAGATGGCACCCTTTGGGTTGGTTTTACTGATAATGTAGGTTCATAGGTTCATAGGTTCATACTAGGCTATCTGCCCTAGGGCATTTATAAGCCTAGCCAGAATGTGTTTGGCTTTCGCCACCCATTTTAAATTTATTTTGCTATGCCCTTTTTCGAGGTTAGTATACTGTGCCTCTGTCTAACAGTGACACAGAAGTGATACCCGGGGTAAACCTATGATCTCCCATCCACTCATCAAGATTCCTCTTGAAGAGAGTCAATGAGGGACTCTGCCTAACCTGGACTGGGATTTTATTCCAGAGTGAAGGGAGCCTCTGGGTTATGAATCTGTCCCTCCAGCATGTCCTATTTATTTCAGTGCTGAGGTTCAAGTCTCGAGCATAGCTCGATGGGATTTGGATTTTCTGAGGTGCAGCATGTCCATTAATTCCGGGTTGGACATGGCTTTATATGTCAGGCACAGATCGCCTCTGAACAGGCGGTATGCCACTGAGTAGAGCTGGAGTTTCTTTAACCGGGCAGCATATGGCATCTGTTTGAGCCCTTTGATCCTCTTAGTGAGGTACTTTTGGGGTCTTTCCAGTTGCTGCAGGTGTCTGGTAAGGTACCTCCCAAAAGGGGCATTGTACTCAATTATGGGCCTGATGAGGGATGAGTAAAGAGGCATGATGACCTCCCTGATCTAGATGTGAATCCCTTCATGATTAGGTGGGCTATATAAAATGTTTTTCTAACCACTTTGGCCACGTGGTTGTCAAATGAGAGATTGCTATCAACTTGGGTCCCCAGGTCCCTAATTACTTCTTCTGTACTTAATGGATTACCACCTGTGTGGTAATTTGTGGGCACTTTGTTTTTGCCAAAGGGGATGACTATACACTTTTTGGCATTTAGCTTGAGGCCATGGCTCTGGCACCAGTTGTCTGTTTCTATGAGGCCCTTTTGGAGGATGCTTGTGTCGGCTGGAGAGTCGATTATGGTGCCCAGTTTGCAGTCATCTGTGAACTTGGTCAGCCACAGTCGTTCCATGTTGTCCTGTACCTCCGAGAAATATATACCGAACAAGAGAGGTCCCAGGACTGAGCCTTGTGGGACACCACTTGTAACTGGTTTGGAGTCTGACATGGCTCCAGCAATTCTAACCATGTGGGTTCTGTCCTTGAGCCAGTTTGCAATCCATCTAGTGACACAGGGGTTTATATTTAAGCTGGTGAGCTTATCTATAATGCCCGAGTGGGGTATTGTATCGAAGGCTTTTGCGAGGTCCAGGTAGGCTGTGTGGACCACCTTCCCCTCGACAATGGCCTTGGTGACTGTTTCAAAGAAATCAACCAGGTTTAAAAGGCAGGATCTGCCCTTAACAAAGCCGAACTGGGTAGGATCCAGTGTTTGTAGGTCCCCAATATCTTTATTTATGAGGTCCATGATGATCCTTTCCATAGCTTTGCAGACCAAGCTAGTCAGGCTTATGGGGCGATAGTTTCCAGGATCCGTTGAGGCACCACCTTTATGAAGAGGGACCACTGTTGCTGTACGCCACTCTTTGGGCACATATCCTGTAGTAAGGCTGAGATTGAACAGTAGTTTTATGTTTGGGTTTAGCTCTTCTTGGAGTTCATGTAGGACGCAGCCCGGGACACCATCTGGTCCCATTGATGCTGTGTTTTTTGCTTTGGAGAGGGTGGCTCTTACCTGAGCATCTGACATGTCAGGGGGGCCAGCACTCTGCTGGGATAGATATTTGCCCTTTTGTTGGGGGGGGGGAGTTTGCACTGAACCTGTCAGCTAGGATGTTGGCAATGTCTGTGGGTTTGGTGTATTTTTTGTCATTTTGGACTAATTCTGAGCATATCTGGGAATTACCACCCAGGTTCCTAACATAACTAAAGAAAGCCTTGTGATTATCCTTAGTGTCCTGTGCAATTTTTCTCTCGAAGCTGGCCTTAGACAATTTTATGTGTGCCCGTAGTTTTTTGCTAATACTGATCAATGATGCCTTCCCTTTTTTGGGATTTTGCTCTATCATTTAGTAGCTTCCTCCTTCTATTGTATAGTTTGTTTATGGCTGGGGTCCACCAGACAGGACATCTGCCTTTGGAGGATTGGGTCTTGGTTTTATTTGGGATTGCATGATCCATGCATTCCTGAAGGTGTTCATAGAATGCATTTATAAAGGATTCTGTGGTCTGGGCCGTATTTTCCACAGGCCCGGGGGCTTTGAAGGACTCCACCTCAGTTTTGAGGAGTGTGAAATTTGCTTTAGAGAAGGTTTTCACTGTGGTTTTCTGGGCAGGGGGTAGGGTCGGGATGTGAATATCCAGTGAGATTAGTTTATGGTCTGATCTTACCAGTGAGGGATACACTTCTGGTCTGGAGCATAGAGTCCCCATTTTGGTGATGATCAGGTCCAGTATGTTTTCCCCTCTTGTGGGAGTGGTAACAAGTTGTTCCATAGCATTTGAGTTTATAAATTCTAGGAACCTTTGGGCTAGGGTGTTGGAGCTAGAGTAATGCTCCCAGTTTATGTTTGGGTAGTTGAAGTCGCCCAATATAATGGTGTTTGGAGAGACCTTCATATTTTCCAGTGTTCTCAGGAAGGCCGAGTGGGGTTCCTGGGTTTGGGAGGGTGGTCTGTAGCAGGCTATAAACTGGAAGGCAGTTTTACCCACTGTTAGTTGCACATGGATAGTCTCTGATGCTTTGTGCTTTGCCACCAACCTGGAGGTGTGGGTATCTTTGATGAATATCGATACTCCCCCTCCTTTTGTGGTTCGGTCCAAGTTTTGGGGCCGAAAAGCATGGTATGAGGTATAACCTGGTAGTGCTGGGGTGCTCTCGGGAGCCCTGAACCAGGTTTTTGTTACTGCACAGATATCGATGTTCCCCATGCTAAGGAGAGTTTCGAGTGCGTGCATCTTGAGGTTTAGACTTCTGGCGTTGAGCAGCATTACTCTAAGTTTCTTATCCCTTGTGATACCTATGGAGGTGGGTTTGTCTTTTGAGCCTTGCCTAAAAAAGGCACTATGGGGGTAGCAAGAGCCTTTGCCAATATCCAAAAGCCCAGGGGTGACAGGTGCAAGCCATCCTTAGCGAAGCATCGTGGCTTGTCGAGCATATCATCCCAAGCTGACAGGCATTGGATCCCCTTTGAATGACACCAGTACTTAAGCCAATTGTTGAAATTGATCATCTTGTCTTCATATTGTGGCATAATTCTTGGTGAGGGTAAGATGCTACTCAAGGTCAGGGTCATACCGGCCTGGGCTTCATGCTCAGAGAGCTCCTTTATGTCTCTTTTCATGTAGTTCAGGGAGGAACATCTCAGGTCATTCACACCAGCATGGACAATGACTGAGTCATATTTGTACTTGCCTTGAAGTGACCTGAGTGCTTGTGTTATGTGGCGGATCCTAGTGCCCGACAGGCTGCTCACCATGACCCTCTCCTTGTTCAGCCTGGTGAGCGGGACATCAGTGTGCCTGATTTATAGAGTCACCTATTACAAGTGTATCAGGTGTGTTGTTTAGTCTTAAGGGCTGTGACTGTTCGGCACACTGGCTTTGTGAGATATGTGTTGCATGTGTTTTGTTTTGGGGTAGCAGCTGATTGGGTGTCTGCTTTGGAGGTCTCTGCTGCTTTGGCTGATCTTTATTTAGAGCCTCCGAGTATGTTTTTGTGCGATTATGTGTTTGGTTTGCTGTCGTGGTAGGTCTATGTGAGACTGGAATTGTAGTGAGTGTGGTTTCCTTCTCCTCCTGACTGGTTATGCCAGTACTGAGTTGAGAGAGCTTAGCCTCCAGTTTGGCTATATGGTTGCATCTCTCTGTGTTTTGTATAGCATGGCACCCTTTGGGTTGGTTTTACTGATAATGTAGCTGATGTGTTTTTGTATAGCATGGCACCCTTTTGGTTGGTTTTAGTGATAATGTAGCTGATGTGTTTTTGAATAGCATGGCACCCTTTGGGTTGGTTTTAGTGATAATGTAGCTGATGTGTTTTGTATAGCATGGCACCCTTTGGGTTGGTTTTAGTGATAATGTAGCTGATGTGTTTTGTATAGCATGGCACCCTTTGGGTTGGTTTTAGTGATAATGTAGCTGATGTGTTTTGTATAGCATGGCACCCTTTGGGTTGGTTTTAGTGATAATGTAGCTGATGTGTTTTTGTATAGCATGGCACCCTTTGGGTTGGTTTTAGTGATAATGTAGCTGATTTGTTTTTGTATAGCACAAAGCTATGTCAAACCCAGAGCTGTTGGACATGCTCTACTTAAAGAAATCCCAATCCATCTGAGCTACCCCATCTAGGGACCTAAACCTTGTCACCACAATAAACAGAACATGCTTGAGGGATAGATTCCTGTCCGGGAGAGTTCCCATACTCTGGAACAGACTACCTATCTATGTCGAACAGAGTTCCTAATTAGCACTCTTCAAGAAAAATCTTGATGATTGGATGGGAAATAGGAAATTCACCCCAGGGATCCCTTGTTTGGCTCTGCTCGACAGGAGCACAGAAAAATAGTTTTCTTCGGTGGCGAAAGCCAGGTTACATTTTTTGCTAGGCATATATAGGCCCTAAGGCCAATAGCCTAGTACCTACCTATGAACCAATGAACCTATGTATTTTTGTATAGCATGGCACCCTCTGGGTTGGTTTTAGTGATAATGTAGCTGATGTGTTTTTGTATAGCATGGCACCCTTTGGGTTGGTTTTAGTGATAATGTAGCTGATGTGTTTTTGAATAGCATGGCACCCTTTGGGTTGGTTTTAGTGATAATGTAGCTGATGTGTTTTTGTATAGCATGGCACCCTTTGGGTTGGTTTTAGTGATAATGTAGCTGATGTGTTTTGGATAGCATGGCACCCTTTGGGTTGGTTTTAGTGATAATGTAGCTGATGTGTTTTTGTATAGCATGGCACCCTTTGGGTTGGTTTTAGTGATAATGTAGCTGATGTGTTTTGTATAGCATGGCACCCTTTGGGTTGGTTTTAGTGATAATGTAGCTGATGTGTTTTTGTATAGCATGGCACCCTTTGGGTTGGTTTTAGTGATAATGTAGTTGATGTGTTTTGTATAGCATGGCACCCTTTGGGTTGGTTTTAGTGATAATGTAGCTGATGTGTTTTTGTTAAGCATGGCATCCTTTGGGTTGGTTTTAGTGATAATGTAGCTGATGTGTTTTGTATAGCATGGCACCCTTTGGGTTGGTTTTAGTGATTATGTAACTGATGTGGTTTTGTATTGCATAGCACCCTTTGGGTTGGTTTTAGTGATAATGAAGCTGATGTGTTTTGTATAGCATGGCACCCTTTGGGTTGGTTTTAGTGATAATGTAGCTGATGTGTTTTTGTATAGCATGGCACCCTTTGGGTTGGTTTTAGTGATAATGTAGCTGATGTGTTATGTATAGCATGGCACCCTTTGGGTTGGTTTTAGTGATAATGTAGCTGATGTGTTTTTGTATAGCATGGCACCCTTTGGGTTGGTTTTAGTGATAATGTAGCTGATGTGTTTTTGTATAGCATGGCACCCTTTGGTTGGTTTTAGTGATAATGTAGCTGATGTGTTTTTGTATAGCATGGCACCCTTTGGGTTGGTTTTAGTGATAATGTAGCTGATGTGTTTTTGTATAGCATGGCACCCTTTGGGTTGGTTTTAGTGATAATGTAGCTGATGTGTTTTGTATAGCATGGCACCCTTTGGGTTGGTTTTAGTGATAATGTAGCTGATGTGTTTTTGTATAGCATGGCACCCTTTGGGTTGGTTTTAGTGATAATGTAGCTGATGTGTTTTTGTATAGCATGGCACCCTTTGGGTTGGTTTTAGTGATAATGTAGCTGATGTGTTTTTGTATAGCATGGCACCCTTTGGGTTGGTTTTAGTGATAATGTAGCTGATGTGTTTTGCATAGCATGGCACCCTTTTGGTTGGTTTTAGTGATAATGTAGCTGATGTGTTTTGTATAGCATGGCACCCTTTGGGTTGGTTTTAGTGATAATGTAGCTGATGTGTTTTTGTATAGCATGGCACCCTTTGGGTTGGTTTTAGTGATAATGTAGCTGATGTGTTTTTGTATAGCATGGCACCCTTTGGGTTGGTTTTAGTGATAATGTAGCTGATGTGTTTTTGTATAGCATGGCACCCTTTGGGCTGGTTTTAGTTCTAATGTAGCTGATGTGTTTTGCATAGCATGGCACCCTTTGGGTTGGTTTTAGTGATAATGTAGCTGATGTGTTTTTGTATAGCATGGCACCCTTTGGGTTGGTTTTAGTGATAATGTAGCTGATGTGTTTTGTATAGCATGGCACCCTTTGGGTTGGTTTTAGTGATAATGTAGCTGATGTGTTTTTGTGTAGCATGGCACCCTTTGGGTTGGTTTTAGTGATAATGTAGCTGATTTATTTTTATATAGCAGAAAGCTATCTCAAACCCAGAGCTGTTGAACATGCTCTACTTAAAGAAATCTCAATCCCTCCGAGCTACACCCTCTAGAGACCTAAACCTTGTCACCACAATAAACAGAACATGCTTGAGGGATAGATTCCTGTCCCAGAGAGTTCCCATACTCTGGAACAGACTACCTATCTATGTTGAACAGAGCTCCTCATTAGCACTCTTCAAGAAAAATCTTGATGATTGGATGGGAAATAGGAAATTCACCCCAGGGATCCCTTGTTTGGCTCTGCTCGACAGGGGCACAGGAAAATAGTTTTCTTCGGTGGTGAAAGCCAGGGTACATTTTTGGCTAGGCATATATAGCCTATAGGGCCAATAGCCTAGCACCTACCTATGAACATATGTGTTTTTGTATACCATGGCACCCTCTGGGTTGGTTTTAGAGATAATGTAGCTGATGTCTTTCTGTATAGCATGGTACCCTTTGGGGTGGTTTCAGTGATAATGTAGCTGATGTCTTTTGTATAGCATGGCAACCTTTCAGTTGGTTTGACTGATAATGTAGCTGATCTGTTTTGTATAGCATGGCACCCTTTTGGTTGGTTTTAGTGATAATGTAGCTGATGTGTTTTTGTATAGCATGGCACCCTTTGGGTTGGTTTTAGTGATAATGTAGCTGATGTGTTTTTGGATAGCATGGCACCCTTTGGGTTGGTTTTAGTGATAATGTAGCTGATGTGTTTTGTATAGCATGGCACCCTTTGGGTTGGTTTTAGTGATAATGTAGCTGATGTGTTTTTGTATAGCATGGCACCCTTTGGGTTGGTTTTAGTAATAATGTAGCTGATGTGTTTTGTATAGCATGGCACCCTTTGGGTTGGTTTTAGTGATAATGTAGCTGATGTGCTTTGTATAGCATGGCACCCTTTGGGTTGGTTTTAGTGATAATGTAGGTGATGTGTTTTGTATAGCATGGCACCCTTTGGGTTGGTTTTAGTGATAATGTAGCTGATGTGTTTTGTATAGCATGGCACCCTTTGGGTTGGTTTTAGTGATAATGTAGCTGATGTGTTTTGTATAGCATGGCACCCTTTGGGTTGGTTTTAGTGATAATGTAGCTGATGTGTTTTTGTATAGCATGGCACCCTTTGGGTTGGTTTTAGTGATAATGTAGCTGATGTGTTTTTGTATAGCATGGCACCCTTTGGGTTGGTTTTAGTGATAATGTAGGTGATGTGTTTTGTATAGCATGGCACCCTTTGGTTAGTTTTAGTGATAATGTAGCTGATGTGTTTTTGGATAGCATGGCACCCTTTGGGTTGGTTTTAGTGATAATGTAGCTGATGTGTTTTTGTATAGCATGGCACCCTTTGGGTTGGTTTTAGTGATAATGTAGCTGATGTGTTTTGTATAGCATGGCACCCTTTGGGTTGGTTTTAGTGATAATGTAGCTGATGTGTTTTTGTATAGCATGGCACCCTTTGGGTTGGTTTTAGTGATAATGTAGCTGATGTGTTTTGTATAGCATGGCACCCTTTGGGTTGGTTTTAGTGATAATGTAGCTGATGTGTTTTGTATAGCATGGCACCCTTTGGGTTGGTTTTAGTGATAATGTAGCTGATGTGTTTTTGTATAGCATGGCACCCTTTGGGTTGGTTTTAGTGATAATGTAGCTGATTTGTTTTTGTATAGCACAAAGCTATGTCAAACCCAGAGCTGTTGGACATGCTCCACTTAAAGAAATCCCAATCCTCCGAGCTACACCCTCTAGGGACCTAAACCTTGTCACCACAATAAACAGAACATGCTGGAGGGATAGATTCCTGTCCCAGAGACTTCCCATACTCTGGAACAGACTACCTATCTATGTCGAACAGAGCTCCTCATTAGCACTCTTCAAGAAAAATCTTGATGATTGGATGGGAAATAGGAAATTCACCCCAGGGATCACTTGTGTGGCTCTGCTCGACAGGGGCACAGGAAAATAATTTTCTTCAGTGGTGAAAGCCAGGGTACATTTTTGGCTAGGCATATATAGGCCCTAGGGCCAATAGCCTAGTACCTACCTATGAACCTATAAATCTATGTGTTTTTGTATAGCTTGGCACCCTCTTGTTTGGTTTTAGTGATAATGTAGCTGATGTGTTTTTGTATAGCATGGCACCCTTTGGGTTGGTTTAGTGATAATGTAGCTGATGTCTTTTGTATAGCATGGCAACCTTTCAGTTGGTTTTAGTGATAATGTAGCTGATGTGTTTTTGTATAGCATGGCACCCTCTTGGTTGGTTTTAGTGATAATGTAGTTGATGTGTTTTTGTATATCATGGCACCCTTTGGGTTGGTTTTAGTGATAATGTAGTTGATGTGTTTTGTATAGCATGGCACCCTTTGGGTTGGTTTTAGTGATAATGTAGCTGATGTGTTTTTGTATAGCATGGCACCCTTTGTGTTGGTTTTAGTGATAATGTAGCTGATGTGTTTTGTATAGCATGGCACCCTTTGGGTTGGTTTTAGTGATAATGTAGCTGATGTGTTTTTGTATAGCATGGCACCCTTTGGGTTGGTTTTAGTGATAATGTAGCTGATGTGCTTTGTATAGCATGGCACCCTTTGGGTTGGTTTTAGTGATAATGTAGCTGATGTGTTTTGTATAGCATGGCACCCTTTGTGTTGGTTTTAGTGATAATGTAGCTGATGTGTTTTGTATAGCATGGCACACTTTGGGTTGGTTTAAGTGATAATGTAGCCGATTTGTTTTTTTATAGCACAAAGCTATGTCAAACCCAGAGCTGTTGGACATGCTCCACTTAAAGAAATCCCAATCCTCTGAGCTACATGCTCTAGGGACCTAGACCTTGTCACCACAATAAACAGAACATACTGGAGGGATAGATTCCTGTCCCAGAGACTTCCCATACTCTGGAACAGACTACCTATCTATGTCAAACAGAGCTCCTCAT
The DNA here is from genome assembly GCF_019279795.1 of Protopterus annectens. Taxonomy (NCBI): domain Eukaryota; kingdom Metazoa; phylum Chordata; order Ceratodontiformes; family Protopteridae; genus Protopterus; species Protopterus annectens. Next base: position 1,850,830,968 of record NC_056729.1, on the reverse strand, counting down.
TAGCACTCTTCAAGAAAAATCTTGATGATTGGATGGGAAATAGGAGATTCACCCCAGGGATCACTTGTGTGGCTCTGTTCGACAGTGGCACAGGAAAATAATTTTCTTCGGTGGCGAAAGCCAGGGTACATTTTTGGCTAGGCTTATATAGGCCCTAGGGCCAATAGCCTAGTATCTACCTATGAACCTATGTGTCTTTGTATATCATGGCACCCTCTGCGTTGGTTTTAGTGATAATGTAGCTGATGTGTTTTTGTATAGCATGGCACCCTTTGGGTAGGTTTTAGTGATAATGTATCTGGTGGGTTTTGGATAGCATGGCACTCTTTGGGTTGGTTTTAGTGGTAATGTAGCTGATGTGTTTTTGGATAGCATGGCACCCTTTGGGTTGGTTTTAGTGATAATGTAGCTGATGTGTTTTTGTATAGCATGGCACCCTTTGGGTTGGTTTTAGTGATAATGTAGCTGATGTGTTTTGTATAGCATGGCACCCTTTGGGTTGGTTTTAGTGATAATGTAGCTGATGTGTTTTTGTATAGCATGGCACCCTTTTTATTGGTTTTACTGATAATGTAGGTGAGGGGTTTTGTATAGCATGGCACCCTTTGGGTTGGTTTTAGTGATAATGTAGATGATGTGTTTTTGTATAGCATGGCACCCTTTGGGTTGGTTTTAGTGATAATGTAGCTGATGTGTTTTTATATAGCATGGCACCCTTTGGGTTGGTTTTAGTGATAATGTAGCTGATGTGTTCTGTATAGCATGGCACCCTTTGGGTTGGTTTTAGTGATAATGTAGATGATGTGTTTTTGTATAGCATAGCACCCTTTGGGTTGGTTTTAGTGATAATGTAGCTGATGTGTTTTGTATAGCATGGCACCCTATGTCAAACAGAGCTCCTCATTAGCACTCTTCAAGAAAAATCTTGATGATTGCAGGGCACTTTTGTGGCTTTTAGTGATAATGTAGCTGATGTGTTTTTGTATAGCATGGCACCCTTTGGGTTGGTTTTAGTGATAATGTAGCTGATGTGTTTTTGTATAGCATGGCACCCTTTGGGTTGGTTTTAGTGATAATGTAGCTGATGTGTTTTTGTATAGCATGGCACCCTTTGGGTTGGTTTTAGTGATAATGTAGCTGATGTGTTTTTGTATAGCATGGCACCCTTTGGGTTGGTTTTAGTGATAATGTAGCTGATGTGTTTTGTATAGCATGGCACCCTTTGGGTTGGTTTTAGTGATAATGTAGCTGATGTGTTTTTGTATAGCATGGCACCCTTTGGGTTGGTTTTAGTGATAATGTAGCTGATGTGTTTTTGTATAGCATGGCACCCTTTGGGTTGGTTTTAGTGATAATGTAGCTGATGTGTTTTTGTATAGCATGGCACCCTTTGGGTTGGTTTTAGTGATAATGTAGCTGATGTGTTTTTGTATAGCATGGCATCCTTTGGGTTGGTTTTAGTAATAATGTAGCTGATGTGTTTTGTATAGCATGGCAGACTTTGGGTTGGTTTTAGTGATAATGTAGCTGATGTGTTTTTGTATAGCATGGCACCCTTTGTGTTGGTTTTAGTTATAATGTAGCTGATGTGTTTTGTATAGCATGGCACCCTTTGGGTTGGTTTTAATGATAATGTTGCTGATGTCCTTTGTATAGCATGGCACCCTTTGGGTTGGTTTTAGTGATAATGTAACTGATGTGTTTTTGTATAGCATGGCACCCTTTGGGTTGGTTTTAGTTATAATGTAGCTGATGTGTTTTGTATAGCATGGCACCCTTTGGGTTGGTTTTTGTGATAATGTAGCTGATGTGTTTTGTATAGCATGGCACCCTCTGGGTTGGTTTTAGTGATAATGTAGCTGATGTGTTTTGTATAGCATGGCACCCTCTGGGTTGGTTTTAGTGATAATGTAGCTGATGTGTTTTGTATAGCATGGCACCCTCTGGGTTGGTTTTAGTGATAATATAGCTGATGTGTTTTGATATAGCATGGCACCCTTTGGGTTTTTTTTAGTAATAATGTAGCTGATGTGTTTTTGTATAGCATGGCACCCTTTGGGTTGGTTTTAGTGATAATGTAGCTGATGTGTTTTTGTATAGCATGGCACCCTTTGGGTTGGTTTTAGTGATAATGTAGCTGATGTGTTTTGTATAGCATGGCACCCTTTGGGTTTGTTTTAATGATAATGTTGCTGATGTGCTTTGTATAGCATGGCACCCTTTGGGTTGGTTTTAGTGATAATGTAGCTGATGTGTTTTTGTATAGCATGGCACCCTTTGGGTTGGTTTTAGTGATAATGTAGCTGATGTGTTTTGTATAGCATGGCACCCTTTGGGTTCGTTTTTGTGATAATGTAGCTGATGTGTTTTTGTATAGCATGGCACCCTCTGGGTTGGTTTTAGTGATAATGTAGCTGATGTGTTTTTGTATAGCATGGCACCCTTTGGGTTGGTTTTAGTGATAATGTAGCTGATGTGTTTTTGTATAGCATGGCACCCTTTGGGTTGGTTTTAGTGATAATGTAGCTGATGTGCTTTTTATAGCATGGCACCCTTTGGGTTGGTTTTAGTGATAATGTAGCTGATGTGTTTTTGTATAGCATGGCACCCTTTGGGTTGGTTTTAGTGATAATGTAGCTGATGTGTTTTGTATAGCATGGCACCCTTTGGGTTGGTTTTAGTGATAATGCAGCTGATGTATTTTTGTATAGCATGGCACCCTTTGGGTTGGTTTTAGTGATAATGTAGCTGATGTGTTTTGTGTAGCATGGCACCCTTTGGGTTGGTTTTAGTGATAATGTAGCTGATGTGTTTTTGTATAGCATGGCACCCTTTGTGTTGGTTTTAGTGATAATGTAGCTGATGTGTTTTTGTATAGCACGGCACCCATTGGGTTGGTTTTACTGATAATGTAGCTGATTTGTTTTTATAGCACAAAGCTATGTCAAACCCAGAGCTGTTGGACATGCTCCACTTAAAGAAATCCCAATCCTCTGAGCTACATGCTCTAGGGACCTAAACCTTGTCACCACAATAAACAGAACATGCTGGAGGGATAGATTCCTGTCCCAGAGACTTCCTATACTCTGGAACAGACTACCTATCTATGTCAAACAGAGCTCCTCATTAGCACTCTTCAAGAAAAATCTTGATGATTGGATGGGAAATAGGAAATTCACCCCAGGGATCACTTGTGTGGCTCTGCTCGACAGGGGCACAGGAAAATAATTTTCTTCAGTGGTGAAAGCCAGGGTACATTTTTGGCTAGGCTTATATAGGCCCTAGGGCCAATAGCCTAGTATCTACCTATGAATCTATGTGTCTTTGTATACCATGGCACCCTCTGGGTTGGTTTTAGTGATAATGTAGCTGATGTGTTTTTGTATAGCATGGCACCCTTTGGGTTGGTTTTAGTGATAATGTAGCTGATGTGTTTTTGTATAGCATGGCACCCTTTGGGTTGGTTTTAGTGATAATGTAGCTGATGTGTTTTGTATAGCATGGCACCCTTTGTGTTGGTTTTAGTGATAATGTAGCTGATGTGTTTTGTATAGCATGGCACCCTTTGGGTTGGTTTTAGTGATAATGTAGCTGATGTGTTTTTGTATAGCATGGCACCCTTTGGGTTGGTTTTAGTGATAATGTAGCTGATGTGTTTTTGTATAGCATGGCACCCTTTGGGTTGGTTTTAGTGATAATGTAGCTGATGTGTTTTGTATAGCATGGCATTTGGGTTGGTTTTAGTGATAATGTAGCTGATGTGCTTTGTATAGCATGGCACTCTTTGGGTTGGTTTTAGTGATAATATAGCTGATGTGTTTTGTATAGCATGGCATCCTTTGGGTTGGTTTTAGTGATAATGTAGCTGATGTGTTTTTGTATAGCATGGCACCCTTTGGGTTGGTTTTAGTGATAATGTAGCTGATGTGTTTTGTATAGCATGGCACCCTTTGGGTTGGTTTTAGTGATAATGTAGCTGATGTATTTTGAATAGCATGGCACCCTTTGGGTTGGTTTTAGTGATAATGTAGCTGATGTGTTTTGTATAGCATGGCACCCTTTGGGTTGGTTTTAGTGATAATGTAGCTGATGTGTTTTTGTATAGCATGGCACCCTTTGGGTTGGTTTTAGTGATAATGTAGCTGATGTGTTTTTGTATAGCATGGCACCCTTTGGGTTGGTTTTAGTGATAATGTAGCTGATTTGTTTTTGTATAGCAAAAAGCTATGTCAAACCCAGAGCTGTTGGACATGCTCCACTTAAAGAAATCCCAATCCCTCCGAGCTACACCCTCTAGGGACCTAAACCTTGTCTCCACAATAAACAGAACATGCTGGAGGGATAGATTCCTGTCCCAGAGACTTCCCATACTCTGGAACAGACTACCTATCTATGTCGAACAGAGCTCCTCATTAGCACTCTTCAAGAAAAATCTTGATGATTGGATGGGAAATAGAAAATTCACCCCAGGGATCACTTGTGTGGCTCTGCTCGACAGGGGCACAGAAAAATAATTTTCTTCAATGGTGAAAGCCAGGGTACATTTTTGTCAAGACTTATATAGGCCCTAGGGCCAATAACCTAGTACCTACCTATGAATCTGTGAACCTATGTGTTTTTGTATAGCATGGTACCCTCTGGGTTGGTTTTAGTGATAAGGTAGCTGATGTGTTTCTGTATAGCATGGCACTCTTTGGGGTGGTTTTTGTGATAATGTAGCTGATGTGTTTTTGGATAGCATGGCACCCTTTGGGTTGGTTTTAGTGATAATGTAGGTGATGTGTTTTGTATAGCATGGCACCCTTTGGGTTGGTTTTAGTGATAATGTAGCTGATGTGTTTTTGTATAGCATGACACCCTCTGGGTTGGTTTTAGTGATAATGTAGCTGATGTGTTTTTGTATAGCATGGCACCCTTTGGGTTGGTTTTAGTGATAATGTAGCTGATGTGTTTTGTATAGCATGGCACCCTTTGGGTTGGTTTTAGTGATAATGTAGCTGATGTGTTTTTGTATAGCATGGCACCCTTTGGGTTGGTTTTAGTGATAATGTAGGTGATGTGTTTTGTATAGCATGGCACCCTTTGGGTTGGTTTTAGTGATAATGTAGGTGATGTGTTTTGTATAGCATGGCACCCTTTGGGTTGGTTTTAGTGATAATGTAGCTGATGTGTTTTTGTATAGCATGGCACCCTTTGGGTTGGTTTTAGTGATAATGTAGCTGATGTGTTTTTGTATAGCATGGCACCCTTTGGGTTGGTTTTAGTGATAATGTAGCTGATGTGTTTTTGTATAGCATGGCACCCTTTGGGTTGGTTTTAGTGATAATGTAGCTGATGTGTTTTGTATAGCATGGCACCCTTTGGGTTGGTTTTAGTGATAATGTAGCTGATGTGTTTTGTGTAGCATGGCAACCTTTGGGTTGGTTTTAGTGATAATGTAGCTGATGTGTTTTTGTATAGCATGGCACCCTTTGGGTTGGTTTTAGTGATAATGTAGCTGATGTGTTTTTGTATAGCATGGCACCCTTTGGGTTGGTTTTAGTGATAATGTAGCAGATGTGTTTTGTATAGCATGGCACTCTTTGGGTTAGTTTTAGTTATAATGAATCTGATGTGCTTTGTATAGTATGGCACCCTTTGGGTTGGTTTTAGTGATAATGTAGCTGATGGTTTTTTTTATAGCATGGCACCCTTTGGGTTGGTTTTAGTGATAATGTAGCTGATGTGTTTTTGTATAGCATGGCACCCTTTGGGTTGGTTTTAGTGATAATGTAGCTGATGTGTTTTGTATAGCATGGCACCCTTTGGTTGGTTTTAGTGATAATGTAGCTGATGTGTTTTTGTATAGCATGGCACCCTTTGGGTTGGTTTTAGTGATAATGTAGCTGATGTGTTTTTGTATAGCATGGCACCCTTTGGGTTGGTTTTAGTGATAATGTAGCTGATGTGTTTTGTATAGCATGGCACCCTTTGGGTTGGTTTTAGTGATAATGTAGCTGATTTGTTTTTGTATAGCACAAAGCTATGTCAAACCCAGAGCTGTTGGACATGCTCCACTTAAAGAAATCCCAATCCTCCGAGCTACACCCTCTAGGGACCTAAACCTTGTCACCACAATAAACAGAACATGCTGGAGGGATAGATTCCTGTCCCAGAGACTTCCCATACTCTGGAACAGACTACCTATCTATGTCAAACAGAGCTCCTCATTAGCACTCTTCAAGAAAAATCTTGATGATTGGATGGGAAATAGGAAATTCACCCCAGGGATCACTTGTGTGGCTCTGCTCGACAGGGGCACAGGAAAATAATTTTCTTCAGTGGTGAAAGCCAGGGTACATTTTTGTCAAGGCTTATATAGGCCCTAGGGCCAATAGCCTAGTACCTGCCTATGAATCTGTGAACCTATGTGTTTTTGTATAGCATGGCACCCTGTGGGTTGGTTTTAGTGATAATGTAGCTGATGTGTTTCTGTATAGCATGGCACCCTTTGGGTTGGTTTTAGTGATAATGTAGCTGATGTGTTTTTGGATAGCATGGCACCCTTTGGGTTGGTTTTAGTGATAATGTAGCTGATGTGTTTTTGTATAGCATGGCACCCTTTGGGTTGGTTTTAGTGATAATGTAGCTGATGTGTTTTTGTATAGCATGGCACCCTTTGGGTTGGTTTTAGTGATAATGTAGCTGATGTGTTTTGTATAGCATGGCACCCTTTGGGTTGGTTTTAGTGATAATGTAGCTGATGTGTTTCTGTATAGCATGGCACCCTTTGGGTTGGTTTTAGTGATAATGTAGCTGATGTGTTTTGTATAGCATGGCACCCTTTGGGTTGGTTTTAGTGATAATGTAGCTGATGTGTTTTTGTATAGCATGGCACCCTTTGGGTTGGTTTTAGTGATAATGTAGCTGATGTGTTTTTGTATAGCATGGCACCCTTTGGGTTGGTTTTAGTGATAATGTAGCTGATGTGTTTTGTATAGCATGGCACCCTTTGGGTTGGTTTTAGTGATAATGTAGCTGATGTGTTTTTGTATAGCATGGCACCCTTTTGGTTGGTTTTAGTGATAATGTAGCTGATGTGTTTTGTATAGCATGGCACCCTTTGGGTTGGTTTTAGTGATAATGTAGCTGATGTGTTTTTGTATAGCATGGCACCCTTTGGGTTGGTTTTAGTGATAATGTAGGTGATGTGTTTTGTATAGCATGGCACCCTTTGGGTTGGTTTTAGTGATAATGTAGGTGATGTGTTTTGTATAGCATGGCACCCTTTGGGTTGGTTTTAGTGATAATGTAGCTGATGTGTTTTTGTATAGCATGGCACCCTTTGGGTTGGTTTTAGTGATAATGTAGCTGATGTGTTTTTGTATAGCACGGCACCCTTTGGGTTAGTTTTAGTGATAATGTAGCTGATGTGTTTTTATATAGCATGGCATCCTTTGGGTTGGTTTTAGTAATAATGTAGCTGATGTGTTTTTGTATAGCATGGCACCCTTTGGGTTGGTTTTAGTGATAATGTAGCTGATGTGTTTTTGTATAGCATGGCACCCTTTGTGTTGGTTTTAGTGATAATGTAGCTGATGTGTTTTGTATAGCATGGCACCCTTTGTGTTGGTTTTAGTTATAATGTAGCTGATGTGTTTTGTATAGCATGGCACCCTTTGGGTTGGTTTTAATGATAATGTTGCTGATGTGCTTTGTATAGCATGGCACCCTTTGGGTTGGTTTTAGTGATAATGTAACTGATGTGTTTTTGTATAGCATGGCACCCTTTGTGTTGGTTTTAGTTATAATGTAGCTGATGTGTTTTGTATAGCATGGCACCCTTTGGGTTGGTTTTTGTGATAATGTAGCTGATGTGTTTTTGTATAGCATGGCACCCTCTGGGTTGGTTTTAGTTATAATGTAGCTGATGTGTTTTGTATAGCATGGCACCCTTTGGGTTGTTTTTTGTGATAATGTAGCTGATGTGTTTTTGTATAGCATGGCACCCTTTGGGTTGGTTTTAGTGATAATGTAGCTGATGTGTTTTTGTATAGCATGGCACCCTTTGGGTTGGTTTTAGTGATAATGTAGCTGATGTGTTTTGTATAGCATGGCACCCTTTGGGTTGGTTTTAGTGATAATGTAGCTGATGTGTTTTGTATAGCATGGCACCCTTTGGGTTGGTTTTAGTGATAATGTAGCTGATGTGTTTTTGTATAGCATGGCACCCTTTGGGTTGGTTTTAGTTATAATGTAGCTGATGTGCTTTGTATAGCATGGCACCCTTTGGGTTGGTTTTAGTGATAATGTAGCTGATGTGTTTTGTATAGCATGGCACCCTTTGTGTTGGTTTTAGTGATAATGTAGCTGATGTGTTTTTGTATAGCATGGCACACTTTGGGTTGGTTTTAGTGATAATGTAGCCGATTTGTTTTTTTATAGCACAAAGCTATGTCAAGCCCAGAGCTGTTGGACATGCTCCACTTAAAGAAATCCCAATCCTCCGAGCTACATGCTCTAGGGACCTAAACCTTGTCACCACAATAAACAGAACATGCTGGAGGGATAGATTCCTGTCCCAGAGACTTCCCATACTCTGGAACAGACTACATATCTGTGTCAAACAGAGCTCCTCATTAGCACTCTTCAAGAAAAATCTTGATGATTGGATGGGAAATAGGAAATTCACCCCAGGGATCACTTGTGTGGCTCTGTTCGACAGGGGCACAGGAAAATAATTTTCTTCAGTGGCGAAAGCCAGGGTACATTTTTGTCAAGGCTTATATAGGCCCTAGGGCCAATAGCCTAGTACCTATCAATGAACCTATGTGTCTCTGTATAGCATGGCACTCTCTGGGGTGGTTTTAGTGATAATGTAGCTGATGTGTTTTGTATAGCATGGCACCCTTTGGGTTGGTTTTAGTGATAATGTAGCTGATGTGTTTTGTATAGCATGGCACCCTTTGGGTTGGTTTTAGTGATAATGTAGCTGATGTGTTTTTGGATAGCATGGCACCCTTTGGGTTGGTTTTAGTGATAATGTAGCTGATGTGTTTTTGTATAGCATGGCACCCTTTGGGTTGGTTTTAGTGATAATGTAGCTGATGTGTTTTGTATAGCATGGCACCCTTTGGGTTGGTTTTAGTGATAATGTAGCTGATGTGTTTTTGTATAGCATGGCACCCTTTGGGTTGGTTTTAGTGATAATGTAGCTGATGTGTTTTTGTATAGCATGGCACCCTTTGGGTTGGTTTTAGTGATAATGTAGCTGATGTGTTTTTGTATAGCATGGCACCCTTTGGGTTGGTTTCAGTGATAATGTAGCCGATGTGATTTTGAATAGCATGGCACCCTTTGGGTTGGTTTTACTTATAATGTAGCTGATGTGTTTTGTATAGCATGACACCCTTTGGGTTGGTTTTATTGATAATGTAGCTGATGTGTTTTTGTATAGCATGGCACCCTTTGGGTTGGTTTTAGTGATAATGTAGCTGATGTGTTTTTGTATAGCATGGCACCCTTTGGGTTGGTTTTAGTGATAATGTAGCTGATGTGTTTCTGGATAGCATGGCACCCTTTGGTGTGGTTTTAGTGATAATGTAGCTGATGTGTTTGGGTATAGCATGGCACCCTCTGGAACAGACTACCTATCTATGTCAAACAGAGCTCCTCATTAGCACTCTTCAAGAAAAATCTTGATGATTGGATGGGAAATAGGAAATTCACCCCAGGGATCACTGGTGTGGCTCTGCTCGACAAGGGCACAGGAAAATAATTTTCTTCAGTGGCGAAAGCCAGGGTACATTTTTGTCAAGGCTTATATAGGCCCTAGGGCCAATAGCTTAGTACCTACCTATGAATCTGTGAACCTATGTGTTTTTGTATAACATGGAACCCTCTGGGTTGGTTTTAGTGATAATGTAGCTGATGTGTCTCTGTATAGCATGGCACTCTTTGGGGTGGTTTTAGTGATAATGTAGCTGATGTGTTTTTGGATAGCATGGCACCCTTTGGGTTGGTTTTAGTGATAATGTAGGTGATGTGAATTGCATTGCATGGCACCCTTTGGGTTGGTTTTAGTGATAATGTAGCTGATGTGTTTTGGTATAGCATGGCACCCTTTGGGTTGGTTTTAGTGATAATGTAGCTGATGTGTTTTTGGATAGCATGGCACCCTTTGGGTTGGTTTTAGTGATAATGTAGGTGATGTGTTTTGTATAGCATGGCACCCTTTGGCTTGGTTTTAGTGATAATGTAGGTGATGTGTTTTGTATAGCATGGCACCCTTTCGTTTGGTTTTAGCGATAATGTAGCTGATGTGTTTTTGTATAGCATGGCACCCTTTGGAGTGCTTTTAGTGATAATGTAGCTGATGTGTTTTTGTATAGCATGGCACCCTTTGGGTTGGTTTTAGTGATAATGTAGCTGATATGTTTTTGTATAGCATGGCACCCTTTGGGTTGGTTTTAGTGATAATGTAGCTGATGTGTTTTGTATAGCATGGCACCCTTTGGGTTGGTTTTAGTGATAATGTAGCTGATGTGTTTTTGTATAGCATGGCACCCTTTGGGTTGGTTTTAGTGATAATGTAGCTGATGTGTTTTTGTATAGCATGGCACCCTTTGGGTTGGTTTTAGTGATAATGTAGCTGATGTTTTTTTTATAGCATGGCACCCTTTGGGTTGGTTTTAATGATAATGTTGCTGATGTGCTTTTGAATAGCATGGCACCCTTTGGGTTGGTTTTAGTTATAATGTAGCTGATGTGTTTTTGTATAGCATGGCACCCTTTGGGTTGGTTTTAGTGATAATGTAGCTGATGTGTTTTTGTATAGCATGGCACCCTTTGGGTTGGTTTTAGTGATAACGTAGCTGATGTTTTTGTATAGCATGGCACACTTTGGGTTGGTTTTAGTGATAATGTAGCCGATTTGTTTTGGTATAGCATGGCACCCTCAGGGTTGGTTTTAGTGATAATGTAGCTGATGTGTTTTGTATAGCATGGCACCCTTTGTGTTGGTTTTAGTGATAATGTAGCTGATGTGTTTTGTATAGCATGGCACCCTTTGTGTTGGTTTTAGTTATAATGTAGCTGATGTGTTTTGTATAGCATGGCACCCTTTGGGTTGGTTTTAGTGATAATGTAGCTGATGTGTTTTTGGATAGCATGGCACCCTTTGGGTTGGTTTTAGTGATAATGTAGCTGATTTGTTTTTTTATAGCACAAAGCTATGTCAAACCCAGAGCTGTTGGACATGCTCCACTTAAAGAAATCCCAATCCTCCGAGCTACATGCTCTAGGGACCTAGACCTTGTCACCACAATAAACAGAACATACTGGAGGGAGAGATTCCTGTCCCAGAGACTTCCCATACTCTGGAACAGACTACCTATCTATGTCAAACAGAGCTCCTCATTAGCACTCTTCAAGAAAAATCTTGATGATTGGATGGGAAATAGGAGATTCACCCCAGGGATCACTTGTGTGGCTCTGTTCGACAGTGGCACAGGAAAATAATTTTCTTCAGTGGCGAAAGCCAGGGTACATTTTTGGCTAGGCTTATATAGGCCCTAGGGCCAATAGCCTAGTATCTACCTATGAACCTATGTGTCTTTGTATATCATGGCACCCTCTGCGTTGGTTTTAGTGATAATGTAGCTGATGTGTTTTTGTATAGCATGGCACCCTTTGGGTTGGTTTTAGTGATAATGTAGCTGATGTGTTTTTGGATAGCATGGCACCCTTTGGGTTGGTTTTAGTGATAATGTAGCTGATGTGTTTTGGATAGCATGGCACCCTTTGGGTTGGTTTTAGTGATAATGTAGCTGATGTGTTTTTGGATAGCATGGCACCCTTTGGGTTGGTTTTAGTGATAATGTAGCTGATGTGTTTTGTATAGCATGGCACCCTTTGGGTTGGTTTTAGTGATAATGTAGCTGATGTGTTTTTGTATAGCATGGCACCCTTTGGGTTGGTTTTAGTGATAATGTAGCTGATGTGTTTTTGTATAGCATGGCACCCTTTGGGTTGGTTTTAGTGATAATGTAGCTGATGTGTTTTGTATAGCATGGCACCCTTTGGGTTGGTTTTAGTGATAATGTAGCTGATGTGTTTTTGTATAGCATGGCACCCTTTGGGTTGGTTTTAGTGATAATGTAGCTGATGTGTTTTTGTATAGCATGGCACCCTTTGGGTTGGTTTTAGTGATAATGTAGCTGATGTGTTTTTGTATAGCATGGCACCCTTTGGGTTGGTTTTAGTGATAATGTAGCTGATGTGTTTTGTATAGCATGGCACCCTTTGGGTTGGTTTTAGTGATAATGTAGCTGATGTGTTTTTGTATAGCATGGCACCCTTTGGGTTGGTTTTAGTGATAATGTAGCTGATGTGTTTTTGTATAGCATGGCACCCTTTGGGTTGGTTTTAGTGATAATGTAGCTGATGTGTCTTGTATAGCATGGCACCCTTTGGGTTGGTTTTAGTGATAATGTAGCTGATGTGTTTTTGTATAGCATGGCACCCTTTGGGTTGGTTTTAGTGATAATGTAGCTGATGTGTTTTTGTATAGCATGGCACCCTTTGGGTTGGTTTTAGTGATAATGTAGCTGATGTGTTTTTGTATAGCATGGCACCCTCTGGGTTGGTTTTAGTGATAATGTAGCTGATGTGTTTTTGTATAGCATGGCACCCTTTGGGTTGGTTTTAGTGATAATGTAGCTGATGTGTTTTGTATAGCATGGCACCCTTTGGGTTGGTTTTAGTGATAATGTAGCTGATGTGTTTTTGTACAGCATGGCACCCTTTGGGTTGGTTTAAGTAATAATTTAGCTGATGTGTTTTGTATAGCATGGCACCCTTTGGGTTGGTTTTAGTGATAATGTAGCTGATTTGTTTTTTTATAGCACAAAGCTATGTCAAACCCAGAGCTGTTGGACATGCTCCACTTAAAGAAATCCCAATCCTCTGAGCTACATGCTCTAGGGACCTAAACCTTGTCACCACAATAAACAGAACATGCTGGAGGGATAGATTCCTGTCCCAGAGACTTCCCATACTCTGGAACAGACTACATATCTGTGTCAAACAGAGCTCCTCATTAGCACTCTTCAAGAAAAATCTTGATGATTGGATGGGAAATAGGAAATTCACCCCAGGGATCACTTGTGTGGCTCTGTTCGACAGGGGCACAGGAAAATAATTTTCTTCGGTGGCGAAAGCCAGGGTACATTTTTGGCTAGGCTTATATAGGCCCTAGGGCCAATAGCCTAGTATCTACCTATGAACCTATGTGTCTTTGTATATCATGGCACCCTCTGCGTTGGTTTTAGTGATAATGTAGCTGATGTGTTTTTGTATAACATGGCACCCTTTGGGTTGGTTTTAGTGATAATGTAGCTGATGTGTTTTTGTACAGCATGGCACCCTTTGGGTTGGTTTTAGTGATAATGTAGCTGATGTGTTTTTGTAAAGCATGGCACCCTTTGGGTAGGTTTTAGTGATAATGTATCTGGTGGGTTTTGGATAGCATGGCACCCTTTGGGTTGGTTTTAGTGATAATGTAGCTGATGTGTTTTGTATAGCATGGCACCCTTTCGGTTGGTTTTAGTGATAATGTAGCTGATGTGTTTTGTATAGCATGGCACCCTTTGGGTTGGTTTTTGTGATAATGTAGCTGATGTGTTTTGTATAGCATGGCACCCTTTGGGTTGGTTTTAGTGATAATGTAGCTGATGTGTTTTTGTATAGCATGGCACCCTTTGGGTTGGTTTTAGTGATAATGTAGCTGATGTGTTTTTGTATAGCATGGCACCCTTTGGGTTGGTTTTAGTGATAATGTAGCTGATGTGTTTTTGTATAGCATGGCACCCTTTGGGTTGGTTTTAGTTATAATGTAGCTGATGTGCTTTGTATAGCATGGCACCCTTTGGGTTGGTTTTAGTGATAATGTAGCTGATGTGTTTTGTATAGCATGGCACCCTTTGGGTTGGTTTTAGTGATAATGTAGCTGATGTGTTTTGTGTAGCATGGCACCCTTTGGGTTGGTTTTAGTGATAATGTAGCTGATGTGTTTTTGTATAGCATGGCACCCTTTGGGTTGGTTTTAGTGATAATGTAGCTGATGTGTTTTTGTATAGCATGGCACCCTTTGGGTTGGTTTTAGTGATAATGTAGCTGATGTGTTTTTGGATAGCATGGCACCCTTTGGGTTGGTTTTAGTGATAATGTAGCTGATGTGTTTTGGTACAGCATGGCACCCTTTGGGTTGGTTTTAGTGATAATGTGGCTGATGTGCTTTTGTATAGCAAGGCACCCTTTGTGTTGGTTTTAGTTATAATGTAGCTGATGTGTTTTGTATAGCATGGCACCCTTTGAGTTGGTTTAGTGATAATGTAGCTGATGTGTTTTGTATAGCATGGCACCCTTTGGGTTGGTTTTAGTGATAATGTAGCTGATGTGTTTTTGTATAGCATGGCACCCTTTGGGTTGGTTTTAGTGATAATGTAGCTGATGTGTTTTGTATAGCATGGCACCCTTTGGGTTGGTTTTAGTGATAATGTAGCTGATGTGTTTTGTATAGCATGGCACCCTTTGGGTTGGTTTTAGTGATAATGTAGCTGATGTGTTTTTGTATAGCATGGCACCATCTGGGATGGTTTTAGTGATAATGTAGCTGATGTGTTTTTGTATAGCATGCCATCCTCTGGGTTGGTTTTAGTTATAATGCAGCTGATGTATTTTTGTATAGCATGGCACCCTTTGTCTTGGTTTTAGTGATTTCCTATACTCTGGAACAGACTACCTATCTATGTCAAACAGAGCTCCTCATTAGCACTCTTCAAGAAAAATCTTGATGATTGGATGGGAAATAGGAAATTCACCCCAGGGATCACTTGCATGGCTCTGCTCGACAGGGGCACAGGAAAATAATATTCTTCAGTGGCGAAAGCCAGGGTACATTTTTGGCTAGGCTTATATAGGCCCTTGGGCCAATAGCCTAGTATCTACTTATGAACCTATGTGTCTTTGTATATCATGGTACCCTCTGCATTGGTTTTAGTTATAATGTAGCTGATGTGCTTTGTATAGCATGGCACCCTTTGGGTTGGTTTTAGTGATAATGTAGCTGATGTGTTTTTGTATAGCATGGCACCCTTTGGGTTGGTTTTAGTGATAATGTAGCTGATGTGTTTTTGTATAGCATGGCACCCTTTGGGTTGGTTTTAGTGATAATGTAGCTGATATGTTTTTGTATAACATGGCACCCTTTGGGTTGGTTTTAGTGATAATGTAGCTGATGTGTTTTGTATAGCATGGCACCCTTTGGGTTGGTTTTAGTGATAATGTAGCTGATGTGTTTTTGTATAGCATGGCACCCTTTGGGTTGGTTTTAGTGATAATGTAGCTGATGTGTTTTGTATAGCATGGCACCCTTTGGGTTGGTTTTAGTGATAATGTAGCTGATGTGTTTTGTATAGCATGGCACCCTTTGGGTTGGTTTTAGTGATAATGTAGCTGATTTGTTTTTGTATAGCACAAAGCTATGTCAAACCCAGAGCTGTTGGACATGCTCCACTTAAAGAAATCCCAATCCTCCGAGCTACACGCTCTATGGACCTAAACCTTGTCACCACAATAAACAGAACATGCTGGAGGGATAGATTCCTGTCCCAGAGACTTCCCATACTCTGGAACAGACTACCTATCTATGTCAAACAGAGCTCCTCATTAGCACTCTTCAAGAAAAATCTTGATGATTGGATGGGAAATAGGAAATTCACCCCAGGGATCACTTGTGTGGCTCTGCTCGACAGGGGCACAGGAAAATAATTTTCTTCAGTGGCGAAAGCCAGGGTACATTTTTGTCAAGACTTATATAGGCCCTAGGGCCAATAACCTAGTACCTACCTATGAATCTGTGAACCTATGTGTTTTTGTATAGCATGGTACCCTCTGGGTTGGTTTTAGTGATAATGTAGCTGATGTGTTTCTGTATAGCATGGCACTCTTTGGGGTGGTTTTAGTGATAATGTAGCTGATGTGTTTTTGGATAGCATGGCACCCTTTGGGTTGGTTTTAGTGATAATGTAGGTGATGTGTTTTGTATAGCATGGCACCCTTTGGGTTGGTTTTAGTGATAATGTAGGTGATGTGTTTTGTATAGCATGGCACCCTTTGGGTTGGTTTTAGTGATAATGTAGCTGATGTGTTTTTGTATAGCATGGCACCCTTTGGGTTGGTTTTAGTGATAATGTAGCTGATGTGTTTTGTATAGCATGGCAGACTTTGGGTTGGTTTTAGTGATAATGTAGCTGATGTGTTTTTGTATAGCATGGCACCCTTTGGGTTGGTTTTAGTGATAATGTAGCTGATGTGTTTTGTATAGCATGGCACCCTTTGGGTTGGTTTTAGTTATAATGTAGCTGATGTGTTTTGTATAGCATGGCACCCTTTGGGTTGGTTTTAATGATAATGTTGCTGATGTCCTTTGTATAGCATGGCACCCTTTGGGTTGGTTTTAGTGATAATGTAACTGATGTGTTTTTGTATAGCATGGCACCCTTTGGGTTGGTTTTAGTGATAATGTAGCTGATATGTTTTTTTTATGCAATGGCACCCTTTGGATTGGTTTTACTGATAA
>NC_056729.1:1850774687-1850813847 GCF_019279795.1 Protopterus annectens | reverse complement strand
TTGTTAATGACTAGGTTAGGTCGTGATGGATGTTGGTAATGAGTAGAGCTAGATGATGATTGTTAATGACTATGTTAAGTTGTTATGGTTTTTGGTAATGATTAGAGCTAGAAGATGATTGTTAATGACTAGGTTAGGTTGTGATGGTTGTTGGTAATGATTAGAGGTAGAAGATGATTGTTAATGACTAGGTTAGGTTGTGATGTTTGGTAATGATTAGAGCTAGAAAATGATTGTTAATGACTAAGCTGGGTTTTAATGGGTGTTGGTAATGATTAAATGTAGAAGATGACTTTTAATGACTAGGTTAGGTTGTGATGGTTGTTGGTAATGATTAGAGCTAGAAGATGATAGTTAGTGGCTAGGTTAGGTTGTGATGGTTGTTGGTAATGATTAGAGCTAGAAGATGATTGTTAATGAAAAGGTTAGGTTGTGATGGTTGTGGTAATGATTAGAGCTAGAAGATGATTGTTAATGACTAGGTTAGGATGTGATGGTTGTTGGTAATACTTAGATCTAGAAGATATAACGAACGCACAAACCAAGTACAAAAAGCAAACAGACAAATCCAAAATTGCGAGGTGCGAGTAGCAATACAAGACACACCAAAAAAAGTCCACAGAGATATTCCAAAGTTCATGAATGCCAATTTATTTTACAATAAAGTGTGTTTTCACCGCTACAAACAACCAGCAGCTTCCTCAGAATCAAATCACCATAATAGGCGCCAAAAAACATTTAAATATACAGAGGAAGTTCTTTAAACAACATCACTTCCTGTCTAGGCGCTTATATTGTGGAACAGTCAAACAGTAAATATTATGTATTAAATAAAAAAATATATATATATATATAAAAATATACTTAATAAAGCTTTTAAAATATATGTATTATATTCATTATATTGTCAGCTTAAAATCATCGAATTCCTAAAGATACCTAATTACTACTTAGACAATTTAAAATCATTTCGACATATTTATTATACTATATTAAAAACAGTGAAAACATCAAAACATTAATCTAAACTATATATCTTCATAACCCTTGGTCCACGGGAAATTAATTTTGGTTTTTGTATCAATTATTTAATCTGTAAATAAACATAAATAAATGAAATGTATTAATCTGTCATATTGTGTATTTATGAATTTATTATTTGTTCACCCCAACATCAAACCCTATCTCATATAACTTTTTAATCTAAGAACTGCTGAGATATTGCAGTTCTCATTTAAACCAGGGAAATTGAAATCATCTAATTTAATTTGCCATTCCAATTCGCGTAATTCTAACATAAGAGAAGTAGGGGCCACCTCTCACACTAAGGAAGCAATTGATCCAACACCCATAAAAACAAAACTTATGATCTGATAATTAGAAATAATATGCTTAGCAAGGGCATTATCTACTTTATTATTTCTGACAGCATATATATGTTGGTAGACACGTTCTCGTAACTTTCGGTCGGTCTTACCAACATAAAATGCTGGGCAGTGTTGACAAAAAGCCACGTAGACAACAGGATTTGCTTTCACAATTAATTTTTGATGGATATAATATCTTTTTCCTTTTATGAAAAGCGGATTCTCCTGGTCTAAAAAATTTACACCAGTTACAAGCTCCACATGTTAATGACCCCTTACTTCTGTTAAATTGGTTGGTGTATGGTTTTCTTTGTAGTAATTCTTTCAAAATTTTCCCTCTCCTGTACACCACTTTTGGCAATAATCCTAACTTTTCTGAAAGGAAGGTATCATTACTAATAAAGTGCCAATTTTTAAGAATAATATCAAAAATTGATTTAGAATCAATACTAAAAGTAGTAATAAAACTTGTTGGAAAATCAACCTTCTTATTTGATGTAAAATCAATCTGAGTTGAACTTAGTATCACAATTTCTTGCGAGGCATTTAATAAACCAACACTTTTGAATTCCTGAAAGACGTGGAAATTTTATTACATTATATGAATAGTACAACACGTTTTCTCAAATTCACATATCAGTTTTCTAAAGATGAAATTGAATATTTAGATGTGAAGTTGACCAAAGGCATAATAAATAAAAGATACTTGTCTTCGGTCTTTCGAAAACCTACTTATTGCAATTCTCTACTTCATTTCACTAGTTTACATCCATTGAGGCAGAAGCGTTCCATAGTGAAGGGACAGGTAGTGAGGGCCGTACGCATGTGTAATACGATTCATTCCTTTAAAAAGGAATGTAATTTTCCTAGGAATTTATTCCTTAATAGGGGTTACCCTGATATTCTTATTGATGGGATTATTGAGGAGATAGAATACAAACAATCAACTGGTTTTTATAAACCTTTATTAGAAGAAAATAAAAGTCAGGAATTCGAAAGTGTTGGTTTATTAAATGCCTCGCAAGAAATTGTGATACTAAGTTCAACTCAGATTGATTTTACATCAAATAAGAAGGTTGATTTTCCAACAAGTGTTATTACTACTTTTAGTATTGATTCTAAATCAATTTTTGATATTATTCTTAAAAATTGGCACTTTATTAGTAATGATACCTTCCTTTCAGAAAAGTTAGGATTATTGCCAAAGAAGTAATTGGTGTACAGGAGAGGAAGAAATTTAAGAATTGCTTACAAAGAAAACCATACACCAACAAATTTAACAGAAGTAAGAGGGTCATTAACATGTGGAGCTTGTAACTGGTGTAAATTTATTTAAAACAGGAAGAGAATCTTTTTATAAAAAGGAAAAGATATTATATCCATCAAAAAAATTAATTGTAGATTAAGCAAATCCTATTTGTCATCATGGCTTTTTGTCAACTTTTCCCAGCATTTTATGTTGGTAAGACCGACCGAGAGTCTACGAGCATTAATCTACCAACATATATATGCTGTCAGAAATAATAAAGTAGATATATGCCTTACTAAGCATATTTCTAATTACCAAGATCATAAGTTTGTTTTTATGGGTGTTGATCAATTTAGCTTCCTAGTGTGATGAGGTGGGCCACTTTCTCTTATGTTAGAATTACTGTGAATTGGAATATAGAATTAAATTAGATGATTTCAATTTCCTGGTTTTAATATGAGAACTTTCACAATATCTCAGCAGTTCTTAGATTAAAAAATTATATGAGATGGGAGGGTTTGATGTCAGGGCAGTGAACAAATAATAAATTCTTAAATACACAATATAACAGATTAATAAATTTCATTTATTTATATTTGTTACAGATTAAATAATTGATACAAAAGCAAAATTCAAACTCCCGTGGACCAAGGGGTTATATGAAGATATATAGCTTAGATTAATGTTTTGATGTTTTCACTGTTTTTAATATAGTATAATAAATATGTCGAAATGATTTTAAATTGTCTAAGTAGTAATTAAAATTTATCTTTAGGAATATGATGATTTTAAGCTGACAATATAATGAATTTAATACATTTTAAATGCTTTATTTAGTATATTTATATATATATATATATATATATATATATATATATATATATATATATATATATATATATATATATGGGTCTACTTCTAATGACCCGAAGGCCGTCATTGGCAAACAGTGGGAAATAACCGGCCAGAAAACCGACCTTTAACACACAAACCCGACAGCTTGAACACCCTTAACACAGAGCCACTACCCGCGTAAACAACACAGTACACTGCAACACATATCCACTAGCCCTACAACCCCCCAAACCCCCAACCTAGGTCCGACACTGCACCTCTCCCTACCTGCACCTAACCTAACTCACTTACACCCCAGAACCCCAAGCTCCCGACACTGCCGCCTCTCCTACCTGCACCCTGGCCTAACTCACTTACACACCCAGACTCCCAAACTCCGACACTACCGCTACACTCACCTATCACACACCTTAACCCTACATCCCACAGATATTGCACCTGCCTGTCCGCTCCCTACTCCTAAATCCCTCACTCTCGCCAGCATACTTACCAGATGCAGCTTACATTCCCCTTAATGGGTCTTCCAGTCTGTCGGGATTACAGGCGTGTCGGTCAACTCTCGTTGTCGGATTCGTTTAGATGTCGCGGTTATTTCACTGTCGGCAGATCAGTTTAGGGTCATTAGAAGGAGACCCATATATATATATATATATATATATATATATATATATTTTTTTTTTTTTATTTTTTTTATTTAATACATAATATTTACTGTTTGACTGTTCCACAATATAAGTGCCTAGACAGGAAGTGATGTTGTTTAAAGAACTTCCTCTGTATATCTAAATGTTTTTTGGTGCCTATTATGGTGATTTGATTCTGAGGAAGCTGCTGGTTGTTTGTAGCGGCGAAATTGCACTTTATTGTAAAATAAATTGGCGTTCAAGAACTTTGGAATATCTCTGTGGACGTTTTTTGGTGTGTCTTGTATTGCTACTCGCACCTCGCAATTTTGGATTTGTCTGTTTGCTTTTTGTACTTGGTTTGTGTGTTCGTTATGGCTACTGACGGTGCGGGTAGCCCAAGTACACCTAACATTTTTGGAAACGATAATCTGGGACAAGGCTCGACTGATTCTGATATAGGAGCCTTACTTCTTTCCATTTCACAGCGGATGGACTCACTTCATGCACGAATTGATTCTTTTGAAAATAGAATCAATAACGGAACAGTGTCAAATGGTTTACCCGTTATGCGTAGTGATCGCATTAACATTGATTTGTCTGCAATTCTGCCTTCTACATCGGGGAGTGATGTCCCCATACCAAATGCTCAGCGTATCCATTCACCTGTTATTAACACTGAGGATACCGACAGTAATACTAACACTGGCCCGAGGCTTATTGGCGTTCCTACGATTTCAGACTGGATCAGTAACTTACAACCCTTTACATTTACACCAGTGTCAGTGGGGGAGCGACCGGCTACGGGCATGCAAGCTCAGCCTATCTCTATAGATACTATCATTGACAATTTAAAGAAATTAGACATGAAATTGCTCAAACTAAAAATGCTGCAACTTGAAGTCTCATACTTCAAACAATGTCTCAGTGAAAACATCTTTCCTAAAGGGTTGTGGAGTGCTTTTTCTCCGTCGGGTCTGATACAAGACCCTATGTTCTATACAGACTTGATGACACTGTTTGAATGGCAAGGAGCTCAGCTGCTTGAAGTATTAATTAAACATTATAACTCCAACATTTCTAAACTTACAGAAGAAATCGGTGAACTTGACGATATCATTAAACTTGATTCTGATTTCTTAAGATATAAGTTTGATTACAATAGAATATTTAATAGTATAGACATATTGATGGTAAAACTGAAACAAAACAAATCTAAAAAACTGTGTAGGGATAGAACGGCTCATCAGAATCAACAAGCCTATCCAAAATTAAAGTTACCTCCTTTGCGAGAGGTAGCTACAGGGGTTAGTAGTTTGGACACTTTTGAGATGTGTGACCTCGATCAACCTTCTGTGCTCATTGAAAATAATGATGATCAAATTGCACAGAACAATGGAACGAGATCGTGTAATAGGATTAAAGCTAATAACTCATATAAAGGCAGGAATGCCAATAATAATGAACACCAGAATCACCAGAAAAATAACAGTAACCGAAACAATTTATTAGGTCCACAGCCTCAAAGGACCTATTATACCAGGAACAGAGCTCGGAACAACTGAGTTCTGATTCATCTGTTGGTGAGACTGTTAATTTTGATACTGTCAATGATTTACATGATGTTGTTGTTCAAGAATATCCTATCATACAAACTAACCTTAAGGGTGATTTTAAAGTATACAACTTTTCAAGTGTTAGTTTACAAACTGAACTTATTGAGTTGTTAGCTCGTGGAAATACTTTTATCCCTAGTGTACATTTTGATTTAACAAAAAAACTATTCTTGATTTAAAGAGTTTTGTGAGGAAACTAAATTTGAAATTACTGTTCAATAATGAAATTAGTGATGCAAGGGCATGTTTAAAATTACCTAGTGTTTTTAATCCCCCTTTGCATATAGGGTTACGTGTTTTTGAAAAAGTCTGCGAAGTAGACATTAGACATATTAAAGATAGTTTTGGGGCTGGGAAATCATCTTTTAATTCTAATATCAGTAAGGAACAGAGAACAGCTTTGAACAGTCTAAATTTACTCCCGGTCTGAGTTGTTAAACCTGACAAGGGGGGAGGCCTGGTCATTTTTTATAATGATATGTATACTGAAAAAATGCTATCAGTTTTGGACTCACCAGCTTACAGGCTCTCTTCACTTAATGAAATGAATGTCATCTACAACAGGATCAGAGGATATTTCAGAGATATGTTTTTATCTGGGACTATTGATATTGACTTATACAACTTCCTGGATATCTCATACCCAAAGGCCCCAGTTATGTTTGGAATTCCCAAGATCCATAAGGATCTTGGGAACCCCCCTATGAGAGCATTGGTGGATGGAAGACTATCAATGACTTACCCATGTGCTAGGTTAATAGACCACATTTTGGGTAAATATATTAAGAACATCCCGGTTATTTGTAAAGACTCGTGGTCTTTCCTTAGTAACATTAATAATATTATATATGATGAGGGTGACAACTTTCTTACCATCGATGTTGTCAATTTGTATACATCTATTCCTCACCAGGAAGCTATAGAGTGGATAGCTTTAATGTTACAGGAATTGGAGGTTATTCAAAATGAAATAGATATTATCACAGAACTTCTAGATATAGTTCTTAGTTCTAATTTTTTCATTTTTGAGAATAAATATTACCTCCAAAAACAAGGAGTAGCCATGGGTTCTCCTTGCGGTGCAAGTGTGGCAAACTTTTTCATGGCCTTTTGGGAAAACAAGTTTTTATTAAAAA
Organism: Protopterus annectens; assembly: GCF_019279795.1. NCBI lineage: Eukaryota > Metazoa > Chordata > Ceratodontiformes > Protopteridae > Protopterus > Protopterus annectens. Next base: position 1,850,807,001 of record NC_056729.1, on the reverse strand, counting down.
ATACTGACTTGAAAGGTAATATTCGCTTGTACACGCATTTTTTGGATGATATCTTCATTTTATTTCATGGTGATGCATCAGACGTGGAAATTTTATTACATTATATGAATGGTACAACAAGTTTTCTCAAATTCACATATCAGTTTTCTAAAGATGAAATTGATTATTTAGATGTGAAGTTGACCAAAGACATAATAAATAAAAGATACTTGTCTTCGGTCTTTCGAAAACCTACTTATTGCAATTCTCTACTTCATTTCACTAGTTTACATCCATTGAGGCAGAAGCGTTCCATAGTGAAGGGACAGGTAGTGAGGGCCATATGCATGTGTAATATGATTCATTCCTTTAAAAAGGAATGTAATTTTCTTAGGAATTTATTCCATAATAGGGGTTACCCTGATATTCTTATTGATGGGATTATTGAGGAGATAGAATACAAACGATCAACTGGTTTTTATAAACCTTTATTAGAAGAAAATAAAAGTCAGGAATTCGAAAGTGTTGGTTTATTAAATGCCTCGCAAGAAATTGTGATACTAAATTCAACTCAGATTGATTTTACATCAAATAAGAAGGTTGATTTTCCAACAAGTTTTATTACTACTTTTAGTATTGATTCTAAATCAATTTTTGATATTATTCTTAAAAATTGGCACTTTATTAGTAATGATACCTTCCTTTCAGAAAAGTTAGGATTATTGCCAAAAGTGGTGTACAGGAGAGGAAAAAATTTGAAAGAATTACTACAAAGAAAACCATACACCAACAAATTTAACAGAAGTAAGGGGTCATTAACATGTGGAGCTTGTAACTGGTGTAAATTTGTTAGACCAGGAGAATCCTTTTTTATAAAAAGGAAAAGATATTATATCCATCAAAAAATTAATTGTGAAAGCAAATCTGTTGTCTACGTGGCTTTTTGTCAACACTGCCCAGCATTTTATGTTGGTAAGACCGACCGAAAGTTACGAGAACGTGTCTACCAACATATATATGCTATCAGAAATAATAAAGTAGATAATGCCCTTGCTAAGCATATTTCTAATTACCCAGATCATAAGTTTGTTTTTATGGGTGTTGATCAATTGCTTCCTAGTGTGAGAGGTGGGCCCCTTTCTCTTATGTTAGAATTACGCGAATTGGAATGGCAAATTAAATTAGATGCTTTCAATTCCCCTGGTTTAAATCTCTACTCTTCCATCTTATCCTACCCCAGATTGCAAAGTAGAAGCCATCATAACAAAACTCCAAATAAACACCAAGTAATCCCTTTACATTATCTGCATCTACTTACCACCTGGAAACAATATACCCATATTAGAACCCTTTCTTAGCTGGGTATCTACTACTTACCCCCAAGATACTATAATTCTAGGTGACATCAATGTTGACTGGAACACTATCAATGCAGATAATCCTTCCTCTCATATGAACCTATATGGTTTCACCCAGACTATTACTTCAACCACTAGAATCAACAAGCCTAACAATAAAGTATTTTAGACTGGATACTCATAAACAAAGTCAAACAGGCCTACAAAGCAGGAACCCTGCCTGATGATATAAGTGATCATTCTTTAACCTATATCACTAGAGAAAAAACTGATTTCCCAAACCTCCCTAACATTCAAAAAATACGCTCTACAAAACATTTTAATATAGACCTATTTCAAAATGAACTCAGCAAATGCAACTGGAGCCCCTTAAAATCTCTTCCTCTTGAAAATGCAGTATCATACTTTAATACCACTTTTTTATCCATTCTCGACAAACATGCTCCTGAACGCACCATCAGAATGAAACCCAATATTGCCCCATGGCTCTCTAAAGAAACTAAAAAGCTAATTCTCCCCAGAAATAAAGTCTGGGCCAAATGGAATGCCATAGAAATTCCCTCGATCTTCTTCATTTCCGCCAACTTAGAAACCTCGACTAAAAAGCAATAATTACTGACAAAAAAACTTCTATTAAACTTCAACAAACTCATCATAACAATCCCAAACAGTTTGGTCATCTGTTAATAGACTCTCTCCCCAGGAACATCCAAAGAGCCCCACCCCTCTCTGCACGTGCTGACCCAGACAATCCCACCTCACTGCAAATGCTTTCAACTCTTTTTTTTTTTTACTGGCTATTCTATCACTAGCTAGACAACTTAGCACTAATAACTCCTGCCCACCTATAAACCAAAGACACTCTTCAACAATAACTTTAAAATACAACCTATTCCTACATCTTTCATCTCTAGACTTATTCACAAGCTGAAGCCTTGTACCCCTTCTGCTGACAAGCTCCCTTCACTTTTTTCTCTCCAAAAAGCTGCCAAAGAAATTGCATATCCAGTATCTATACTTATAAACAGGACAATCAAGAGGGAACCATCCCAGAAATCTGGAAAATATCACATATTATCCCATTACATAAGGTGGGAATTCCATTGAGTACTCAAACTATAGACCAGTGCCCTCTCTTTCTCCTTTAGCAAAATAATGGAAAATGTATTCACCAACAACTTTTACAGCATCTCTCTCAAAAACAACATAATAGCAAACTGTCAGCACAGTTTTAGACCACATCACAGTACTACTACTGCTCTCCTATCGTTTGTAGATACTATCAATAGGAACCATAACGACAACCTTCTCTCTTCTGCTCTCTTCATGCGACCTCTCTAAAGCTTTTGATATGGTCCCAACCACTCCCATTTTAATTAACAGTCTTACATCCCTCTCCTTTGATAATCTTGCCATTAACTGGTTTACATCCTACCTCAGCAATAGACAACAAACAGTTTGTTGGGAAAACCAAATTTCCTCACTTCCACACACCGTTTCCATCGGTGTCACCTCCTTAGGGCTCCATTCTAGGACCCTCTTCTCTTTCCCTGTTCATCAATGATCTCCACTTAGCAATCCCTCAAGTAACCCTGCATTCAATATGCAGATGAGCTCCCACCCTTATCTGCTCTGCTTCATCTCCTAATGAACTTTCATCTATTACTCAAAATGTCTTCAACACAGAGTAGAAACTTGGTTCACCAGCTGCAACCTCCTCCTCAATGCCAAAAAAAATAAACTTCCTTCCTTTCTCTCCTAGCACTACGGTCCACTCCTTAAGACTTCACCATCTCCTCAAATAAATACCCTCTCATTACTCCTGATCCAACAACAAAACTATTAGGAATAACAATTGATAACAACAACCTCTCCTTTGATCAGCATATCAACCCAACACCATTAAAATAGTCAATAGAAAAATAGGAAGCCTATATAGAATTAAACCTTTCCTAACCTCATCATCCAGGCCAAGATTGCTCCACTCCATCTTTTGTCAACTCTTCTTTATGCCTCCTGACCAATTTTTACTAACCCTAGAAAAGCCAACCTTCCAAGAAAACTGGCTACTTGCTACAACAACATTGCCCGTTTTGCCACTAGTGACAACACTGCAGAACTCATCACTGTATTAACCTGAAACGTCTAGGCTGGCTAAGAACTACAAAACCTTCTGTTAATCCCTCAACTCACTATTGCCCATAAAATCCTAACACCAACCCAATAAAACCCCTATACTTTCTAAACTTTTAATCCCTTATAACAACCTAAACTCCCTTCGCTCTTCCAGTAAAACTTATGGCTACTATAACAAAGACTAATAATTCTGCTGGTGACTCTCTATTCAATAATACTGTAGGAAGGAACTGGAATCTGCTTCCTAGTGATATAACACTTACCACATCTCTGCCTCTCTTTAAACATAAAATCAAAGATTATTTCCAAAGCCACTGGCTCTGTTCCTGTACTAAACCTGACTAATCTTTTACCTCTTCTGTGCTTTCCTACTACTCTGCGCTTTCCTACTGCTTTACTTTCTCTCTCTCTTTTCTGAGTCTGCTTCAGTCTATCTCCTTTTAGAGTTTTTTTTGTTTCTTCTTTCCTCTATGCTAATCTCTCTCTTCCATTTTTTTTTAACATTTCCTTCTCTTTTCTTAAACTGCTTCCCTTCCTCCTCTCCTACTATAGTGTTTCTCTTTCTCCTTTTGTTACTAAGATTAGTTCTATATAATATTATAAGTCAATTTTGCTCTCTGTTTTGTGCCTTTCTTGATGTTATTACAGCTAATAATGTTATTCTTAGAAATGTGATTCTCTTCATGTGTATATCTGTTATTGGGTACTATATTTTTTATTTTTTTATTTGTCTTTTCATCTATGATGATTTGTCCATTTGCTTGTTTATTTTTGACTTTTTTTGTTAAAATTTGTGTGGAGCTTTTCTCCCCGGGCCTCTACTGAAAATGGAAATGTATCCAGCTAGACTAGCCCGGTCAACAAATGTAAAATAAATAAATAAAAATATTAAATGAAAACTGTAATATCTCAGCAGTTCTTAGATTAAAAAGTTATATGAGATAGGGTTTGATGTTGGGGTGAACAAATAATAAATTCATAAATACACAATATAACAGATTAATAAATTTAATTTATTTATGTTTATTTACAGATTAAATAATTGATACAAAAACCAAAATTCATTTCCCGTGGACCAAGGGTTATGAAGATATATAGTTTAGATTAATGTTTTGATGTTTTCACTGTTTTTAATATAGTATAATAAATATGTCGAAATGATTTTAAATTGTCTAAGTAGTAATTAGGTATCTTTAGGAATTCGATGATTTTAAGCTGACAATATAATGAATATAATACATATATTTTAAAAGCTTTATTTAGTATATATATATATATATATATATATATATATATATATATATTTTTTTTTTTTTAATACATAATATTTACTGTTTGACTGTTCCACAATATAAGCGCCTAGACAGGAAGTGATGTTGTTTAAAGAACTTCCTCTGTACAATTAAATGTTTTTTGGCACCTATTATGGTGATTTGATTCTGAGGAAGCTGCTGGTTGTTTGTAGCGGTGAAAATGCACTTTATTGTAAAATAAATTGGCGTTCAAGAACTTTGGAATATCTCTGTGGACTTTTTTTGGTGTGTCTTGTACTGCTACTCGCACCTCGCAATTTTGGATTTGTCTGTAGAGCTAGAAGATGATTGTTAATGACTAGATTAGGTTGTAATGGATGTTGGTAATGATTAGACCTAGAAGATGATTGTTAGTGACTAGGTTAGGTTGTGATGTCTGTTGGTAATGATTAGAGCAAGAAGATGATTGTTAATGACTAGGTTAGGTTGTGATGGTTGTTGGTAATGATTAGAGCTAGAAGATGATTGTTAGTGACTTGGTTAGGTTGTGATTGTTGTTGGTAATGAGTAGAGCTAGAAGATGATTGTTAATGACTAGGTTAGGTTGTGATGGTTGTTGGCAATGATTAGAGCTAGAAGATGATTGCTAATGACTAGGTTAGGTTGTGATGGGTGTTGGTAATGATTCCAGCTAGAAGATGATTGTTAGTGGCTAGGTTAGGTTGTGATGGTTGTTGGTAATGACTGAAGTTAGAGGATGATTGTTAATGACTAGGTTAGGTTGTGATGGTTGTTGGTAATGATTAGAGCTAGAAGATGATTGTTAATGAGTATGTAAGATTGTGATGGTTGTTGGTATTGATTAGGGATAGAAGGTGATTGTTAATGAGTAGTTTACGTTGTGATGGTGGTTGGTAATGATTAGAGGTAGAAGATGATTGTTAGTGACTAGGTTAGGTTCTGATCATTGTTGGCAATGATTAGAGCTAGTAGATGATTGTTAATGACTAGGTTATGTTGTGATGGTTGTTTGTAATTACTAGAGCTAGAAGATGATTGTTAATGAATAGGTTAGGTTGTGATGGTTGTTGGTAATGATTAGAGGTAGAAGATGATTGTTAGTGACTAGGTTAGGTTGTGATCATTGTTGGTAATGATTAGAGCTAGTAGATGATTGTTAATTCTCTAATAGCAGTGCGCTTGACCTTACTGAGGATTCTTTCCTCATATAAATATGTATAGACTGTGGCATTTCCTAGCTTGTGTTTACTCTCTAATAGCAGTGCGCTTGACATTTCTGATGATTCTTTCCTCATGTAAATATGTATATACTGTGGTATTTCCTTGCAGGTTTATTACACCTCAACTCTGGTGAGACTAAACACGATTATTGTTTTCCGCTATTTGCTTTTGTACACTCTATCCATTCAAACTCGTGTTTATCTTCTGACTTCTTGTGTGCCCAAAGTAATACAAGCATCTTAGTTATAATTTCCAATATTATTTCAAACTACTATGATACCGAGCTCTTTTTTACATCAAGCTTTTGTTCCTACTGGATACAGAATATAAAATTCCTTCTCATGTAAGATATCATAAAAGTTTTGTAATGTATCAATGTCTACTTGAAATACATGTCTTGTTCTATTTTGCTAATGTTATTGTATTGTGGAGCTTTTCTCCCCGGGCCTCCACTGAAAATGGACATATATCCAGCTGGACTAGCCCGGTCAACAAATGTAAAATACATAAAATAAAATAAATAAATAATTACTAGGTTAAGTTGTGATGGTTGTTTGTAATGATTAGAGGTAGAAGATGACTGTTAATGACTAGGTTAGGTTGTGATGGTTGTTGGTAATGAGTAGAGCTAGAAGATGATTGTTAATGACTAGGTTAGGTTGTGATGGTTGTTAGTAATGAATAGAGCTAGAAGATGATTGTTAATGACTAAGTTAGTAATTAGGTTAGGTTGTGATTGTTGTTGGTAATGAGTAGAGCTAGAAGATGATTTTTAATGACTAGGTTAGGTTTTGATGGTTGTTGGTAGTTATTAAAGCTAGAAGATGATTGCTAATGACTAGGTTATGTTGTGATGGGTGTTGGTAATGAATAGAGCTAGAAGATGATTGCTAATGACTAGGTTAGGGTTTGATGGTTGTTGGTAAAGATTAGAGCTAGAAGATGATTGTTAGTGATAAGGTTAGGTTGTGATTGTTGTTGGTAATGATTAGAGCTAGAAGATGATTGTTAATGACTAGGTTAGGTTGTGATTGTTGTTGGTAATGATTAGAGCTAGATGATTATGTTTAATGATTAGGTTAGGTTGTGATGGTTGTTGGTAATGATTAGAGCTAGAAGATGATTGTTAATGACTAGGTTAGGTTGTGATGGTTGTTGGTAATGATTAGAGCTAGAAGATTATTGTTAGTGACTAGGTTAGGTTTTGATGGTTGTTTGTAATGATTAGAGCTAGAAGATGACTGTTAATGACTAAATTAGGTTTTGATGGTTGTTGGTAATGATTAAAGCTAGATGATTGTTAATGACTAGGTTAGGTTGTAATGGTTGTTGGTAATGATTAGAGATAGAAGATGATTGTTAATGACTAGGTTAGGTTGTGATGGTTGTTCATAATGATTAGAGCTAGAAGATGCTTGTTAATGACCTGGTGAAGTTGTGATGGTTGTTGGTAATGATTAGAGCTAGGAGATGATTGTTAGGGACTAGGTTAGGTTTTGATGGTTGTTGGTTGCTGATTTGGAGCTAGACGTTGATTGTTAAATTTGACCAGGTTAGGTTGTTATGGTTGTTGGTAATGATTAGAGCTAGAAGATGATTGTTAATGACTAGGTTAGGTTGTGATGGTTGTTGGTAATGATTAGAGATAGAAGATCATTGTTAATGACTCGGTTAGGTTGTTATGGTTGTTGGTAATGATTTGAGCTACAAGATGATTGTTAATGACTAGGTTAGGTTGTGATGGTTGGTGTAATGATTAGAGTTAGAAGATGATTTTTACTGAGTAGGTTAGGTTGTGATGGTTGTTGGTAATGATTAGAGCTAGAATATTGATTGTTAATGACTAGGTTAGGTTGTGATGGTTGGTAATAATTAGAGATAGAAGGTGACTGTTAATGAGTAGGTTAGGTTGTGATGGTTGTTGGTAATGATTAGAGCTAGAATATGATTGTCAATTACTAGGTTAGGTTGTGATGGTAGTTGGTAATGATTAGAGCTAGAGGATGTTTGTTAGTGAATAGGTTAGGTTGTGATGGTTGTTGGTAATGATTAGAGTTAGCAGATGATTGTTAATGACTAGGTTAGGTTGTGAAGGTTGTTTGTAATGGTTAGAGCTAGAAGATGATTGTTAGGGACTAGGTTAGGGCTTGTGATGGTTGTTGGTAATGATTGAGAGCTAGCCAAGATGATTGTTAATTTACAGTGTTAGAAGTTGTGGAGCTTTTGGTTGTTGTTGGTAATGCATTAGAGCTTGTAGTTGATTGTTAAATTGACTAGGTTAGAGTTGTGAGTGGTTTGTTTGGTAATGATTAGCGTTTAGAAGATAATTTAATTTAGTGACTAGGTTAGGTTGTGATGGCTAAGTTGCTAATGATTAGAGGCTAAGAAGATGATGGTTAATCAGACTAGGTTAGGTTGTGATGGTTGTTGGTTATGATTAGAGCTAGAAGATGATTGTTAGTGACTATGTTAAGTTGTGATGGGTGTTGGTAATGAGGAAAGCTAGAAGATTATAGTTAATTACTAAGTTATGTTGTGATAGCTGTTGGTAATGATTAGAGTTAGAAGATGATTGTTAGTGACTAGGTTAGGTTGTGATGGTTGTTGGTAATGATTAGATCTAGAAGATGATTGTTAGTGACTATGTTAGGTTGTGATGTTTGTTGGCAATGAGTAGAGCTAGAAGATGATTGTTAATGACTAGATTAGGTTGTGATGATTGTTTGTAATCAGTCGAGCTTGAAGATGATTCTTAATGACTAGGTTAGATTTTGATGGTTGCTGGTTATGATTAGAGCTAGAAGATGACTGTTAATGGCTAGGATAGGTTGTGATGGTTGTTGGCAATGATTAGAGCTAGAAGATGATTATTAATGACTAGGTTAGGTTTTGATGGTTGTTGTTAGTGATTAGAGCTAGAAGATGATTGCTAATGACTAGGTTAGGTTGTGATGGGTGTTGGTAATGATTAGAGCTAGAAGATTAATTTTAATGACTAGGTTAGGTTGTGATGGTTGTTGGTAATGTTTAGAGATAGAACATGATGGTTAATGACTAGGTTAGGTTGTGATAGTTGTTGGTAAGGAGTAGAGATAGAAGATGATTTTTAATGACTAGGTTAGGTTGCGATGGTTGTAGATAATGAGTAGAGCTAGAAGATGATTGTTAATGACCAGGTTAAGTTGTGATGGCTGTTGGTAATGATTAGAGCTAGAAGGTGATTGCTAATGACAAGGTTAGGTTGTGATGTGTGTTGGTAATGATTATCGCTAGAAGATGATTGTTAATGACTAGGTTAGGTTGGGATTGTTGTCCGTAATTATTAGAGCTAGAAGATAATTGTTAGTGGCTAGGTTGGGTTGTGATGGTTGTTGTTAATGAGTAGAACTTGAAGATTATTGTTAATTAGTAGGTTAGGTTGTGATGTTTGTTGGTAATGATTAGAGGTAGAAGATGATTGTTCGTGACTAGGTTATGTTGTGATGGTTGTTGGTAATGATTAAAAGATTTTTAAAAAAAAGGGGTGGGGGGGGCTTTTGGTAATTTTTGGGGTTGTAAAAATTTTTTAGACCAGGAGAATCCTTTTTTATAAAAAGGAAAAGATATTATATCCATCAAAAAATTAATTGTGAAAGCAAATCTGTTGTCTACGTGGCTTTTTGTCAACACTGCCCAGCATTTTATGTTGGTAAGACCGACCGAAAGTTACGAGAACGTGTCTACCAACATATATATGCTGTCAGAAATAATAAAGTAGATAATGCCCTTGCTAAGCATATTTCTAATTACCCAGATCATAAGTTTGTTTTTATGGGTGTTGATCAATTGCTTCCTAGTGTGAGAGGTGGGCCCCTTTCTCTTATGTTAGAATTACGCCAATTGGAATGGCAAATTAAATTAGATGCTTTCAATTCCCCTGGTTTAAATCTCTACTCTTCCATCTTATCCTACCCCAGATTGCAAAGTAGAAGCCATCATAACAAAACTCCAAATAAACACCAAGTAATCCCTTTACATTATCTGCATCTACTTACCACCTGGAAACAATATACCCATATTAGAACCCTTTCTTAGCTGGGTATCTACTACTTACCCCCAAGATACTATAATTCTAGGTGACATCAATGTTGACTGGAACACTATCAATGCAGATAATCCTTCCTCTCATATGAACCTATATGGTTTCACCCAGACTATTACTTCAACCACTAGAATCAACAAGCCTAACAATAAAGAGAGTATTTTAGACTGGATACTCATAAACAAAGTCAAACAGGCCTACAAAGCAGGAACCCTGCCTGATGATATAAGTGATCATTCTTTAACCTATATCACTAGAGAAAAAACTGATTTCCCAAACCTCCCTAACATTCAAAAAATACGCTCTACAAAACATTTTAATATAGACCTATTTCAAAATGAACTCAGCAAATGCAACTGGAGCCCCTTAAAATCTCTTCCTCTTGAAAATGCAGTATCATACTTTAATACCACTTTTTTATCCATTCTCGACAAACATGCTCCTGAACGCACCATCAGAATGAAACCCAATATTGCCCCATGGCTCTCTAAAGAAACTAAAAAGCTAATTCTCCCCAGAAATAAAGTCTGGGCCAAATGGAGATGCCATAGAAATTCCCTCGATCTTCTTCATTTCCGCCAACTTAGAAACTCGACTAAAAAAGCAATAATTACTGACAAAAAAAACTTCTATTGTAAACTTCAACAAACTCATCATAACAATCCCAAACAGTTTTGGTCATCTATTAATAGACTCCTCTCCCCAGGAACATCCAAAACCCCCACCCCTCTTAATGCTGACCCAGACAATCCCCACCTCACTGCAAATGCTTTCAACTCTTTTTTTTACTGACGCTATTCTATCACTAGCTAGACAACTTAGCACTAATAACTCCTGCCCACCTATAAACCAAAGACACTCTTCAAATAACTTTAAAATACAACCTATTCCTACATCTTTCATCTCTAGACTTATTCACAAACTGAAGCCTTGTACCCCTTCTGCTGACAAGCTCCCTTCACTTTTTCTCCAAAAAGCTGCCAAAGAAATTGCATATCCAGTATCTATACTTATAAACAGGACAATCCAAGAGGGAACCATCCCAGAAATCTGGAAAATATCACATATTATCCCATTACATAAAGGTGGGAATTCCATTGAGTACTCAAACTATAGACCAATTGCCCTCCTTTCTCCTTTAGCAAAAATAATGGAAAAATGTATTCACCAACAACTTTTACAGCATCTCTCTCAAAACAACATAATAGCAAACTGTCAGCACAGTTTTAGACCACATCACAGTACTACCACTGCTCTCCTATCGTTTGTAGATACTATCAATAGGAACCGCAACGACAACCTTCTCTCTTCTGCTCTCTTCATCGACCTCTCTAAAGCTTTTGATATGGTCAACCACTCCATTTTAATTAACAGTCTTACATCCCTCTCCTTTGATAATCTTGCCATTAACTGGTTTACATCCTACCTCAGCAATAGACAACAAGCAGTTTGTTGGGAAAACCAAATTTCCTCACTCACACCCGTTTCCATCGGTGTACCTCAGGGCTCCATTCTAGGACCTCTTCTCTTTTCCCTGTTCATCAATGATCTCCACTTAGCAATCCCTCAAGTAACCTGCATTCAATATGCAGATGACTCCACCCTTATCTGCTCTGCTTCATCTCCTAATGAACTTTCATCTATTACTCAAAATGTCTTCAACACAGTAGAAACTTGGTTCACCAGCTGCAACCTCCTCCTCAATGCCAAAAAAACTAAACTTCTCCTTTTCTCTCCTAGCACACGGTCCACTCCCTTGGACTTCACCATCTCCTCAAATAATGCCACTCTCATTACTCCTGATCCAACAACAAAACTATTAGGAATAACAATTGATAACAACCTCTCCTTTGATCAGCATATCAACAACACCATTAAAATAGTCAATAGAAAAATAGGAAGCCTATATAGAATTAAACCTTTCCTACCTCATCATCCAAACCCAAGATTACTTACTCCATCTTTTGTCAACTCTTCTTTATGCCTCACAATTTTACCCCAACCTTAGAAAAGCCAGCCTTAGAAACTGGCTACTTGCTACAGCAACGGCCCGTTTGCCACTAGCCAACCCTTTTAGAACTCATCCACTGTATTGGCTTACAGAAAGCGTCTAGGCTGGCTGGGAGCTACAAAACCTTCTGTGAAATCCCTCCAACTCACTATTGCCCCATAAAATCCTATACCAGCCCAGCAAAACCCCTACTTTCTAAACTTTTGTCCCTTATAACAACTACAAACTCCCTTACATCTTCCAGTAAACTTATGAAAAAACACTATAACAAGACTAATAATTCTGCTGGTGACTCTCTATTCAATAATACTGTAGGAAGGAACTGGAATCTGCTTCCTAGTGATATAACACTTACCACATCTCTGCCTCTCTTTAAACACCATCAAAGATTATTTCCAAAGCCACTGGCTCTGTTCCTGTACTAAACACAGCTAATCTTTTACCTCTTCTGTGCTTTCCCTACTACTCTGCGCTTTTTCCTACTGCTTTACTTTCTCTCTCTCTTTTCACAGAGTCACTTCAGTCTATATCTCCTTTTAGAGTTTTTTTTGTTTCTTCTTTCCTCTATGCTAATACTCTCTTCCATTTTTTAACATTTCCTTCTCTTTTCTTAAACTGCTTCCCTTCCTCCTCTCCTACTATAGTATTTCTCTTTCTCCTTTTGTTACTAAGATTAGTTCTATATAATATTATAAGTCAATTTTACTCTCTGTTTGTACCTTTCTTGATGTTATTACAGCTAATAATGTTATTCTTAGAAATGTGATTCTCTTCATGTGTATATCTGTTGTGGGTACTATATTTTTATTTTTATTTGTCTTTTCATCTATGATGATTTGTCCATTGCTACATTTGTACGGCTTTTTGTTAAAATTTGTGTGGAGCTTTTTCTCCCCGGGCACTCTGAAAATGGAAATGTATCCAGCTAGACTAGCGGTCAACAAATGTAAAATAAATAAATAAAAATATTAGAAATAGAAAACTGTAATATCTCAGCAGTTCTTAGATTAAAAGTTATATGAGATAGGGTTTGATGTTGGGGTGAACAAATAATAAATTCATAAATACACAATATAACAATTAATAAATTTGGGTATTTATTTATGTTTATTTACAGATTAAATATGAGTATTGATACAAAACCAAAATTCATTTCCGTGGACCAAGAGGTTATGAAGATATATAGTTTAGATTAATATTTTGATGTTTCACTGTTTTTATATAGTATAATAAATATATGAAATGATTTTTAAATTGTCTAAGTAGTAGTAGGTATCTTTAGGAATTCGATGATTTTAAGCTGACAATATAATGAATATAATACATATATTTTAAAAGCTTTATTTAGTATATTTATATATATATATATATATATATATATATACATTTATTTAATACATAATATTTACTGTTTGACTGTTCTACAATATAAAGCCTAGACAGAAGTGATGTTGTTTACTCTGTACAATTAAATGTTTTGGCACCTATTGTGGTGATTTGATTCTGAGGAAGCTGCTGGTTGTTTATAGCGGTGAAAATGCTATTGTAAAAATAAATTGGCGTTCAAGAACTTTGGAATATCTCTGTAGACTTTTGGTGTATCTTGTACTGCTACTGCACCTACGCAATTTGGATTTGTAATGTAGAGCTAGAAGATGATTGTTAATGACTAGGTTAGGTTGTGATGGTTGTTGGTAATGATTAGAGCTAGAAGATGATTGTTAATGACTAGGTTAGGTTGTGATGGTTGTTGGTAATGATTAGAGCTAGAAGATGATTGTTAATGACTAGGTTAGGTTGTGATGGTTGTTGGTAATGATTAGAGCTAGAAGATGATTGTTAATGACTAGGTTAGGTTGTGATGGTTGTTGGTAATGATTAGAGCTAGAAGATGATTGTTAATGACTAGGTTAGGTTGTGATGGTTGTTGGTAATGATTAGAGCTAGAAGATGATTGTTAATGACTAGGTTAGGTTGTGATGGTTGTTGGTAATGATTAGAGCTAGAAGATGATTGTTAATGACTAGGTTAGGTTGTGATGGTTGTTGGTAATGATTAGAGCTAGAAGATGATTGTTAATGACTAGGTTAGGTTGTGATGGTTGTTGGTAATGATTAGAGCTAGAAGATGATTGTTAATGACTAGGTTAGGTTGTGATGGTTGTTGGTAATGATTAGAGCTAGAAGATGATTGTTAATGACTAGGTTAGGTTGTGATGGTTGTTGGTAATGATTAGAGCTAGAAGATGATTGTTAATGACTAGGTTAGGTTGTGATGGTTGTTGGTAATGATTAGAGCTAGAAGATGATTGTTAATGACTAGGTTAGGTTGTGATGGTTGTTGGTAATGATTAGAGCTAGAAGATGATTGTTAATGACTAGGTTAGGTTGTGATGGTTGTTGGTAATGATTAGAGCTAGAAGATGATTGTTAATGACTAGGTTAGGTTGTGATGGTTGTTGGTAATGATTAGAGCTAGAAGATGATTGTTAATGACTAGGTTAGGTTGTGATGGTTGTTGGTAATGATTAGAGCTAGAAGATGATTGTTAATGACTAGGTTAGGTTGTGATGGTTGTTGGTAATGATTAGAGCTAGAAGATGATTGTTAATGACTAGGTTAGGTTGTGATGGTTGTTGGTAATGATTAGAGCTAGAAGATGATTGTTAATGACTAGGTTAGGTTGTGATGGTTGTTGGTAATGATTAGAGCTAGAAGATGATTGTTAATGACTAGGTTAGGTTGTGATGGTTGTTGGTAATGATTAGAGCTAGAAGATGATTGTTAATGACTAGGTTAGGTTGTGATGGTTGTTGGTAATGATTAGAGCTAGAAGATGATTGTTAATGACTAGGTTAGGTTGTGATGGTTGTTGGTAATGATTAGAGCTAGAAGATGATTGTTAATGACTAGGTTAGGTTGTGATGGTTGTTGGTAATGATTAGAGCTAGAAGATGATTGTTAATGACTAGGTTAGGTTGTGATGGTTGTTGGTAATGATTAGAGCTAGAAGATGATTGTTAATGACTAGGTTAGGTTGTGATGGTTGTTGGTAATGATTAGAGCTAGAAGATGATTGTTAATGACTAGGTTAGGTTGTGATGGTTGTTGGTAATGATTAGAGCTAGAAGATGATTGTTAATGACTAGGTTAGGTTGTGATGGTTGTTGGTAATGATTAGAGCTAGAAGATGATTGTTAATGACTAGGTTAGGTTGTGATGGTTGTTGGTAATGATTAGAGCTAGAAGATGATTGTTAATGACTAGGTTAGGTTGTGATGGTTGTTGGTAATGATTAGAGCTAGAAGATGATTGTTAATGACTAGGTTAGGTTGTGATGGTTGTTGGTAATGATTAGAGCTAGAAGATGATTGTTAATGACTAGGTTAGGTTGTGATGGTTGTTGGTAATGATTAGAGCTAGAAGATGATTGTTAATGACTAGGTTAGGTTGTGATGGTTGTTGGTAATGATTAGAGCTAGAAGATGATTGTTAATGACTAGGTTAGGTTGTGATGGTTGTTGGTAATGATTAGAGCTAGAAGATGATTGTTAATGACTAGGTTAGGTTGTGATGGTTGTTGGTAATGATTAGAGCTAGAAGATGATTGTTAATGACTAGGTTAGGTTGTGATGGTTGTTGGTAATGATTAGAGCTAGAAGATGATTGTTAATGACTAGGTTAGGTTGTGATGGTTGTTGGTAATGATTAGAGCTAGAAGATGATTGTTAATGACTAGGTTAGGTTGTGATGGTTGTTGGTAATGATTAGAGCTAGAAGATGATTGTTAATGACTAGGTTAGGTTGTGATGGTTGTTGGTAATGATTAGAGCTAGAAGATGATTGTTAATGACTAGGTTAGGTTGTGATGGTTGTTGGTAATGATTAGAGCTAGAAGATGATTGTTAATGACTAGGTTAGGTTGTGATGGTTGTTGGTAATGATTAGAGCTAGAAGATGATTGTTAATGACTAGGTTAGGTTGTGATGGTTGTTGGTAATGATTAGAGCTAGAAGATGATTGTTAATGACTAGGTTAGGTTGTGATGGTTGTTGGTAATGATTAGAGCTAGAAGATGATTGTTAATGACTAGGTTAGGTTGTGATGGTTGTTGGTAATGATTAGAGCTAGAAGATGATTGTTAATGACTAGGTTAGGTTGTGATGGTTGTTGGTAATGATTAGAGCTAGAAGATGATTGTTAATGACTAGGTTAGGTTGTGATGGTTGTTGGTAATGATTAGAGCTAGAAGATGATTGTTAATGACTAGGTTAGGTTGTGATGGTTGTTGGTAATGATTAGAGCTAGAAGATGATTGTTAATGACTAGGTTAGGTTGTGATGGTTGTTGGTAATGATTAGAGCTAGAAGATGATTGTTAATGACTAGGTTAGGTTGTGATGGTTGTTGGTAATGATTAGAGCTAGAAGATGATTGTTAATGACTAGGTTAGGTTGTGATGGTTGTTGGTAATGATTAGAGCTAGAAGATGATTGTTAATGACTAGGTTAGGTTGTGATGGTTGTTGGTAATGATTAGAGCTAGAAGATGATTGTTAATGACTAGGTTAGGTTGTGATGGTTGTTGGTAATGATTAGAGCTAGAAGATGATTGTTAATGACTAGGTTAGGTTGTGATGGTTGTTGGTAATGATTAGAGCTAGAAGATGATTGTTAATGACTAGGTTAGGTTGTGATGGTTGTTGGTAATGATTAGAGCTAGAAGATGATTGTTAATGACTAGGTTAGGTTGTGATGGTTGTTGGTAATGATTAGAGCTAGAAGATGATTGTTAATGACTAGGTTAGGTTGTGATGGTTGTTGGTAATGATTAGAGCTAGAAGATGATTGTTAATGACTAGGTTAGGTTGTGATGGTTGTTGGTAATGATTAGAGCTAGAAGATGATTGTTAATGACTAGGTTAGGTTGTGATGGTTGTTGGTAATGATTAGAGCTAGAAGATGATTGTTAATGACTAGGTTAGGTTGTGATGGTTGTTGGTAATGATTAGAGCTAGAAGATGATTGTTAATGACTAGGTTAGGTTGTGATGGTTGTTGGTAATGATTAGAGCTAGAAGATGATTGTTAATGACTAGGTTAGGTTGTGATGGTTGTTGGTAATGATTAGAGCTAGAAGATGATTGTTAATGACTAGGTTAGGTTGTGATGGTTGTTGGTAATGATTAGAGCTAGAAGATGATTGTTAATGACTAGGTTAGGTTGTGATGGTTGTTGGTAATGATTAGAGCTAGAAGATGATTGTTAATGACTAGGTTAGGTTGTGATGGTTGTTGGTAATGATTAGAGCTAGAAGATGATTGTTAATGACTAGGTTAGGTTGTGATGGTTGTTGGTAATGATTAGAGCTAGAAGATGATTGTTAATGACTAGGTTAGGTTGTGATGGTTGTTGGTAATGATTAGAGCTAGAAGATGATTGTTAATGACTAGGTTAGGTTGTGATGGTTGTTGGTAATGATTAGAGCTAGAAGATGATTGTTAATGACTAGGTTAGGTTGTGATGGTTGTTGGTAATGATTAGAGCTAGAAGATGATTGTTAATGACTAGGTTAGGTTGTGATGGTTGTTGGTAATGATTAGAGCTAGAAGATGATTGTTAATGACTAGGTTAGGTTGTGATGGTTGTTGGTAATGATTAGAGCTAGAAGATGATTGTTAATGACTAGGTTAGGTTGTGATGGTTGTTGGTAATGATTAGAGCTAGAAGATGATTGTTAATGACTAGGTTAGGTTGTGATGGTTGTTGGTAATGATTAGAGCTAGAAGATGATTGTTAATGACTAGGTTAGGTTGTGATGGTTGTTGGTAATGATTAGAGCTAGAAGATGATTGTTAATGACTAGGTTAGGTTGTGATGGTTGTTGGTAATGATTAGAGCTAGAAGATGATTGTTAATGACTAGGTTAGGTTGTGATGGTTGTTGGTAATGATTAGAGCTAGAAGATGATTGTTAAT
The DNA here is from genome assembly GCF_019279795.1 of Protopterus annectens. Taxonomy (NCBI): domain Eukaryota; kingdom Metazoa; phylum Chordata; order Ceratodontiformes; family Protopteridae; genus Protopterus; species Protopterus annectens. The sequence continues at coordinate 1,850,788,967 of NC_056729.1, read as the reverse complement.
GACTAGGTTAGGTTGTGATGGTTGTTGGTAATGATTAGAGCTAGAAGATGATTGTTAATGACTAGGTTAGGTTGTGATGGTTGTTGGTAATGATTAGAGCTAGAAGATGATTGTTAATGACTAGGTTAGGTTGTGATGGTTGTTGGTAATGATTAGAGCTAGAAGATGATTGTTAATGACTAGGTTAGGTTGTGATGGTTGTTGGTAATGATTAGAGCTAGAAGATGATTGTTAATGACTAGGTTAGGTTGTGATGGTTGTTGGTAATGATTAGAGCTAGAAGATGATTGTTAATGACTAGGTTAGGTTGTGATGGTTGTTGGTAATGATTAGAGCTAGAAGATGATTGTTAATGACTAGGTTAGGTTGTGATGGTTGTTGGTAATGATTAGAGCTAGAAGATGATTGTTAATGACTAGGTTAGGTTGTGATGGTTGTTGGTAATGATTAGAGCTAGAAGATGATTGTTAATGACTAGGTTAGGTTGTGATGGTTGTTGGTAATGATTAGAGCTAGAAGATGATTGTTAATGACTAGGTTAGGTTGTGATGGTTGTTGGTAATGATTAGAGCTAGAAGATGATTGTTAATGACTAGGTTAGGTTGTGATGGTTGTTGGTAATGATTAGAGCTAGAAGATGATTGTTAATGACTAGGTTAGGTTGTGATGGTTGTTGGTAATGATTAGAGCTAGAAGATGATTGTTAATGACTAGGTTAGGTTGTGATGGTTGTTGGTAATGATTAGAGCTAGAAGATGATTGTTAATGACTAGGTTAGGTTGTGATGGTTGTTGGTAATGATTAGAGCTAGAAGATGATTGTTAATGACTAGGTTAGGTTGTGATGGTTGTTGGTAATGATTAGAGCTAGAAGATGATTGTTAATGACTAGGTTAGGTTGTGATGGTTGTTGGTAATGATTAGAGCTAGAAGATGATTGTTAATGACTAGGTTAGGTTGTGATGGTTGTTGGTAATGATTAGAGCTAGAAGATGATTGTTAATGACTAGGTTAGGTTGTGATGGTTGTTGGTAATGATTAGAGCTAGAAGATGATTGTTAATGACTAGGTTAGGTTGTGATGGTTGTTGGTAATGATTAGAGCTAGAAGATGATTGTTAATGACTAGGTTAGGTTGTGATGGTTGTTGGTAATGATTAGAGCTAGAAGATGATTGTTAATGACTAGGTTAGGTTGTGATGGTTGTTGGTAATGATTAGAGCTAGAAGATGATTGTTAATGACTAGGTTAGGTTGTGATGGTTGTTGGTAATGATTAGAGCTAGAAGATGATTGTTAATGACTAGGTTAGGTTGTGATGGTTGTTGGTAATGATTAGAGCTAGAAGATGATTGTTAATGACTAGGTTAGGTTGTGATGGTTGTTGGTAATGATTAGAGCTAGAAGATGATTGTTAATGACTAGGTTAGGTTGTGATGGTTGTTGGTAATGATTAGAGCTAGAAGATGATTGTTAATGACTAGGTTAGGTTGTGATGGTTGTTGGTAATGATTAGAGCTAGAAGATGATTGTTAATGACTAGGTTAGGTTGTGATGGTTGTTGGTAATGATTAGAGCTAGAAGATGATTGTTAATGACTAGGTTAGGTTGTGATGGTTGTTGGTAATGATTAGAGCTAGAAGATGATTGTTAATGACTAGGTTAGGTTGTGATGGTTGTTGGTAATGATTAGAGCTAGAAGATGATTGTTAATGACTAGGTTAGGTTGTGATGGTTGTTGGTAATGATTAGAGCTAGAAGATGATTGTTAATGACTAGGTTAGGTTGTGATGGTTGTTGGTAATGATTAGAGCTAGAAGATGATTGTTAATGACTAGGTTAGGTTGTGATGGTTGTTGGTAATGATTAGAGCTAGAAGATGATTGTTAATGACTAGGTTAGGTTGTGATGGTTGTTGGTAATGATTAGAGCTAGAAGATGATTGTTAATGACTAGGTTAGGTTGTGATGGTTGTTGGTAATGATTAGAGCTAGAAGATGATTGTTAATGACTAGGTTAGGTTGTGATGGTTGTTGGTAATGATTAGAGCTAGAAGATGATTGTTAATGACTAGGTTAGGTTGTGATGGTTGTTGGTAATGATTAGAGCTAGAAGATGATTGTTAATGACTAGGTTAGGTTGTGATGGTTGTTGGTAATGATTAGAGCTAGAAGATGATTGTTAATGACTAGGTTAGGTTGTGATGGTTGTTGGTAATGATTAGAGCTAGAAGATGATTGTTAATGACTAGGTTAGGTTGTGATGGTTGTTGGTAATGATTAGAGCTAGAAGATGATTGTTAATGACTAGGTTAGGTTGTGATGGTTGTTGGTAATGATTAGAGCTAGAAGATGATTGTTAATGACTAGGTTAGGTTGTGATGGTTGTTGGTAATGATTAGAGCTAGAAGATGATTGTTAATGACTAGGTTAGGTTGTGATGGTTGTTGGTAATGATTAGAGCTAGAAGATGATTGTTAATGACTAGGTTAGGTTGTGATGGTTGTTGGTAATGATTAGAGCTAGAAGATGATTGTTAATGACTAGGTTAGGTTGTGATGGTTGTTGGTAATGATTAGAGCTAGAAGATGATTGTTAATGACTAGGTTAGGTTGTGATGGTTGTTGGTAATGATTAGAGCTAGAAGATGATTGTTAATGACTAGGTTAGGTTGTGATGGTTGTTGGTAATGATTAGAGCTAGAAGATGATTGTTAATGACTAGGTTAGGTTGTGATGGTTGTTGGTAATGATTAGAGCTAGAAGATGATTGTTAATGACTAGGTTAGGTTGTGATGGTTGTTGGTAATGATTAGAGCTAGAAGATGATTGTTAATGACTAGGTTAGGTTGTGATGGTTGTTGGTAATGATTAGAGCTAGAAGATGATTGTTAATGACTAGGTTAGGTTGTGATGGTTGTTGGTAATGATTAGAGCTAGAAGATGATTGTTAATGACTAGGTTAGGTTGTGATGGTTGTTGGTAATGATTAGAGCTAGAAGATGATTGTTAATGACTAGGTTAGGTTGTGATGGTTGTTGGTAATGATTAGAGCTAGAAGATGATTGTTAATGACTAGGTTAGGTTGTGATGGTTGTTGGTAATGATTAGAGCTAGAAGATGATTGTTAATGACTAGGTTAGGTTGTGATGGTTGTTGGTAATGATTAGAGCTAGAAGATGATTGTTAATGACTAGGTTAGGTTGTGATGGTTGTTGGTAATGATTAGAGCTAGAAGATGATTGTTAATGACTAGGTTAGGTTGTGATGGTTGTTGGTAATGATTAGAGCTAGAAGATGATTGTTAATGACCAGGTTGTTGCTAATGATTAGAGCTAGAAGATGATATTTAATGATTAGGTTAGGTTGTTGGTAATGATTAGAGCTAGAAGATTCTTGTTAATGACCAGGTTTGGTTGTTGGTAATGATTAGAGCTAGAAGATGATTGTTAATGACTAGGTTAGGTTGTGATGGTTGTTGGTAATGATTAGAGCTAGAAGATGATTGTTAATGACTAGGTTAGGTTGTGATGGTTGTTGGTAATGATTAGAGCTAGAAGATGATTGTTAATGACTAGGTTAGGTTGTGATGGTTGTTGGTAATGATTAGAGCTAGAAGATGATTGTTAATGACTAGGTTAGGTTGTGATGGTTGTTGGTAATGATTAGAGCTAGAAGATGATTGTTAATGACTAGGTTAGGTTGTGATGGTTGTTGGTAATGATTAGAGCTAGAAGATGATTGTTAATGACTAGGTTAGGTTGTGATGGTTGTTGGTAATGATTAGAGCTAGAAGATGATTGTTAATGACTAGGTTAGGTTGTGATGGTTGTTGGTAATGATTAGAGCTAGAAGATGATTGTTAATGACTAGGTTAGGTTGTGATGGTTGTTGGTAATGATTAGAGCTAGAAGATGATTGTTAATGACTAGGTTAGGTTGTGATGGTTGTTGGTAATGATTAGAGCTAGAAGATGATTGTTAATGACTAGGTTAGGTTGTGATGGTTGTTGGTAATGATTAGAGCTAGAAGATGATTGTTAATGACTAGGTTAGGTTGTGATGGTTGTTGGTAATGATTAGAGCTAGAAGATGATTGTTAATGACTAGGTTAGGTTGTGATGGTTGTTGGTAATGATTAGAGCTAGAAGATGATTGTTAATGACTAGGTTAGGTTGTGATGGTTGTTGGTAATGATTAGAGCTAGAAGATGATTGTTAATGACTAGGTTAGGTTGTGATGGTTGTTGGTAATGATTAGAGCTAGAAGATGATTGTTAATGACTAGGTTAGGTTGTGATGGTTGTTGGTAATGATTAGAGCTAGAAGATGATTGTTAATGACTAGGTTAGGTTGTGATGGTTGTTGGTAATGATTAGAGCTAGAAGATGATTGTTAATGACTAGGTTAGGTTGTGATGGTTGTTGGTAATGATTAGAGCTAGAAGATGATTGTTAATGACTAGGTTAGGTTGTGATGGTTGTTGGTAATGATTAGAGCTAGAAGATGATTGTTAATGACTAGGTTAGGTTGTGATGGTTGTTGGTAATGATTAGAGCTAGAAGATGATTGTTAATGACTAGGTTAGGTTGTGATGGTTGTTGGTAATGATTAGAGCTAGAAGATGATTGTTAATGACTAGGTTAGGTTGTGATGGTTGTTGGTAATGATTAGAGCTAGAAGATGATTGTTAATGACTAGGTTAGGTTGTGATGGTTGTTGGTAATGATTAGAGCTAGAAGATGATTGTTAATGACTAGGTTAGGTTGTGATGGTTGTTGGTAATGATTAGAGCTAGAAGATGATTGTTAATGACTAGGTTAGGTTGTGATGGTTGTTGGTAATGATTAGAGCTAGAAGATGATTGTTAATGACTAGGTTAGGTTGTGATGGTTGTTGGTAATGATTAGAGCTAGAAGATGATTGTTAATGACTAGGTTAGGTTGTGATGGTTGTTGGTAATGATTAGAGCTAGAAGATGATTGTTAATGACTAGGTTAGGTTGTGATGGTTGTTGGTAATGATTAGAGCTAGAAGATGATTGTTAATGACTAGGTTAGGTTGTGATGGTTGTTGGTAATGATTAGAGCTAGAAGATGATTGTTAATGACTAGGTTAGGTTGTGATGGTTGTTGGTAATGATTAGAGCTAGAAGATGATTGTTAATGACTAGGTTAGGTTGTGATGGTTGTTGGTAATGATTAGAGCTAGAAGATGATTGTTAATGACTAGGTTAGGTTGTGATGGTTGTTGGTAATGATTAGAGCTAGAAGATGATTGTTAATGACTAGGTTAGGTTGTGATGGTTGTTGGTAATGATTAGAGCTAGAAGATGATTGTTAATGACTAGGTTAGGTTGTGATGGTTGTTGGTAATGATTAGAGCTAGAAGATGATTGTTAATGACTAGGTTAGGTTGTGATGGTTGTTGGTAATGATTAGAGCTAGAAGATGATTGTTAATGACTAGGTTAGGTTGTGATGGTTGTTGGTAATGATTAGAGCTAGAAGATGATTGTTAATGACTAGGTTAGGTTGTGATGGTTGTTGGTAATGATTAGAGCTAGAAGATGATTGTTAATGACTAGGTTAGGTTGTGATGGTTGTTGGTAATGATTAGAGCTAGAAGATGATTGTTAATGACTAGGTTAGGTTGTGATGGTTGTTGGTAATGATTAGAGCTAGAAGATGATTGTTAATGACTAGGTTAGGTTGTGATGGTTGTTGGTAATGATTAGAGCTAGAAGATGATTGTTAATGACTAGGTTAGGTTGTGATGGTTGTTGGTAATGATTAGAGCTAGAAGATGATTGTTAATGACTAGGTTAGGTTGTGATGGTTGTTGGTAATGATTAGAGCTAGAAGATGATTGTTAATGACTAGGTTAGGTTGTGATGGTTGTTGGTAATGATTAGAGCTAGAAGATGATTGTTAATGACTAGGTTAGGTTGTGATGGTTGTTGGTAATGATTAGAGCTAGAAGATGATTGTTAATGACTAGGTTAGGTTGTGATGGTTGTTGGTAATGATTAGAGCTAGAAGATGATTGTTAATGACTAGGTTAGGTTGTGATGGTTGTTGGTAATGATTAGAGCTAGAAGATGATTGTTAATGACTAGGTTAGGTTGTGATGGTTGTTGGTAATGATTAGAGCTAGAAGATGATTGTTAATGACTAGGTTAGGTTGTGATGGTTGTTGGTAATGATTAGAGCTAGAAGATGATTGTTAATGACTAGGTTAGGTTGTGATGGTTGTTGGTAATGATTAGAGCTAGAAGATGATTGTTAATGACTAGGTTAGGTTGTGATGGTTGTTGGTAATGATTAGAGCTAGAAGATGATTGTTAATGACTAGGTTAGGTTGTGATGGTTGTTGGTAATGATTAGAGCTAGAAGATGATTGTTAATGACTAGGTTAGGTTGTGATGGTTGTTGGTAATGATTAGAGCTAGAAGATGATTGTTAATGACTAGGTTAGGTTGTGATGGTTGTTGGTAATGATTAGAGCTAGAAGATGATTGTTAATGACTAGGTTAGGTTGTGATGGTTGTTGGTAATGATTAGAGCTAGAAGATGATTGTTAATGACTAGGTTAGGTTGTGATGGTTGTTGGTAATGATTAGAGCTAGAAGATGATTGTTAATGACTAGGTTAGGTTGTGATGGTTGTTGGTAATGATTAGAGCTAGAAGATGATTGTTAATGACTAGGTTAGGTTGTGATGGTTGTTGGTAATGATTAGAGCTAGAAGATGATTGTTAATGACTAGGTTAGGTTGTGATGGTTGTTGGTAATGATTAGAGCTAGAAGATGATTGTTAATGACTAGGTTAGGTTGTGATGGTTGTTGGTAATGATTAGAGCTAGAAGATGATTGTTAATGACTAGGTTAGGTTGTGATGGTTGTTGGTAATGATTAGAGCTAGAAGATGATTGTTAATGACTAGGTTAGGTTGTGATGGTTGTTGGTAATGATTAGAGCTAGAAGATGATTGTTAATGACTAGGTTAGGTTGTGATGGTTGTTGGTAATGATTAGAGCTAGAAGATGATTGTTAATGACTAGGTTAGGTTGTGATGGTTGTTGGTAATGATTAGAGCTAGAAGATGATTGTTAATGACTAGGTTAGGTTGTGATGGTTGTTGGTAATGATTAGAGCTAGAAGATGATTGTTAATGACTAGGTTAGGTTGTGATGGTTGTTGGTAATGATTAGAGCTAGAAGATGATTGTTAATGACTAGGTTAGGTTGTGATGGTTGTTGGTAATGATTAGAGCTAGAAGATGATTGTTAATGACTAGGTTAGGTTGTGATGGTTGTTGGTAATGATTAGAGCTAGAAGATGATTGTTAATGACTAGGTTAGGTTGTGATGGTTGTTGGTAATGATTAGAGCTAGAAGATGATTGTTAATGACTAGGTTAGGTTGTGATGGTTGTTGGTAATGATTAGAGCTAGAAGATGATTGTTAATGACTAGGTTAGGTTGTGATGGTTGTTGGTAATGATTAGAGCTAGAAGATGATTGTTAATGACTAGGTTAGGTTGTGATGGTTGTTGGTAATGATTAGAGCTAGAAGATGATTGTTAATGACTAGGTTAGGTTGTGATGGTTGTTGGTAATGATTAGAGCTAGAAGATGATTGTTAATGACTAGGTTAGGTTGTGATGGTTGTTGGTAATGATTAGAGCTAGAAGATGATTGTTAATGACTAGGTTAGGTTGTGATGGTTGTTGGTAATGATTAGAGCTAGAAGATGATTGTTAATGACTAGGTTAGGTTGTGATGGTTGTTGGTAATGATTAGAGCTAGAAGATGATTGTTAATGACTAGGTTAGGTTGTGATGGTTGTTGGTAATGATTAGAGCTAGAAGATGATTGTTAATGACTAGGTTAGGTTGTGATGGTTGTTGGTAATGATTAGAGCTAGAAGATGATTGTTAATGACTAGGTTAGGTTGTGATGGTTGTTGGTAATGATTAGAGCTAGAAGATGATTGTTAATGACTAGGTTAGGTTGTGATGGTTGTTGGTAATGATTAGAGCTAGAAGATGATTGTTAATGACTAGGTTAGGTTGTGATGGTTGTTGGTAATGATTAGAGCTAGAAGATGATTGTTAATGACTAGGTTAGGTTGTGATGGTTGTTGGTAATGATTAGAGCTAGAAGATGATTGTTAATGACTAGGTTAGGTTGTGATGGTTGTTGGTAATGATTAGAGCTAGAAGATGATTGTTAATGACTAGGTTAGGTTGTGATGGTTGTTGGTAATGATTAGAGCTAGAAGATGATTGTTAATGACTAGGTTAGGTTGTGATGGTTGTTGGTAATGATTAGAGCTAGAAGATGATTGTTAATGACTAGGTTAGGTTGTGATGGTTGTTGGTAATGATTAGAGCTAGAAGATGATTGTTAATGACTAGGTTAGGTTGTGATGGTTGTTGGTAATGATTAGAGCTAGAAGATGATTGTTAATGACTAGGTTAGGTTGTGATGGTTGTTGGTAATGATTAGAGCTAGAAGATGATTGTTAATGACTAGGTTAGGTTGTGATGGTTGTTGGTAATGATTAGAGCTAGAAGATGATTGTTAATGACTAGGTTAGGTTGTGATGGTTGTTGGTAATGATTAGAGCTAGAAGATGATTGTTAATGACTAGGTTAGGTTGTGATGGTTGTTGGTAATGATTAGAGCTAGAAGATGATTGTTAATGACTAGGTTAGGTTGTGATGGTTGTTGGTAATGATTAGAGCTAGAAGATGATTGTTAATGACTAGGTTAGGTTGTGATGGTTGTTGGTAATGATTAGAGCTAGAAGATGATTGTTAATGACTAGGTTAGGTTGTGATGGTTGTTGGTAATGATTAGAGCTAGAAGATGATTGTTAATGACTAGGTTAGGTTGTGATGGTTGTTGGTAATGATTAGAGCTAGAAGATGATTGTTAATGACTAGGTTAGGTTGTGATGGTTGTTGGTAATGATTAGAGCTAGAAGATGATTGTTAATGACTAGGTTAGGTTGTGATGGTTGTTGGTAATGATTAGAGCTAGAAGATGATTGTTAATGACTAGGTTAGGTTGTGATGGTTGTTGGTAATGATTAGAGCTAGAAGATGATTGTTAATGACTAGGTTAGGTTGTGATGGTTGTTGGTAATGATTAGAGCTAGAAGATGATTGTTAATGACTAGGTTAGGTTGTGATGGTTGTTGGTAATGATTAGAGCTAGAAGATGATTGTTAATGACTAGGTTAGGTTGTGATGGTTGTTGGTAATGATTAGAGCTAGAAGATGATTGTTAATGACTAGGTTAGGTTGTGATGGTTGTTGGTAATGATTAGAGCTAGAAGATGATTGTTAATGACTAGGTTAGGTTGTGATGGTTGTTGGTAATGATTAGAGCTAGAAGATGATTGTTAATGACTAGGTTAGGTTGTGATGGTTGTTGGTAATGATTAGAGCTAGAAGATGATTGTTAATGACTAGGTTAGGTTGTGATGGTTGTTGGTAATGATTAGAGCTAGAAGATGATTGTTAATGACTAGGTTAGGTTGTGATGGTTGTTGGTAATGATTAGAGCTAGAAGATGATTGTTAATGACTAGGTTAGGTTGTGATGGTTGTTGGTAATGATTAGAGCTAGAAGATGATTGTTAATGACTAGGTTAGGTTGTGATGGTTGTTGGTAATGATTAGAGCTAGAAGATGATTGTTAATGACTAGGTTAGGTTGTGATGGTTGTTGGTAATGATTAGAGCTAGAAGATGATTGTTAATGACTAGGTTAGGTTGTGATGGTTGTTGGTAATGATTAGAGCTAGAAGATGATTGTTAATGACTAGGTTAGGTTGTGATGGTTGTTGGTAATGATTAGAGCTAGAAGATGATTGTTAATGACTAGGTTAGGTTGTGATGGTTGTTGGTAATGATTAGAGCTAGAAGATGATTGTTAATGACTAGGTTAGGTTGTGATGGTTGTTGGTAATGATTAGAGCTAGAAGATGATTGTTAATGACTAGGTTAGGTTGTGATGGTTGTTGGTAATGATTAGAGCTAGAAGATGATTGTTAATGACTAGGTTAGGTTGTGATGGTTGTTGGTAATGATTAGAGCTAGAAGATGATTGTTAATGACTAGGTTAGGTTGTGATGGTTGTTGGTAATGATTAGAGCTAGAAGATGATTGTTAATGACTAGGTTAGGTTGTGATGGTTGTTGGTAATGATTAGAGCTAGAAGATGATTGTTAATGACTAGGTTAGGTTGTGATGGTTGTTGGTAATGATTAGAGCTAGAAGATGATTGTTAATGACTAGGTTAGGTTGTGATGGTTGTTGGTAATGATTAGAGCTAGAAGATGATTGTTAATGACTAGGTTAGGTTGTGATGGTTGTTGGTAATGATTAGAGCTAGAAGATGATTGTTAATGACTAGGTTAGGTTGTGATGGTTGTTGGTAATGATTAGAGCTAGAAGATGATTGTTAATGACTAGGTTAGGTTGTGATGGTTGTTGGTAATGATTAGAGCTAGAAGATGATTGTTAATGACTAGGTTAGGTTGTGATGGTTGTTGGTAATGATTAGAGCTAGAAGATGATTGTTAATGACTAGGTTAGGTTGTGATGGTTGTTGGTAATGATTAGAGCTAGAAGATGATTGTTAATGACTAGGTTAGGTTGTGATGGTTGTTGGTAATGATTAGAGCTAGAAGATGATTGTTAATGACTAGGTTAGGTTGTGATGGTTGTTGGTAATGATTAGAGCTAGAAGATGATTGTTAATGACTAGGTTAGGTTGTGATGGTTGTTGGTAATGATTAGAGCTAGAAGATGATTGTTAATGACTAGGTTAGGTTGTGATGGTTGTTGGTAATGATTAGAGCTAGAAGATGATTGTTAATGACTAGGTTAGGTTGTGATGGTTGTTGGTAATGATTAGAGCTAGAAGATGATTGTTAATGACTAGGTTAGGTTGTGATGGTTGTTGGTAATGATTAGAGCTAGAAGATGATTGTTAATGACTAGGTTAGGTTGTGATGGTTGTTGGTAATGATTAGAGCTAGAAGATGATTGTTAATGACTAGGTTAGGTTGTGATGGTTGTTGGTAATGATTAGAGCTAGAAGATGATTGTTAATGACTAGGTTAGGTTGTGATGGTTGTTGGTAATGATTAGAGCTAGAAGATGATTGTTAATGACTAGGTTAGGTTGTGATGGTTGTTGGTAATGATTAGAGCTAGAAGATGATTGTTAATGACTAGGTTAGGTTGTGATGGTTGTTGGTAATGATTAGAGCTAGAAGATGATTGTTAATGACTAGGTTAGGTTGTGATGGTTGTTGGTAATGATTAGAGCTAGAAGATGATTGTTAATGACTAGGTTAGGTTGTGATGGTTGTTGGTAATGATTAGAGCTAGAAGATGATTGTTAATGACTAGGTTAGGTTGTGATGGTTGTTGGTAATGATTAGAGCTAGAAGATGATTGTTAATGACTAGGTTAGGTTGTGATGGTTGTTGGTAATGATTAGAGCTAGAAGATGATTGTTAATGACTAGGTTAGGTTGTGATGGTTGTTGGTAATGATTAGAGCTAGAAGATGATTGTTAATGACTAGGTTAGGTTGTGATGGTTGTTGGTAATGATTAGAGCTAGAAGATGATTGTTAATGACTAGGTTAGGTTGTGATGGTTGTTGGTAATGATTAGAGCTAGAAGATGATTGTTAATGACTAGGTTAGGTTGTGATGGTTGTTGGTAATGATTAGAGCTAGAAGATGATTGTTAATGACTAGGTTAGGTTGTGATGGTTGTTGGTAATGATTAGAGCTAGAAGATGATTGTTAATGACTAGGTTAGGTTGTGATGGTTGTTGGTAATGATTAGAGCTAGAAGATGATTGTTAATGACTAGGTTAGGTTGTGATGGTTGTTGGTAATGATTAGAGCTAGAAGATGATTGTTAATGACTAGGTTAGGTTGTGATGGTTGTTGGTAATGATTAGAGCTAGAAGATGATTGTTAATGACTAGGTTAGGTTGTGATGGTTGTTGGTAATGATTAGAGCTAGAAGATGATTGTTAATGACTAGGTTAGGTTGTGATGGTTGTTGGTAATGATTAGAGCTAGAAGATGATTGTTAATGACTAGGTTAGGTTGTGATGGTTGTTGGTAATGATTAGAGCTAGAAGATGATTGTTAATGACTAGGTTAGGTTGTGATGGTTGTTGGTAATGATTAGAGCTAGAAGATGATTGTTAATGACTAGGTTAGGTTGTGATGGTTGTTGGTAATGATTAGAGCTAGAAGATGATTGTTAATGACTAGGTTAGGTTGTGATGGTTGTTGGTAATGATTAGAGCTAGAAGATGATTGTTAATGACTAGGTTAGGTTGTGATGGTTGTTGGTAATGATTAGAGCTAGAAGATGATTGTTAATGACTAGGTTAGGTTAGGTTGTGATGGTTGTTGGTAATGATTAGAGCTAGAAGATGATTGTTAATGACTAGGTTAGGTTGTGATGGTTGTTGGTAATGATTAGAGCTAGAAGATGATTGTTAATGACTAGGTTAGGTTGTGATGGTTGTTGGTAATGATTAGAGCTAGAAGATGATTGTTAATGACTAGGTTAGGTTGTGATGGTTGTTGGTAATGATTAGAGCTAGAAGATGATTGTTAATGACTAGGTTAGGTTGTGATGGTTGTTGGTAATGATTAGAGCTAGAAGATGATTGTTAATGACTAGGTTAGGTTGTGATGGTTGTTGGTAATGATTAGAGCTAGAAGATGATTGTTAATGACTAGGTTAGGTTGTGATGGTTGTTGGTAATGATTAGAGCTAGAAGATGATTGTTAATGACTAGGTTAGGTTGTGATGGTTGTTGGTAATGATTAGAGCTAGAAGATGATTGTTAATGACTAGGTTAGGTTGTGATGGTTGTTGGTAATGATTAGAGCTAGAAGATGATTGTTAATGACTAGGTTAGGTTGTGATGGTTGTTGGTAATGATTAGAGCTAGAAGATGATTGTTAATGACTAGGTTAGGTTGTGATGGTTGTTGGTAATGATTAGAGCTAGAAGATGATTGTTAATGACTAGGTTAGGTTGTGATGGTTGTTGGTAATGATTAGAGCTAGAAGATGATTGTTAATGACTAGGTTAGGTTGTGATGGTTGTTGGTAATGATTAGAGCTAGAAGATGATTGTTAATGACTAGGTTAGGTTGTGATGGTTGTTGGTAATGATTAGAGCTAGAAGATGATTGTTAATGACTAGGTTAGGTTGTGATGGTTGTTGGTAATGATTAGAGCTAGAAGATGATTGTTAATGACTAGGTTAGGTTGTGATGGTTGTTGGTAATGATTAGAGCTAGAAGATGATTGTTAATGACTAGGTTAGGTTGTGATGGTTGTTGGTAATGATTAGAGCTAGAAGATGATTGTTAATGACTAGGTTAGGTTGTGATGGTTGTTGGTAATGATTAGAGCTAGAAGATGATTGTTAATGACTAGGTTAGGTTGTGATGGTTGTTGGTAATGATTAGAGCTAGAAGATGATTGTTAATGACTAGGTTAGGTTGTGATGGTTGTTGGTAATGATTAGAGCTAGAAGATGATTGTTAATGACTAGGTTAGGTTGTGATGGTTGTTGGTAATGATTAGAGCTAGAAGATGATTGTTAATGACTAGGTTAGGTTGTGATGGTTGTTGGTAATGATTAGAGCTAGAAGATGATTGTTAATGACTAGGTTAGGTTGTGATGGTTGTTGGTAATGATTAGAGCTAGAAGATGATTGTTAATGACTAGGTTAGGTTGTGATGGTTGTTGGTAATGATTAGAGCTAGAAGATGATTGTTAATGACTAGGTTAGGTTGTGATGGTTGTTGGTAATGATTAGAGCTAGAAGATGATTGTTAATGACTAGGTTAGGTTGTGATGGTTGTTGGTAATGATTAGAGCTAGAAGATGATTGTTAATGACTAGGTTAGGTTGTGATGGTTGTTGGTAATGATTAGAGCTAGAAGATGATTGTTAATGACTAGGTTAGGTTGTGATGGTTGTTGGTAATGATTAGAGCTAGAAGATGATTGTTAATGACTAGGTTAGGTTGTGATGGTTGTTGGTAATGATTAGAGCTAGAAGATGATTGTTAATGACTAGGTTAGGTTGTGATGGTTGTTGGTAATGATTAGAGCTAGAAGATGATTGTTAATGACTAGGTTAGGTTGTGATGGTTGTTGGTAATGATTAGAGCTAGAAGATGATTGTTAATGACTAGGTTAGGTTCATACTAGGCTATCT